>NW_027103852.1:1239208-1729690 GCF_902728285.1 Clytia hemisphaerica | reverse complement strand
AAAAAACTGGAATTTGACCCCTGCTGCTATTTTTAGTAACATTCAGGGGTCAAATTCCGGTGTTTTTTCAGGTGTTTCCGATAGGGAAAATGACATAATCTTGACTCGCATATCAAGAATAGCACCGAGAATAGAACTAGAACAAGTGATACTTTTATGGACCTACCTGGGTATGCATTTAACACATATATAATTGATATATACGTGAACATGACCGTTAAACAATCATTCAGAACACAAATAGTGACTATTAGTCGTTTGTTTCTTATAAAAAAACGTTTTAGAAACCAAAATTTCATACTCTTGAAATAATCTTTCATAATCAAGACTTCGTGAGCAAAAAAACATCTATCTCATCAAAAAATTGAGTAATTTGGCTAGGAACATTGACGCTTTTTTTTATAATGTTTTTTCATTCCATCATGGATATTCTTAACTTTTTGGCGAAAATCATCCAAAAATATTCTCACGGTATTCTTAGGTTAAGATCGAAATTGGCAATCTACAGGTTAAAATGCCTTTAAAATGGCATTCTTAGGTTCAGTTGCTAAATTCCATGATGGTGATATTCTTACCATATTCTTAATTTTTTGGCCATTTTCATCACGGACATTCTTATAAAGTGTATTCTTATAAAAAAAAGCGTGTATTTCACAAAGTCCAAAAAACCCTTTTTTCAGCAGTTTTTTGGTCCAAATTTGCCCCAAAACATTTTTTTTGGAAAATCGGGCTCCGTCACATTCGAGGGTTTATAGTTATGCATCCTTGTGCAAAAAATCATAAAGAATAAAAGAGCCAATCTCGAGAAAAGCCAATACCTAAGTAATTGATAATGTGCTTATAAAAAAATATCGAATTTGGCCAGTTTTTCTATAAAAACACGCTAAGCAGCCTAAATTTCATGTCTAACCACACATACTCATAAAAACCCGTTTTTTAGCCATTTTTTGGCCCAAATTTGCCCAAAAGTTCTTTTTTCGAAAATCGGGCTCCGTCACATTTTGGCCACCACCATTTTGCACTTTTGTACCAAAAATCAAAAGATTCCTATGATTCAATCCTGGTTAATTTATAGGACCTCCACCGGGGTAGGTCCAAAATGAGTTAAGAATTGGTTAATGCTCACCGAAAACATGTTGAAATTTAATCAGATTATGATGATTGACTCCCTCAGAACATGGTTACTACGAAAGCTCTGTAAGATATTCGCATTCACTGCATGGGAAGAGTGTGCTGCTGGTAGAAGAGATTCTGTATATCACATTTTTGAAACAATCTTGAAACAACGAGATGAGGCAAATGATTTTCATTATCAAAATTCAAATTTCTATTTTGGTATAAAATCTTCTCTAATTATAATATGAATTTTAAAAAAATATTATAATCACCCAGTTTTCTCTCATTAAAAAGGTTGCATACGCCTAAAAAGTTTTTGGAACTGTTTCAGTTTTTCTTTATACCATTCAGGAGCATCAGTTTCTAGTTTGTTGTGGTCGTAACCATAAGCAACGGTTAATTCGTCCCCAGCCCTGACGGGTTGTATCGTCCGAATGCATTTGATGCGACCAAAGCGTGGATGGTTATCGAATCTTTAAAGAAAAGAATGCGTAACGTAAAAATAATGTTTTCTAAGCATGTTAAAAATCTGAAAAAAATAGTTTACATAAACAAATAGCGCATTAAGAAAATGATGCTATCGCAATCAACATTTAGAATTTCGAGAATGGAACCGATCTGATGACAGAGTCTCGATCTTCCGAAAATTCTTATCTGACAGGGTCCACTTTTCAAACTCCAGCGGCGCGTCCCCGACGGCTGTCAAGGTCAGTGCTTACCAACCCCCCCCCCTCGGGAAAACCCTATCCTTCAAATTTAATTCTAACCTTGATCCATGATGTGGTCGCAACAAAACACTAAAAAATATCTAAAATTGAGCTTCCGAAAATACTTAGAAAATGGAAAAAATGGCATTTAGAATCTAAAATTGAACTTCTCACAATAGACCTTATCGGAGTTTTTGATTTTTCTAAAAAAGCGATGCATTATGGGATCGTATCGAGTGTATTACAATAGAAATCTCTTAGGAATTCCTCGAGGGAATTCTATTGTAATACACTCGAAACAATCCCACAATGCATCGCTTTTTTTATAAAAATCAAAAACTTCGATAAGGTCTATACTTAGAAAATGAAAAAAATAGCCAATACAGAAGAAAATATATTGCAATCAATACAGCATTTAGAATTTGGAAGAGGAAAAGACTAACTTACCGATCATATTTACAATTAGGTGTGAACGAATGATTAGCTTTGTGACCAAGTGAAGCTTTGTATGAAGTTGTCGAAGAGAATTCCGCTGGAACGTCAATAACAATCTACCAGAGAGGATTAAAGACGTAAGTTTTCCTAATAATTCTTCAACACCTAAAGTGCTAACCGCTCTGGTTCAAACTATGTATACTCTGAGTCCCTCCCTTGACCTAACTGTATACTCAATAATCGAGCTTAGATTGCAGCATGCTCTTGCTGGTAAAGCAAGTTTTTAACCCCAGAAATCTCAAGAAGTGTGCAAAGTTTCAGTCAAATCAGACCAATTTTGAAGTATCCAGCCTGGCGCCAAAGTATTTCAGGACATGTCACAAAGACAAAAAAATGGATATTCTTGCTTAACTGAAATTGAGAAAAAAAAACTTTTATTTAGGAAAAGAGAATTGATCGCCATGAAAACTGCATCCAAGGATTTGAATAACACAAATATAGCAAGTAGACTGAAAACCACTAACTTCTTGATCTAATGATATGGTGTTATCATTGTATTTCCAATCGCGTGAGTCTACCTAGAAATAAAAAAACTTTTTAGTCCAGCGATTACCAAAATTAATGCATTTTAAAATATACTTTTCTCTAGGCAAAACAAAATTTCTGTAAAAATAAACAGTGCAGTTTAGGTAAGATGACTTTCAACAGAATGTGGGACGCGAACACCGTTGTAAAATGACATCACTTCCTGCAAAATGAACAAAATGAAAAATTCAATCTTTTAGTATCACACCTACTGATGGTATCGTGAAAATTCAAATTAGCAGTGCTTTGTTTTGGATGTTGAGAATTATCAACAAGCGGTAGTAGTGTTGATAGTTTGGTCATTTCAATTGAATTTAATGAATACATACTTCAGAAAAGCATGAGCATTGATACAATCAAGGACAGAACTGTTTGTCCACCCCCTCCACCAATATCAATATGTTGATGGTGAGTCTTGTGAACGTGCAAAAATTCAACTCCAACATTGATTTTGGGGGAGGGGGGGGACTTGCCGGTGGAAAAGGGTTATTGGACACCAGTTTTGACCACGATTGTAGATCGATAGTAACTTTCATCTAAGCTGAGCACACGTAAGACAAATGTCATCACAACCATCACTTACATTTTTACCAGCGTCAATGGATGCAAAGAGACCTTCATTGGCGTCAAGAATCAGCGACTCCTTCACGTACACTCTGCAAATAATCGATCAACCTGTATCACTTTCATTTTTGCAATAATCTTTTAAAACCCTTATGAAGTGAAGATTTTTTTTGTTTCAAAAATGAGCGAGAGTAGGGATTTTTTATGATTCATTTACGATATCTTTATCTCCTCATGGATTTGGTTTGCCTAATTTCAAACATCTCTACTCCAAACATTTCCCAAAAAACTCTTGTAAAAGAATGGTACCTTTTCTCTTCATAAGGATCGGTCCACATTAGTTGCGTAGAGATGACGTCACGAGAAGACACATCTTTTTTGTAATGAATTCCTAAAACATTTCAAAGAACATTATATCAATTTATACCTAGATGCTCGATAGCTGAAAGGGCCTAGTAACCATAGTGTGGTGTGAGATATTAAAAACAACGTTAACAAAACTCACTACTTTTCACTTTTGAATACGAGTGTGGATTAGCTTTGTCACCGATACCACAATAGATTGCCAACTGGGCGTCCATCATTTCTCCATCCTATAATGAATAGTTTGGGGTAGCTGCGTGAGTTAACTTCTACATTCATTCATATGATATTAATTAACTTTTAGAGACTTTGTAGAACAACTACTTATACAATTGAGTTTAAAGCCCGAAGGGCTAGAGTTCAATCTCTAACCTTTCTCAGGCAGGAAAAAAAGAAGCCTTAAAAAATGCGCCGCATTTTTGACGACAGATTGAATCTAGCAATTCCTTTGTTTACGATTGATATTTTTTTCGAAATTTAGCGGTAAATTTTAGTTTTAGTAACCAGGTAAGCCGCTCAAGGCCGCACAACTTTGGTAGAATTTGTTGGCTTCAAATCCTACCAAGGAGATTGACTTCTAGCCCTTCGGGCTTATACTTCATTGACTTATACATTCTCAAAGAAACATTTTTCTTTTTAAAAAGTGTGATTGGTTTAGATCACTTGATTTAAGACAATTTTATCCAAGGAAGTCTGATTAGATTTCAGATAATAGTAGCGACTTAGTATAACTATTCCAACGAAAAGAATGGGAACTTTCAAACTTTTACTTTCACTTTTACATTTAGACAACGAATTGAGCTCTCCTAGATAATTTCCCCGCTTCAACTGAGTATCAACTTTATAGTGGGTGACGTTTCCCTTCCCTTCTCATACCAAAATATGCACATTGGGGTTATCTATGTCTGACGAGGTATTACATAACTTTACGATAAAAAGTTTATTTTGTCATGTAATGTCATGTAAATTATCAAAAAGTTTTTAATACACAAAGGGAACATTATCTTTACAAAGCTTGCATCCAAAAACAATAACATCACAAAATAGAGTAATGACATACTTTGAAGATTCCTTTTAAAAAGGTTGCACCATCAGGATAAGAGTAAACAAAATCTTTGCCAGATATCTTGCCTTCTTTATCCACACAACCAAACAAATGTCCTCCATTCTGTCAATCAAAAAAGGAAAAAATCATTGAAAGAAATAATTCTGCTCAAACAGGATATTTGAGTAAAACGAAGAATTTTAGATCGCTTATCCAATAGAAAATATTATCAGATGTATAAAAATCTGTTGTACAAAGTTCTGAGTAGTGCAACACTTTACTTTTTTTTAACACTTCCTCAGCACTTTAAAGCAAAAACCTAAAACGGACAAAAATGAACAAAGCGAGCAAAAATGACAAACCTCACATTGATGCAACTTTTTACTTAAGACATATAAGACAAATTTGAACACAGATTTGAAATCGGCAAGGTTTGAATATTCTGAAAAGTTGATGTCATAATTTTTGAACCGGTAGAATAATCTTCATGTTTTCATTTTTTAGATTAATTTTCTTGGAAATATCTTTCTAAAGGTGCATATTTTTTCAATATAAGCATAGTAGAGTATATAGCATTTGTACTGAGAAATTATTGAAAAAATGAAGTGTCCAATTATTAATTTTAGACAGACTTTTTCTTCAAATTTTTTCATCTTCAATATCAAAAATAGGGGGGGTTTCAGGGGGTACCCGATTCCGCAATTCCGCCAATTTTTTCTCCAATTTCCGTCACACCGTCTTAAATTGAACCAAAATTCCGTCACCGAAAATTCCTTTGAAATTCAATATTTTTGTCGAAAATTCCGCAAATTTTGAATATCTTTTACCAATTCCGAAATTCCGCAAATTTTTTTGCTAAATTCCGTTTTTCCGCACTAAAATTGTCTAATTTTCCGTCTCCGTCAGAGAACCCAATTTCCGTAATTCCGTCTAAATTTTCGCCAAATTCCGTCACTCCGTCCGAAAAAAGGGCCGATTCCGCTCCTCCGCCAACCATGAAACCCCCCCCAAAAATGTTTTGAATCATTTTTACAAAAAATTCCAGTGTTCAAAGTTATGTTAGTTAAGTTATTAAGATATGTTATTTATTATAGTTGAAGTATTGGTTGAGAAATATCAAGCAAAACAAGGATTAGTGCTTAAACAGATGGATTTTGTTTTATATTTTGATTTTGATACAGGTTTTTCTTTCGCGAGCATAAACTTTCGCAAACCGGCCTATTGAGACTTTCGCTAAAGACTTTTCCTTTCGGGAAAAAGTTTCTGTTCGCGAAAGTCTATATGCCGAGAATAACCAAATTAGGTTAACTTTCATCTTGTGCATCATTTCTAGGCTCTATTGTAAAACCAATAAGTTTCTTTTAAGAGTTAAAACTTCTCTCTAGGCCCTAAACATGAAATATTTGAACAAATGAAGAACACACGTAAGGATTCATAAGGATAAGTGTGAAAATGTTCCTTCAATTCAATCCATTCTTGAAGTCTTAAGCCTGACCCAAACTTCTAGGCTCGTTTTGGCACAAGGAATAGTCCTTTAAGTCCATGAAAAAAATCTGATGGATTCAACAAAGGATCTGACATGGCCAAAGTTTTTAGGGGAGGGACAGACAGAATCATAATCTCAGATTACACCTCAACTAAATTCCCGAATATGAATATTAACTCACCTCATCATAGAAGTGGCACAATCCCGTTCTCACAATTCTCTTTATAGCTTCCTTTGAATGTCAACCGATGATTTGAGTCTAAAAAGATTTATGTCAAAGATTATTTCAGCATGTAACATCTATTGTTAATCATCCAACGGTTTGAATGAGATCACACCCAATCATCCTTTACGCTGGATAATGCCTCAGTTCAATCTTACATGGCATTACATTACATTAAAAACTTGTTAAAAAAGTTTCGAACTGATCAAGAGCAACATCGGAGATGGATTGTGTAAAAAAAATTAAAAGTTGTACGAATTTGTCTTAAAACACATCTTAATGGCCACTAAAAACATATTTACCGAACTCTTCAGCTTGCCCATTTAGCTCACCATCCACGTAATGTCCAACTAAAATAAGATAAGGAAATTGTAAAATACGCCATGTGGAAATCTCAAACACATTTTAAAATCTCGAAATTCTCATTAAAAGACTTTTAAGCTAAAAACAAACGAAGATTGTCGGTTTCCTGTTTTCAGAGCAAAAGGTCCGTTACCTGAATATGAACCATCCTCGAAAGTGTAAAGCCCCTTTCCCTGCAAGGAGTCGTTCTGGAAATTCCCTTCTAAAGAACTGAAAGAAAAGCAGTATTGTAGAATATGTAGTCTTCTTTTGACTAATAAAAATACCTTCGGTAAAACCGCGAAAATTAGAACCTGCAAATTACAAATTTGGTCTTTTTTCGTAATAAAAATTAAAAAATCTCTAGGAAAATGCAAAAAATGTGTCTAAAATAAAGCAAAACCGATCGATTCCCGTGAAAAGCGATTTTTTGGAATACTTTTTCGACCGCGAAAATTGTAGTTTCCTCTAAAATTAGTTCCCTGGTATACAAAAGTATTTGGTTTAATATTTAAAAGCTTTCTTCCCCACTAGCCCATTTCCACCTCTTCGAAAAGTATTCAAAGTTAAACCCTTTCAAATTTTCATTTTCTCCTGTTAAAAGCCTTAAATCTCCAATTCTCATTTAAGAATAATAAAAAAATACGTATTGCACTTTAAGTTAAGTAAAACAAGAGTTGAGAAATATGTCAAATCGAGACTCGAGTCCACTGCTCTCGTACTTCAATATCAAAAATACCTTCCGTCAGTAAAATAAAAGCAACCACGCCCATGTTTGACACCTGAAAAAACAAAACGAAATTAATCAAACTGGAATTTACCGTTTGAATCGATGTTGTACAAGTGATACTTTTATGGACCTACCTGGTTATCAAAACTAATCAATGAACATTGAAACAATGAAACACATAAGACATAACTGGACAAAATAAAAAAATATAATGAAAAGAATATCTATTGGGAGAAACTATCAACACTATTGAAAAAGACTTTTGAAAAAAAAGTAAAAGAGCTATTAAACGCTTTTCTTTATAAAAAACAACCCACTATCAAAATGCACAGCTTAATAAACAAGGTTTCCAGAAAACTCAAACCATCGCGCTCTACCGTGACATTTTCTTCTTTTAGAAAAAATAATAATAACAAGTGATACTTTTATGGACCTACCTGGTTATGCATATACCTGGTTATTAACACATATATAATTGATATCTACGTGAGCGTGACCATTAAACAATCATTCCGAACACTAATAGTGACGATCTATTAAAATTAGTCGTTTGTTTCTTATAAAAAACCGTTTGGAAACCAAAATTTCATGCTCTATAAATATTCTTTCATATTCAAGACTTCGTGAGCAAAAAAACATCGATCTCATCAAAATATTGAGTAATTTGGCTAAGAACATTGATGTATGCTTATTAATAGTGATTCTTATAGATAAAGATTCGTTTTTTGAGCTGAAAAATTCGTTTATTACAAAAATCTGCTTGAGCCATCTTTTACCTATTTTCATTCAAAAAAATTAGAAAAAATTAATGATCAAATTTTTTAAAGTCCAAAAAACCCGTTTTTTTAGCCGTTTTTTGGCCCAAATTTGCCCAAAAACATTTTTTTTCGAAAATTGGGCTCCGTCACATTCGAGGACTTATAGTTACGCATCTTTGTGCAAAAAATGATAAAGAATGAAACAAGCAATCTCGAGAAAAACTAATACCTAAGTAATTGATAATGTGCTTATAAAAAAATATCGAATTTGGCCAGTTTTTCAACAAAAACATGCCAAGCAACGAAAGGTTCATGTCTAAACACATACATTCTTTAAAAGTAAGCCCTCATGAGAAAAAAAAACATCTATCTAATAAAAAAATTTAGTAATTTGACTAAGAACATTGATGTAAGCTTATTAATATTGATTCTTATAGATAAACATGAGTTTTTTAAGCCAACAAAGTTTTTTTGCAAAAATCTACTTGAACCATCTTTCACCTATGATGGTACCCTACTTTCATACAAAAAATCAGAAAAAATTAATGATCCAATTTTTCACAAAGTCCAAAAAAACCTGTTTTTTAGCCGTTGTTTGGCCCAAATTTGCCTAAAACATTTTTTTTCGAAAATCGGACCCCGTCACATTCGAGGGTTTATAGTTATGCATCTTTGTGCAAAAAATCATAAAGAATGAAAGCGCCAATCTCGAGAAAAGCTAATACCTAAGTAATTGATAATGAGCTTATAAAAAAATATCGAATTTGGCCAGTTTTTCTATAAAAACACGCCAAGCAGCCTAAATTTCATGTCTAAACACACATATTCTTCAAAAGTAAGCCCTCATGAGCAAAAAATACATCTATCTCATAAAAATAATTGAGTAATTTGACTAAGAACATTGATGTATGCTTATTAATAGTGATTCTTATAGATAAACATGCGTTTTTTGAGCCAAAATTTTAGCTTGAGCCATCTTTTACCTATGATGGTACCCTACTTTCATACAAAAAATCAGAAAAAATTAATGATCCAATTTTTCACAAAGTCCATAAAACCCGTTTTTTTTCGAAAATCGGGCTCCGTCACATTCGAGGGAATTCAGAAAAAACTAATGAGCCAATCTAGAGAAAAGCTGGTAACGAACGAACGAACGAACGAACGAACATACAACGGTTAATTTATAGGACCTCCACCGGGGTAGGTCCNTGGAGGTATTGCGAAATGGCAATCGTCAGGGCGCCCATTAGCATTCAAAAACGTCAGTCCTGGATATTCAGGTATATTCTTCTACAATTCATTCCGGAATTCATTCATCAATCATTCTGAAAATGTTGACTTTTCTTATGACCCTGAGTGTGAGGGAGAATGTACAATAGAAACCATAAAGAAACAATCTTCTGGTTATTTTGACTTAAACGGTTGTTTAAAGTACATCCAAGATTATGAGGAGTTAGATAACCAACAGTCAATCAAACGAGAGGCTGTAATCTATGATCACAGTGATTTGATTTCAATCACACTTTGGGGAAAAGAAAATTCAAAGCTTCCAGAAGGGAAATGGATCTCTTTTACCAACCTTATTCTAAAACACTTTTACGGATTGCACCTTGCTACAACCAGAGCATCTACTATCAAAGCCTTAGATAGTCACCTCGAGGTCCCCAAATTAAACGACGATTATTTGGAATACAAGGACCAACTTGAACAAAGGAGTAATAAATCTTCAACTGTTACCTTGACAAAACCGTCAATAACTACTGTATTGATTGAAAAGAATTATCTTTACCACAGTTGTCCGCAAGTCATAACGCTAATTCCAGGAAGAGAATTGTGAAATGCATCAGGTGTGGTAAGGCGCAAAAACCACTTGATGTGAGGAAAGAACTTAGTATAGAACTCGAAATTAATAAAAAATTGTGCACTGTTGCAACAGAAGCATTGATTGGAGCATTCGGAGAGAACATTTTGGTTCAGTGCTCAACTGATGAAGGAAAGTCTCTTTTAGAGGAGAGCCTTCTGCTAGATGATTTCGTGATGACTCATGATGACAAATTAGTTATCAAAACTATTGAAAAAGCTTAAACATTTAGCTTTTTCATTATCTTTAGTTTCAAATTTATTGCCAATTTTGCTTTGAATATTTTGTTATTTTACTAATCAAAACTATTGAAAAAGCTTAAACATTTACCTTTTTTATTATCTTTATAGTTTCAAATTTATTGCTAATTTTGCTTTGAATACTTTGTTATTTTACTATTTGTATGTCTTTTACACCCCTTGCCCTAAAAGGGCCCTAAAACTCGTATTATAGAAGCTAATTATAGGAATAAGTGCTAGTTCTAAGCTATTCAAGATTAAGAATTTGGGAATAATAAAAACCTTTTAGGAACATTTTAAAGCTTGATATCTGGTAAATAAAAGACATCTAAACTTTTTTAAATCAATACAATGTTCGTCAAACTCGTGGATTCTTCTTACAATTTGACTCAAAGGATTTTGTGCCTTTCTGATGAACTTCTTAAAAAATTGTAAATGGTTCTCAAATGGAAATGAAGAAATAGAGTCCAATGAACAGTTGTGATATTCAACATCATCGCATATGTGAACAAGGTTGTGCACATTGTAAACAGTGAATGTGGTACCATATAAATATCGGCTCTTTTTGACAAAATATGTCAATAATTTTCGTGCATTTTCCAAATTTTCATTTCGTACAAAATCATTAGACTCAAGTAAAATTCTGAATGCAACAACCAAAGATAAAAAATGCTTGTATCGGTCTCCACTCAAAATATCTCTTAGAACAATAAATCCAGTGTATAGTAAAAAAGGCGGGATTCAGTTGCTTTCCATCTTTTTAGGTCCTTGAGAACTTTCGGTTGGCGAGCAAAGTCAGATGGAAATTTTCCACTCATACTGTTTAGAGAAGATGAAATCCTATTTAGTTGACCAGCAGATAGTTTATAACGTCTGTCACCTTCTTTCCAAACAATTAGCAGTCTTTTGACAACTCCAAGGCACACAAGACGCATGTAGTCAAGGGGAAATTGAGATATACAGCAAATGCCAAATTCCACCAAGCAGGTAAGCTCATGTTTTCCAGCATATTCAAATCTTGCAAATGCTTCATTAGTCCTTTGGTCATAATCAAGGTTGTGAAATACCATACGCCTCGAAATACTTTCTCTTTTAGCATCACACCGCTCACAACCATGATAGTCATTGTGTGCCTTGACAGACTTAAAAAATTGACGTGCTGGAGCATCACAAGGCAAAGTGAAAATTATAACTTGATAAAATATTCCTTCAAATTCTAGTCCTTCCAATTTCAAAGAAGCATACTCAAAAAGAAAATCATTTAAGAAATCACGAAGGTTAGTTGGTTTTGAAGTCCCATAATAAAGGGCAACTGTGAATGGAGTCAGTTTGAAAAAGTTACACAATATTGGCCAAAATTGACCATTGGTGGACTTAAATATTGGAAGCCCATCCACATTCACACATAACTTTATGCAGTTATCACGGATATTTATTCCTGGATTCTTTGAAAGTGCTCTAAAAATTCCTTTCTTAATGCCAAGGTAACAATAATCTCCACCAGCTTTAGACACTATTGGAGAGGTTCGAGGTGTATTAAGTAATGTTCTTTTGTCTTTTGGTAGTTGCTCATCGTGTCCATTCTTTTTAAGTAAGGAAAGTAATTCATCACTAGTTAGTTATTTTGTTTTTCAAAATCCAAGAAGCGAGATCTGAAGGGAAATCAGAAAAGACCTCTTCATTTTCACAATTTCCCTCTAAGCCATCTATATGTTTCCTGAAAAAGTTATGGATTTCTTCATCACTACTGGATTCAAATTCATACTGTTCTTCATCACTTGGAATGTTCTCTAATGGCAAATCTTCTTCATAGCTTGGGCCAGGGTTGCAAGACGCAATTTCATCTTCTGTAGTAACGCAAGGTTCTTCAGATGAATATAGGTCTTTTAAAATGTTTTCGATCCTTTATTATCTTTTCTCCATTTGCGTTGATATTCATTGCGGTTCATGAAAAAATTGTATGAAGTCTTGAAAATGGATAAAAATACAATACATGATACGTTTATTTTTAATTTTCCAGTCTGATAATTTGTCCTGTGACCTGCGTATTGACTAACCAGAACCCAATCGGCCTATTAGGACTAATTTAACAATCAAACAACACAAGAGCAAAGGAAATCGAACTTGATTAAGACAGCATATTTTGATAAAAAAGTCTCAACTTCTGAGATGTTCAAAAAATAAGCACAAAGTAGTTCAACAGCCTAGTAGTATAGCTGAATGTCCTTTAGCTTTACACATTTCATTGAACCAGGTTTATAAAAACTTTGGCTGAAATTTGACAAACATTAATTTAAGAACATTATCAAAACCAAGTCTGTGTCTCTTTCCGGTAGTTCCTACTTTTTTAGTTGTGGTGGTTGGGGTCGTGAAATTGTCGCCTGCTAACTATATAAGACAAGGTCCGATGGAGGAAAAAAATCCTCTAACCAAAGCAAAACCCACTAAAAAATTGAACTCATCAAATAATAGCCCAAAAATCCCCATACTCAGTGGTCAAAACACACGCAGTAGCATTTCTGAAGAATATTTGAGTTTGAGAGGGAGAGTTAATTCACCACCACACACTCACACAGAATTTTAGAAAACGTACCAAACAAAAAAGTATATTTGCTTAAAAAACAAAATAATATACTGTAAAAGCAGGCCCGGGGGGGTCACTCATATGATCTGGCCTACGGCTAGACTATGTTATAGTCTAAGACGAATCACTATCTAAGAAAAGAGCCCAAAGCCGAAGAAAATTCTAAAACGGTTTTTTTGCCGAGAAGAGTTTACAGTCGGTAGATTTGCCAGTCTTAGACTATACGATTTTGGCGCAAAATACAAAAACAGCCAAAATCGTATGAATTTGAGTTTCTGTATACGAGGCCAGCCGTGTTCGGTATTCGAAAAAATCAAAACAAAATAAAAACAGGCGGGAGAGAGAAACTGAGATTCCAAGAAATAATATCTTTCTTTTTGGATACCCTCTCCCTTTATTCTCTTTATATTTTCTTGGAACTGCACTTTCTTTTCTAAGAATAACAAATTTTTATCAACAGTCTTTTTTTTAAGTTTGTAATTTCTTTGCAACAAGAATATCTAGCTACCATAACCTTTATAAGATTCCTTAAAACATGAAATCATATAAGTTTGTAGGTTTTTTTTTTGCCTGAGGATTATAATCCTTATTTTTATTCCTTTTATATGAAAAAATCCATTTTAAGAAAATAAAAAGTTCTAGTATCTTACCCCACCACCATTGCTCAAAGACAAAAGCAAACATAAAAATTATCGAAAGTATAAATGCTTGTAATTTGTGACTTTTATGTTGATAAAAAAACATAGTGGATGAAAAATCTCATGATAATTTTTGCAGGGGAAGTAAAAAAGTTCCAGCTTGTGAATTGTAAATAGCTTTTGCAGTATGTCGATCTTCCTTTGATTTGAGCTTGAATTTCTTTCTACCCAAAAAGTTTTTGAGACATTGAAAAAGAAAAGAGGATGAAAGGAGAATGATCCATGTTAAGAAATCCCAAGAAATTATAAAGTTTAATGGAAAAATACCAATCAGTAGTATAAAAACCCTAAGGAAGATTTAAAATGACACTAAGTTTCTTATATGAAATAACTGATAAATAGGTATATAATTCAACCAATAAACTAATGATTCTAAACTGTTCTCTGACGCAGTACCATATTATAGTCTCGACTTATTCCAGAAGGCTGGTGTAAAATTTTCCAAGTCATAATCTCAAAATATACCAGCCAGGGCGTCAGTAGACAGGAGACCCGTCGTGTGTTTTTTTATAATTTGATGTACACAAGACGGGTTCGAGCTGTGAGTCCAATATTGGACTCACATTTTTTACACTGGGAAATTCGAATTTAGCGCTGTCCTCACTTACTAAAATTAAAACTAAATTTCGAAAGTTACGCTTTCTCTAAGAAAGTGTGACCAGTAAAAGAATAACAAAATTTTATTGGCTATGTTTTCAACTGTTATTAGGATCTGAGAAATTCAAACTCTCAGCCCGTACCGTGCTATACATTTCGCCATCAGTTTATCAAAGAAGAAATCATAGCATGGATTCCCAGGCTAGGGCGTCAGTAAAATATTCCAGGTCACAATCTCAAATTGTACCAGAACGTCAAGTACAATTTTCCAAGTCATAATCTCAAATTGTACGAGGACGTCAAGTGCAATATTACAAGTCAGCAAGTCATAATCCCAAACTGTACGAAGACGTCAAGTGAAATATTCCAAGTCATAATCTCAAATTGTACCAGGACGTCAAGTGAAACATTCCAAGTCATAATAACAAATTGTATGTGGTGACGTCAAGTGAATATTTATACAAGTTATAATTCCAAATTTTACCAGGACGACAAGTGAAATATTGCAAGTTATTATCTCAAATTATACCAGGGCATCAAGTGAAATATTACAAGTTACAATTCTAAATTATACCAGAATGCGAAGTGAAATTTTGCAAGTTATAATCTCAAATTATACCCAGACAGCCAGGACATCACGTGAAATATTGCAAGTTGTAATCTCCAAAATATACCAGGATAATGTGCCAAATATTACATTTCGGTATTGTGCTCTCTGCAAATTACTGCCACACATATTCTCATTATTTTTCCACGCATCCAATTTCTGATTCTTACCTAAAAATAATTAGAAAAATAATCTGATAATTTTTACAGAGTACCTAAAACTTGAATTTTCAATTAGGTAATGAACTTCTCGACATTCAAATCAAAATGAGAAAGCCAAATTTTGAGGAAATGTGAAAGTTGTAAACAAGAGGTATATAAAAGCAGTTTTTATAGTCCACAATAAACTTTGTTTGAAATTTTTCAAAGTTGTCAAAGAACTACTAACATCCTGATGGAAAGAACCTTTTAAGAGTGGAGATATGAGGGTATTCACATATCTAATGAAACAATGCCTGTGATTCATAGTATTCATAAGAAATACACAAGTGACTTACCTTTTATATTTATTGTCTTTGTAGACTTCAGTTGAAAAATCATTTTAACAGCTTCTACAAAAGAATACAGTAAAACCTCTAATTAACGGACACTCTAAAAGGCGGACACCTCTGATTAGCGGACAATTTTATTTTCCCCGGCCGTTTCCTAGTCAAATCCTCATAAAAAAGTTTCTAAAAGGCGGACACTCAATTAGCGGACCCTCTGATTAGCGGACAAATGTTTCGCACGACATCCGAAACCCCATTTTAGCTCTCCAATTAGGACCTTGAATATCAAACGGGTCGCAGACGTCCAAAATCGAAAAAATATTTTAAATATTTTATTTCAATTACTTATTAGTCTTATTTTTTCAAATTATTTCTACAAATTTCCATTTTTCCTTTTACACATTCAACGAATTTAGGTGGGCCAAAGAAATCATAAATCACTTGTACTTCAAGTCCGTACCCGCCACCTCGATTTAACCTCTTGTCAGTCAATAATAACCGTTTTAATAAGCTTTCTCTTGTTCTTCTATGGCCTAGTGTCTGCAGATAAGTACTTTACACCCCAATTTTGTACTTTTGACACCCTGGGATGGCCTAATTTCAAAATTGGGCTCCGAGATCAAAAGTTTCTAAAAGGCGGACACTTCTAATTAGCGGACACTAACCCCTTTCCCCGATGGTGTCCTCTAATTAGAGGTTCCACTGTACTTGACTTGAGGGACTACTCCCTTACACTAAGTTATCTTGTAGTTAACAATAAAACGAATGAACCAAGAAGAAAAATCCATAAAGAGCTGGATTCACAGAAAAACCACAGCCATTTTCGTCTTGTGTCTTCTCCCACCAGCGTGTTTTTGATCGTTTGAACCAAGCTCGGCCTTTAAACTTAGGCGCTTTTCACCATGGAGTGACTAACCAGTCTCACTGGTTAGTCCAAGCAAAACCGCAAAATATTTTTCATGCCAAAGAGTTATCGTCCGTTTCTACGAAACTCTCCCGCCGATTTTTTTCCCGTATACCGCCATAACGCCATACCGCCATATTCTCCCGCCTTTACTATCACTGTAACGGACGATAACATCGTCTAGCCTACGTCATGTGCCGCGCTTAAGGGTGGGGTTTTTCTGCATCCCAATATGCACTGTAAAGGTGTGCTTTTGTGAGATTACACTGAAAGGGTCGAATTTTAAAACAAATTCAAAATAATTGTTAAAAAGAAGGGTTTTTACTTCTTGTTTGCTTGAAAAAGTTGCTATTGTCTGATAATTACAGCTGACAAGAATAATTTTCTCAGTTTTGCTTTGAAACAGAAAATTTCCCAAGCTCCTTCTGTTCACGCAGATTTACAGCTGAGAAATATAGTGCACTATAAGGGTTGGGTATAAAATCAAGAGAAAATGCACTGAAAGGGTAACTTTTCAGCCATATTGAACTGCACTGTTAATGTTAATGTTAATGTACCGGGTGTCTCTGAAAAAACTTCCCCCTGTTTGATTCAATATTGCGAAAAAGCGAAAAAATATATTAGCTTGACTTTTTCTAAATCGTTTAGAGGAGGGTTTAGCTTAAATTTTGGTATATCAAACTATAAAATTGCTTCATTAGATCAAAAGTTATCACAAAAAGAGTAAAAAAATTGTTTTCAAAAAGAGCGCAAAAAGACGAAAAAACAGGGTATCAAATTAGACAAGAAAACACTATACTTTATTGACAGTAAAGTTTTACTTTTGATGTTCTGTGCATCTTTTCTGTTTTATTATTCGTTTTTAATGATTTTTATTGCCAATTTACAGCTCCTTTTGGATTCATTAATGAGCAACAAACTTTTATCAAAATTTTTCCAAAAGTTTCCAAAGCTTAGCGAGTCTATTTGAGTAGAGAAGAGAAAGTTTGAGTGTCTTTTTTTCTAACAAAAGATTTGATACCCTGTTTTTTCGTCTTTTTTCGCTCTTTTTGAAAAAAGATTTTTTACTCTTTTTGTCATAACTTTTGGTCTAATGAAGCAATTTTAAAGTTTGATATACCAGAATTTAAGTTAAACCCTCCTCTAAACGATTTCGAAAAAATCGAGCTAATATATTTTTTCACTTTTTCGTAATATTGAATCAAACAGGGGGAAGTTTTTTCAGAGACACCCGGTATATATTCTTTAAAGTCGAAAAATGTGTACAAATCTGTACTAGCTTTGAAGCTAATAGAGTTCGACTGCCTATTTTACAAAATGAATCATTCATCATCATCTGTTAATGCCCAATCACTGACGATTTCTTCTGTAGAGCATTTTGGTTTGTAATTTGAAAATATTTTGTTGGTTTTGTAATTTTTTAACGAGGCATAGTTTTGTTCTTGGGCTTCCTCTTACGCGCCAGTTGAATCCTTTATTGTTATTGTTTTTGTTGAGTTTCTTTGCTTGTTTGTGCATCTCCTTGATCTTTTTCCGTTCGTTGATTGTGAAATCTTCCGTTATACTTACCTGAAAGAAACAAGTTTCTTTTAGCATGTTTAAATTCTTCATGATAAGATCTTTGTCATGTTGACTTTGCAGGGTGACTTTCAGAGGACGGCCATTTTTTGTTTTTCTGTCTCCTAACCTGTGGTGAGTAACATTGATTTCTAGAACATTGATGTCATCTAGGAGTTCTCGGAACCGAAATATGTCATATCTTTCCCCATTTTCTTCTTCTTCCTTATCTGGGCCTGAATATTCGAGAAACCTGTGAACGATCATATTCAGTTTTCTAGATTCTATGTCTCTCTTTCCACGTTCTTCCTTCCGTTTTTGTTCTTCGGCAGATTTTAAGTCTTCTTTTTGCTTCTTGGTAATCTCGGCGTATGTTTTCTTTGATGTTTCCGTCATTATTTCTGCTGTGCGCTTTATTTCCTCCTTTATTATGCTTCTTGTCTTTTCCTCCATCTCTTGTAGTTTTCCTGCCTGAAAGGTTTTGAGGTCATTTTTGATGGAATCACGGATTTTTGTGTTGGTGTTGACCTCATTGTTCATTTTTTGTATGACGTCGTCTTTCTTTTTAAGTTCATTTTGCATCATATGTTGAGTGTTTTTTCCCACTTTATTTCTTAGGTTTTTCGTTATTCGTACGCAGTTGGAACATAAGAAATGATCGTTATAGGATGTCACGAATATTTGTAATTGATACAGGGGTAACTGTGTGCACTCATAATGAACTGATCTTTTACATTTTTTGCATGTTAAGCAATCCAGGTCTTCGTCTTCAGTACATCTTGACGGTTTGCAAGCTTGAGGTGGTGAGGCTGCTTCGAAAGGCTGATTTTTATCCATTTTGATGTTATTTTCATGAATTTTGATGTTTTTATTTGTTTTCAGCCATTTTTTCGAAGAGCGTTGCAAAAGCGTCTGATCTAGTTGACGTCAAATAAAAACTGTAAGGTACGATTTTGAAAAACAGATTTTCCGCGGCAAATACCGTTGTTTCAAAATCGAGTGCCATCCCCCCCCCTCCCCCCGCGAAAGCAGGGAAACACAAGAAAGGCCTTGCTTACAGGCTTATATGTTGAACTGCTAAGAGTAGCAGAAAAGAAGGAGCATTTACATTCACACGTTTTTTAGTTGTTGGATGGTCATTATGGTCAATTGTTTTGAAATCAAAGTATCTATTATTTCATCTTTTAAAGCGCGTCATTTTGACCTCAAATTATTCATAAATACAGTAACATTTTTTATATATTTTCCATTCTTATACACTGATGATACATTTGATGCTCTCATTTTGGCGTTTCAATAAGTTCCCGTTTTCGATTAAGCTGAAATCGTCTTCAAACTTCCTGACAAAACTCTCATAATTGACAGTTTATTGTTTACTAAAAGCTAATTTCATGGTGAAGATTTCAAGTCACATTCTCTCATTCAATTCTCTCAAGCATAAAAAGGTATTTACGAGAAATCTTCCAACTACTCGATGTACTCGTGGTTGATGAAAACTAATTCGAATTCCCCTTAAATTAAAGCATCAACAATACCATCTTTATAATCCTAAGGGCTTTTGATGCTAAACCCCAAGCTAAACCGGTGTTTACGACGAAAAGAACCGTCTAGTAGTTTCTATTTTAACCTGTTTTAACAAATAATTCTTTTTGGATTTTAGCGGAAGCTTGTCAAAATTGCTGATGAGTCATCAAACTTTAAAGAGGCTGCAAGAAAAATAATGGACGAAATTCTAACGACGCAAGAATTTGAGGAATGCACCGTTAAAGGTCAAGGACCACTGGCATCGAAGCCTGGCTTGCCGCTAGTGAAGATGGCAATAATTAAAAGTTAACTTTTTATGACGCTTTGATGGTCACAGTTTGATGAAAGTGTCATTAAAATACAACGACATGAATAAATTAAGATACATATCATTTATAATGGGGTTGGATAAGCTTCTGATCGTGCGGCACTATAAAATCATCACGTTAGATTTGGCACGAGGTTTACTTCATTATCTGAGCCATGTCCCTTTTTTTCAGGACAAATTGTATATGAGTAAAATCCTCAAGCCAAATTTTACGTCTTGTTTATTTGATTTCTCTTCTCGATTAATATTTGTCTCGACATAATCTGCAGCTGAAACAAAAAAGGCTGTGACTTTAGATAGAATTTTAATTGAATAGCGGATCAAAAAATAAGGAAAATGAAGATTGAAATAGACTTCAGAAATTACGTTGCGAACATCACTTGGCTCGTTTTGGAATTGTCTTGCTGATTAACTCCCAGAGGATTTTGTTAAAACTACTTTTCATCATTCATAAAAATATCATTTTATATCTCACAAGGGACATAATCACCATGGTAATTGTTGTGCAATTGTCTCTACTGCAAGTTATATTGAGAAATATTTTACCTTAGCAATTTAAAATCTATTGACTGCAAAAAGAGGTTTCGTCTCATTGTAATGTATATGGCTCTTCCAGGAAAAAAAAAGATATGAAAAATCCCCGGAAGCCAGTCCATTCACCCCCGTGGGGACGAACAATACAATCTCTTATGCATAGATAAATTAAAGCTATGAATTTATATTGTAACTTAAATGATTATATATTTTCTCTTTGTTTTCAGAGTACATCGACAATAAAAGACATTGAGGCACGCAGAAGGAGACGCATTTACATACTGCAATGCGAAATTACTTGACAAACCTTAATAGACCTGGCACTGGGAGTATCTATAAACAAAAGATGGCAAGACTTGCTGCCAATGCTAATAACAATTAATACCTTAAGGGAGCAGATGGTGGAAACTAACTTTAAAGCCAAAACTAAAAAATATTACTTCCCCGTTCAAATAAGTTTTCGTCAAAATTAGGGTATTCAAGTTTTTTTTATTTTGTTGGACGAATTCTATATGGACATAAAAGACCACCTAGTAGCCAATCGCACCCTCATTCCGAGGCAATATCATAGTTTGCATTGATAAATTTTGAATAAAAGCAGTTTAAAGTTATTCAACACTTTCTCACAGTTTTTGTCGATTTCCCAAAGCAAATGTTCATTGTTCAGCCTATTAAATCTTTAAACTTAATTTGAAAAATCCCGAAAGATAGGTCTCTCCTTTTTTGTAAGCGATTCATTTATTAATCGTATATTTGATGCCTAATTTATTCCAAAGCCATGTACATGACATGTAAAAAGTTCCGATAATTTATAATATTATATTACAATTCAAAAACTAATTTTATTCATAAAATTTTTTTGTAAAATTAAAAATAAAGTAACAAAATTACTTCAGAATAATTATATTTCATATTTTCTTCACATCCTTCAATTTTGTCTGATCTGTATTCGAATCCCGATATGTTAGCAAAGCTAAAAATAGAATAAACAATAAAGCGAGTGTAAATATTTCACTCGAGTTACCCGCTTTTTAATGGTAAAACCCGGTTATTCGTATACACCGTTTACGCGAGTACTATCCTATAAATATCCAAAAATTCAGTTGCAATTTTAATGAAAACGCTGGGCACACACAATAAAATTGTATAGTCAACAGTGGCAGTGGTAAAATGTAAAAGTGGTAGGCTAGTCTTCCTCCAACCTTTCTGCCGTATCTATCTTTCAACCTATATCCGTAAAATTACTTCTTACTTACTTATGAAGCTTTTCCACATCAAACATTATAAAGAAAAAGACCTACCCAGTCTTTAGTACAAAAATAACAAGATGACATTTTTGACATTTCATTACATATTGACTGAAAGTTCGAAAACTGTTTTGTTTTTTAGCAGGCAGACAGTTTGCACTTCACATCGATTTACATAAGAAAAAAATACTGACTCTGTCATAATTTCCTGTGTCCGCGAATAACAATAGATCAAAGGGAATACTAATGTTGTTTGCCAGGGCGATTTGCTACATCCTATATAAAAAGCAAATCGTCATGGGGACGAGGTTGCATAGAGAACCTTTTTCTGTGAAGAAAGGATCAAATAAGGATATGGAACAACTGACCGAACCATATCATACTGGAAGCTTAGAGGTGTTACATTCTCTACTCAATTCGTATGCACCAAAAAGAAAAGAGTTTGAACTCAATGTGATGGATGCAGAGTCAAATTAGCTGTCCTTGACCACAATTCTAATGTTGAAAGGAAGCAAGCTATCATCCAGAAACCAAGGAAAGGATCAGGCCAAAAGGGGGAGATGTAGTGGAAATTTGTGTCATCGAAGCTCTCAAAAGATTGGATTGCAAAGCCCAAAAAGGAGGTGAAGTCAGTTTTGTTTATCGAAAATCTTTTGAGGGAAGTTGTTCAACGTAAGACAAATGGTGAGAAGGCTTACAAAAAAGCTTCTGACTTAACCGATAGACTGACTGCCCCTAAAAACATTGCTTTTACAGACAGACCAAGCACGAGTGAGATTTTAGAGAAACATTTTACATTTAAACGCTTTGATAAAAAATAATCGACCATTTCAAAACTTTAGTACATTTTTGTATAAATTTGACATTATATGAAATATTTCACTATTTATAAAGTTGAAAATGTTTAAAAGAATACGTAGTAACTGTAATAACATAATTTAAATGTCTTTGAACCTTTTGAAGCCGACATATTTTCCACTGGCCTCTGGGAACGCATTAAGAATTTCTTTCACGACGCACAAAGGTACAACAACTCTCACGTTTTTACGAAGAGTCTCAAAATAGTGTGACCAAGCTGTACATTGTCTATATGTGTATCTTAGTTGCTTATTAGTCATTTGCGTAATTCTTTTGTATATCCTCTTATGTCTCCTGTGTCTCACAACTGATACCTATTAAACTTTTGGATTGAGCATCAACATTTTAAAATCCGCATGCATTTGCATCTTACGTCCCTAAAGCCTCAGAGAGTTATCAAAAACCTAAGCATGTCGGTGAAAAAGGAAAAATGTCAAAAGGAGAGCCACCCAGAAAGAACCCTCGTTGTTTGCCGACCGCCTTCATGATGAAGAAAGAAGTATAATTTCCAAAGTGAAAATTTCGAAATCTCAAAACCAAAATTGGCATGTCTATGTCTGTGATACCGATCAATCTGATACCGATCAATCTGACGACTTTTTAAACCCAGATAGACCAGTGTCAGCTTAGATTGGTTGCCATTGGGAGTGGAAAGGAATGCCCAAAAAGTGTTAAGCGCTGTCAGGTTTGTCGAGTCCAGTTTGCGGATGGGGATAAGCTTGTTGTAGCATCGAAAGGAATGAGAACATATACATCAAAAAATGGCAAAGAAAAATCGCAAAATGGTAACATCTCTTTGCACTATCAAACTGACTGTCTCAAGAAACACGATCAATCACACTCACTAAGGCCACTCATCAATTGTGTCATCAAAGCAACTTAAAAAGTTGACCGATAAAGGCAATTGGAATAAGTGGATTGACAAACATTTAAGTTTCGTGTTATTTTGTTTTCAACTTGATGTTAATATTTTTGCTTTCGACTAAATTGAAACAGGGTTTACAAACTTTACATGTTTTATCGCCCTAACAATTACAGCTAGTTAAATAATTTTCCTTGTGTTTTACAAGAAAAGTTGATTCTCTTGTTTTATGTAACATGGGAAATTTTTGCTTCCATTAAAGATAAATCCGCAGCATTAAGTTAATTAAATTTTGCACACCTTATCTAACAAACAAAGAAATACACCTTATCGGAAATTCCACCTCCTCGCGTTGTTGCTACGCAACACTTTTTGGGAGGTAAGCAAAGCTCGATATTGCGGTTTTCAGGCAAAAAGCCTTACAAACCACCCAAAATTAACATGCTTGGTTAAGTTTACCGACTATGCCTTCACTACTCATTTAAACCACCCAAAATATTGATGCCAAAAGAGCCTCCGAATCAACTGAAGAACCACCGAAGTTGTTGTTTTACTCTTTCTAATAGCTTCTGCTAGCATCTTGAAAGCTTTGTTTTTTTTTGTTTTTTTTTCAAATTCAGTGTATTTTTAGGAACATAAACAAGCCAGATATAAGCAAATGAGTTCTTGTTTTACGCGGGAACTTTTATAGCGCATAGAATTCATGTAGTATATTTACGTGACGGAAATGTAGTGTTGCAGCTGGGCCGTACTACGCGAGCGTACTCCATGTATTGCTCGCCATACCGCCGCTACTCGCGCTACCATTTATGTTTACCTCCCAATTTCAACGGATCCATTTTAGCGCGATTGTTTTTGTGGAATTTCCGATAAGGTGTATTGAGATTGTCTAAAGGCCTCTTTTGTTCAATATCATAGATATTCATGATTTTATTATATTTTATTTGTTAACTTTTGATCGAAGCTTTCTACTGTAAAGGGAAAAGCTCCTTATTTTATTTAGATTTTTGCCTTTTTTCATCCAGGGATGTTTATATTTCTTTTATTATATACCAACCCAATGTCTTATACTGTTTTGAGATCTCAATTGGTTTCAAGCTTTTCTGTTTTAGTTTGACGTGGATTCCAAAAAAGATACTCGTTTGTACGTAATTATAGGGGATGTCTAAAAAAAATCTCAAAATGTGGAGAGGGTCTAAATAAATGGATATTGGGGTGATTTTCCTAAAAAGCCTTAGGAAAATAAAGGTTATCATCGATATACATCAGTACGAAAAAAGCTCAATCAATATTAGATAGCTATTCTTCTGCAGCTCTTAGGGTTGACTTTGTTTCCCGCTTTGTTGTTTATAAAAAAAAGTTCAAAGCTTGAGCTACCATTCGCATTCGAAAAGTTGTATGTATTGCTACAAATTCGTGTTTATTTAAAAAAACGGGGGTTTGATAAACTGTAAGTGTTTATGAAAATGTTGTTTTTATAGGAACAATAATTTCTAAATCGTATTCTGATGAGATCCAATTCTTTTGATCAAGAATTAATATCTGATCAAGAATTAATATCAAAGCACTTTTTTAGTTTTATGTGCGTGCAAAAAATATAAAAAGTGATTATTTGTATGATTCCTTACCCCTGTCTAAGAATTCGAACGTTTTAATGTTTACATTCTATTCTATTACAAAAGCAAAGAGGGAAGACAACATGGCGTCAGAAAGTTCACTGACAACACTTTAGAGTATTATGTGTAAAACTTTTATCTATAACTTTGGATAAAGGTAGAATTAGAATGTCCAGGAAAGGGAAATGATTTAAGTAAAGTATGAAGAATGAAATGTGCATCAAATTAGATTTTTCGCAATAAATAAAAATTTCTGAGGTCCAGCAACCTGACTATATAACTTCCACTCTGTTGGCAGATTTATTGACGACTTGTGTGCCTTAAATGACAGATATGAGTTTAATGATTGCTTCAAACAGATTTACCCTAAAGAATTAGATCTCAAAGTTGAGCACCATGGAAACGCATGCATCGTTTTTAGATTTAGATATCACCGTTGAAAACAATATTGTCAGATCCATCCCAGCGTGCATTCTTTATGGATCTTTTCAGAAATTTTCCGGATTGCACGTAGCAGCACACTCATGTTTGAAGATCTTACTCCTAGAATCACTAAGCTTTTTATTTGAATGCGGAACCAGGGGGCTTCAAATGCTTTCTTGAAGAAAGAAAGTTGTTTCAATTTTCAATTTTTCAATTTGTTTATCTTTATGATAGTACGAACGTTAAATATAAATACAAGTCTGGGAATAAAAATATCCTATATGAGGATTTCTAAGTCATTCACAGTTAAGTCTTAAAAACCTAGTACAAGACTAGTACAAAAAACAACAACAAAATAAAATTAAAAACTATGGGTAAAGTCAGCAAAATACCAAGTATTTACAGTAGTGTGTAATAAAAGAGAAAACACTTTAACGAAAGAAAATTTTTTGAATATTAAACTTTAATTAAAGGATTACCAAAATTGAAAACATGATGCATGAAAACTATAAGCGATAAATGTAGAGAAACTAAAGAACAAACCCTATTGACAACATATACATTATATACATTAAAAACTCTAATTTAATCCAATTTCCCAAGCTCTTTTTTCATGAAAGATGAAAAAGCTGAAAAGGAAAGACTTGTAGATTTGTAGTATTTTCCTTGATTCCAAAATTGTGGTGCATAAAACATAAGCGGATGAAAAGATTGATCATAATGGATGGTAGCAACATTATTCTTAGAATTTTTTCTTGATATTAAACTGTCTGATTTAAATCTTTGAAATAGATTAACTAAAGCTGAAGGGATGTTATCATTTAAATACTGATGGACAAGTTTACATGATTCCAATTTAAAGAGTTTATCAGCAGTTAGAGGGTTGAATTTATTGTTATCAATGGATGGACATACATGATCAATATATTTAATGCATTTAGAAAGGGTTTCATTAATGATATTTAAACCATTTGTATTAGGAGAGCCCCAGGAAGAAATACAATAGATTAGGTGTGAATTAACAAGGCTGAAGTATACAGATATAAGGTTCTCTCGTGGAAGGAACCATCCTACCTTTCGTAATATACCTGCTTGATTCTAGTATGTAGCCTTTTCAGATGTTCTTTCCAGTTCAACTTGTGATCAATAACAACACCCAGATATTTTGTTTCGTTAACCTTGTTTAGAGATTGACCTGAAATAGAGACATGAAAGTTAGCTGTTTTGTTTTCACCAAAGATGATATAGTTGGACTTGGAGATATTTAAAGTTAGTTGATTTGCAACAAGCCAGTCAGATAATTTTTTGAGTTCTGTATTTACGAGATTTTGAAGTATTTCAGGATCTGAATGACTCATGAACAGACATGTGTCACCAGCAAACATTGTTTGTGAGAAAGACGAACTTAATGCTAAATCATTGACATATATCAAGAACAGTAGGGGGCCTAAAACTGAGCCTTGAGGTACACCATGAGAGATGAACCTTGGTTCAGACTGTACATGATTACAGGAGACACTTTGTTTTCTCTTAGTCAAGTAGCTTTGAAACCAGGATAGTACAGGGCCTCTGATACCTATTCTATCAAGCTTGTCAATGAGAATTTTGTGATTTACAGTATCAAAAGCTTTTGCCAGATCCAAAAAAATTGCACATCCAACTTCTTTTTTAGCTTTGCACCTAGCTATAATGTCAGTGAGATGAATAACTGCAGAAGATGTAGACTTACCTTTTTGGAAACCAAACTGTCCTTTGAATATAATGTGATTTTTGTTGAGAAATTTAGTTATTCTTTCATGAACAATTTTTTCAAAGATCTTGTCAAAAATTGGGAGAACAGATATTGGCCTGTAGTTTTTTATATCATTTCTAAGTCCACTTTTGAAGAGAGGAGTTACTTTAGCATGTTTTAAAAGTTCAGGGAAAACACCTGTGGATAGGGAGTTGTTTATCATAATAGCAAGAGGATCAGCTAGTAGATCAGCAATACCTTTGATAATCCGTGTAGGGAAATCATAAATATCCTTGGCTTTATTACTGTTTATGTTGTTAAGGTGCGTTAAGACTTCATACCTATTGGTTCGTTGGAAAAAGAAGCTAGAGTTGTTATACTGCATCCTAGTAAGGTAGTTTTTGTGTTTAAGAGTTGTGTTTTTAGGAATTTTTTTGAGAAGATTTGGAGCAACCTCTGAAAAGTATTTATTAAAAGCTTCACTAATCTGATGAGAGTCAGTAAATGTTTTATCTTGATGAGTCATAGTTCTTGGGTAATGATTGGTCTTATTTCTACCAAGGAAGGTGTTGATATTTTTCCAAAATTTTTTGATGTCATTCTTTGATTGTGTAAATTTGTTTTTGAGGTAGATGAATTTTGCTTTACGTATGTCTTTGTTTAACTCTCGCAAGATCTCATGATATTCTTTGAAAATTTGTTGGTCTTTGTCTTTCATAAACTGCCCATATAGTGCATCTTTTATATTTATTTTGTTAAGAATCTTATTGGTCATCCAGGGGTTTTTTTCTTTTCTTCCTTGATTTTTTGTCAATAGTTTAAATGGGGCATGTATGTCAAATAAAAGATTCATGCCTTTATGAAAAAATTCATACATTAGGTTAGCATCTTCCATCTGAAGGAATTTGTTGGTGAAGTCAATATTTGAAAGATCTTCCCTAAAGCGTAAGATATCAAAATCAGAGAAGTCTCTTTTTGATATTTTTTTTATTTTTGTGTTATTTTATTATCAGAATGAGGTACAAAAAGGAAATTTGGCAAATGATCAGTGATATGAGGAATTAAGTTACCACTGATACATTCATTGGAAATGTCGTTATAAAAAATATTGTCGATAAGAGTGTGAGAGTTACCATTAAATCTAGTTGGTTGGATTATGTATGGAAGAAAATTAAATGAAACCATCTTGTCAAAGAAATTACTTGTGTGACGATGAGATTCACAGTTCATTAAATTTATATTGTAATCTCCCATAATAATAACCTTCTTATCTTCATTTTTTATTCTTTCAAGAACTCTTTTCTCAAACTCATCATTGAAAATTTGTATTTTGTTATCAGGATGTCTATATACTACCCCTACAAGCATCTTACAGTCAAGTTCAATAAAAAGACATTCAAAATCACAATTCTTACCTGTTGATGAGAAAGTTAGATCATTCCTCTCTTTGTAATTCAAGGTTTCTTTGATAAATAAACCAACACCAGCATTCTGACTGTTTCCAGACCTTGCTTCAAAAGGGTGGTAACCACTGATTGTGGGTTTAACAAAGAGCTTGTTATCATTGTCCCATGTCTCAGAAACTCCTATAATGTCAAAATCATACTTCAAGATTGTTAGAAGGGCTTCAAGTTTATCAAAGTTTTTGTTAAGAGATCTAATGTTTGTATGAAGGACAGAGATATAATCATCTTCAATTCGTTTAGTTAAAGACAAGAAACTGTCAACATTGTACTATTCAAAGTTTATCAAGTCATCTTCATCATTGGGCAAACCTGAGGTAATGTTAAGGGTTTGTTTAAATTGTGTGAAGTTATTATCAAATTTAACCTTATGGGTTATTGGCTTTGTTATAGGTTTGAGTTCATTTATGATGTCATTAGATTCTAAACACTGGAAAGGAAAGTTTAAGCAGTCATCACATGACCAAATTTTACGGTTGATTTCATTAATGTTTTTACTGTCACGTAAACATTTTATATGAAAAAGATGGTTACCAAGTTTACAGTGAATGAATTTATCATAACCAATGATTTTAGTGCATTCTTCACAGGTCTTATTGTTGATTTTAACTGTATTGGAGTTAAGGGTTTCTAGTGGAAGGCTATGATTAGTTACATCAGTTAATGGTAGGGTTTTAGAAATACAACTTTGACAGTAATAAGGTAGTGGTGAATTAGCAAGTTGATTATAATGTTTATGTGTGATTTTAATACATTTAATATGAAGCCACGTGTAGCAGATCTCACAAAAAACCCCATTGTCAAAGACGCAGGTCCTACAGACGTGGCAAATTGATGTCTCACGTAAAAAGTCAAGATTAGGGCTGGCCATTCTGAGCTAAAAAATAGGAATAATGTGAAGATAGCATAATGTAAAAAGAAAAAAATATATACTCAAAGTGTAATAAAAACATTAGAAAATCAGGAGGTTGGAACTAACTTTATGATATCACTTTGCGAGAGAATGACTTTCTTTTCGCTTTTAGTGTTCTTATTGTAAGTTTTCCAAGCATACGTGATTCCATTTTGAGTAATAACTCGATCAAATAATTTAGTCTGTTTGAGATTTCTCCAGGCATCTTTAAAAATTGTTCTGTTTGTGTCAGTGAGACTCTCATCAAAAAAGATGCTATTTTCCTCTAGAAAGCCAAGATCTTTTGTTGTTATACGTTTGAGGTCCCAACGAGCCTCATACATTAGATTTCTAAGTCTCCTATTATTGAATTTAACAATAATCGGAGCGGTTGGTTTGGTATAGGTTCGATGGGTTACCTCAATGTCGTCTTCATAAAGGTCAAATCCAAGTTGGTCTGCAATGTTAAAAACAATGTCATCAGTGTTTTCATTGTCTTTCCTGGGGACCCCAAAAATGTTGAGCATTTCCCTTCTACCATATTGCTCAAGCTCGTTTATCTTTGATCTACTTTCTTTATTCTTCTCTTCTAGTTTACGTAGTCTTTCTTTAATTCGATCAATCTCATTATCCTTTTGTTTGTTTTCAGTTGCCATAGATTTTATTTTATTCTGGATGTTTTTAATCTCCTTTGCTTGAGTCTCAAATTTAGAATTAATAAGACTTTGGGATTTTGTGATGTCTTCAACTTCGTCCTTTAAGATCTTCATGCCACTGACTATTTGGTCAAATGTACTTTGATGCAAGTGTTCGAGACTGGCGATCTTACCCATGATACATTTGTTTATTTTGTAGATTGAAAGAATCATGTCAGATGTCACCTCTTTGTCACTTCCATCTTGTCCTCGATCAAGAGATTGTACAGGTGTAGTGAATACGTCAGGTAGACCATCTAAGCCTTCAGTGTTGAGGATCGATTCGAACTTTTTGTTTAAATCCACGACAGCAGGGGATAGAGCCAGTGGTGGTGATTTTAGATGAGTTGGTAAGAATTCTTGGGATGGTGTTGACATAGACATAAGGATAGATGCATTCAGCTGTTGACTATCATTATTGTTGTTGTTGTTGCTTTTCATTTGTTTTTTCTTTTTGGTTGATCTCTTGCTTCCACCCATGATTGTAGTTGATAAGCGTTTATAAGTGTTGTAAAGATGTTGTTTGTTGTTTTGTTGTAGTTTTGTTAGATTTTGATTTTGTTATTCAAAAGCATTTCAAAGAAATCGGACGCCATTTTGAATTCGCGTGCGTGCGTCCGCCATCTTTGTTGATTTCGAATGAAAGGTCTTTGAAAGGTCTTTCCAGGTTTCCGGACTGTTTTAGGAAGTATGAGAAAACCGTTGAAGAATTTTTATATATTTTCAAATTGTAAAATTGTGTGTTTTTTTTTAATTATTATGTCTGAGAATTAACATCGCAGTTATTCATTTTCTACTTTTCTTTTCCCCGTGCGGTCGTCCCATCGCGTCACGCCGAACCGGGTTCTCGCCCAACTTCTGATTCTGTGTTAGACAGTCCTTTGTTTGATTTTCTCTATTTCTGTGTGAGATGTTGTTTGCTATAATGTTTGTTTCACCTGTAGTGTATGTGGGATAGTTGTTATCGTGTGTCTTTTTGCCCTTTTGTACTGTATTTTGTTGTATTGTCTGTTATTTGTTTGGAAGTAGCCTGATAACAGCTGTTCATAATTTTCTTACGTGCACGGTAAACCTCTAAAGACACTTAAAAATTATACATCTGAGGAAAATAGTCCTCCCGCGGAAAATTCTACAACAAGAATCTTGTTGTGCGCCAGAAAATCAAAAACTGATACGGCGCCCTATTCACAAACACAATCGCGCAACTTTGTTGTCATGCCCAGTCCTTTTAGATGAACGCGGTCCTTACGATTTCGAGATTGCATATTCGTCAGATTGTATGTTTTCACCCATCCCTTTAGAGCTTCAGCGTGGTGGGCAGAAAACAACCACAATCTGATCTCAGGTTATTTGGAAGTTGCTGGTCGGTTCTGTTATGTTTTCTGAAGGCGACTGAGTGTGGGCCCTTAAACACGTGGAAAGTCATTATGCCAGTCACAAGTCTGGGACTTCGGGTTGGTGTTGTGTGTGCACATGTTTTTTTATATATTTGTATATTTGTTTTGTGGATGTCCCCATTTTGTATGTATTCTGATGAGCTTGTATTAATGATTTTACGGAAGTGTGTTTGTAAAAGATTTTTGGAATTCATTGTTTCTCCAATATTACTTTTCTTCTACCATCTTCATTTGGATTAGGTTTTTCTTTCACATACCACTATTTAAACTGGCTTCGAATTTATATATCCAGGGGATGTCAATCGAACTCAATCGAAGTGAATAGAAGTGACTGGTCGAATCGATTGAACTCAATCGAAATGATAGATCGAACAATCGTGCTCAGTGTTTACAAGTTTTCAAATCGAAATAGCGAGCGCGGCGCGCCAGCGGAAAGTGAACCAAAAACCAGTTTATCCATGATTTCCCGATTTTTTTAACCCGATTTCATAATTCGGACCTTTGTGGAAGCAGACCACGCTCGCGAAGCATCACTTTCTAAAAAACAAGATGTTGCATGATGATTATGGGGCTCGCAATCAATGAACAAAGATGGTATGTATGTACAAAAAAATATTTTCGACCGACCGACCGACCGACCCACTTTGTAAAGTCGAAATGACGGGAACCAAGCAATTTCTAGAGATCCGCCTATACTCAAGGGTGTCTGTGCCAAATTTCAGTGCTCTCCGTCGCAGTGCACTCCCACTAAAAATTGGCAATCGTCAAACCTCATTTAGGCAAAAATGACAAAATGTGGGGGAGAGTGGTCATCTTTGGAATTAGAAAAAAATGGAAGTCAATAGAGTTTACAGGGGCGTATCTAGGATTTTTAGGATACCCTGCAAAAAAGATTCAGCTAGGTGAACATAAAAAACACAGTTGTGTATGCGACGTTTCGACGGTTGTCTTTATCAAGTTAATGTAAGCGTAGAAAAATGGATGTTATATACAATAATTTGGCTGAAAGTATGTCTATCTAGGGAATAAAAATTAATTTCAAAGAAATTAAACTATGCATATGGGATTAAAAGGAAAGAAAGTGTTAAAATGTTAAAGTGTTAGTGATTCAGCTATATATATTGTCTAAGGAGGGCCAGAAAAATTTTTGAATTTCGACCCTCTAGATTGGCTAAAACAGCCACCTTTTTCTGCCCAATGTACCATGAACCAGAGATAAAGAATTAAAATTCATTTCATTTAAACACAAAATGAAGCTGGTAAAACTAATGGTTTTTTGGGTTAAAGTGTTTTAAGAACCAAAAAAAGAGTGGCCACTGAAATATGATAAAAATGAAGGAAAGAGAAAGGAGGCGTAAAACATTGGCAATTCATTATATCAATGACAAAAATCATAACTCTCATGAATTTTTTTAAGAACTTTTTGAACTTTACACAAACAAATGAAAAATAATACCAAAATAATACAATAGAACACAAAAGATTAAAACTTATACAAATCGGATCGTGATAATAGCAATATCTATAATAATAATATTTACCATTTTCTTATTATGTCAAATTTATTTATCTTATCGCTGCCAAAAGGTGACTTAAATAATTTTAAGCAGATTAATAATAATAGCCTTTTGCCATTTCAAATGAAAATTTAGAGAAAAAGAGCAAAACTATTTTTTCAGACTGCTCAAGAAAAGAGTATTTCATTAGAAAATTGATTAATGTGATGCATTAAAGTGTCCAAAACCAGAATTTGTACAGGTTGATAAAGCTGCCACTCAGCAAAGAAAAAATGTTTTCTTTGTGTCTCAAACACCGTCTTAACAATATAAAGTGCCTCTTGAAACGGTTCCTCAGATTTAGTGGCAATTGAATTCAAGTGAAAAATAATTTTTTGTTTCGCATAAATCCCAATAATGGACCAATGTCCAGGAGGTGAATGATGGATAATGATTACCAGGTTACACAAGGAAATACCTTCACTTTGAAGTACCTGTAACTCGTAACATTTTGGGAGCAATTTCTTGCATTAGTGATGACATCTGATGAAACAACTTTAACCGAGGGATGATTGCTTGCGACAGCTTTTACAAAAGTAAGAATGATATCGCCTGTAATGAGATTTCCACCGGAGCATGATAACAAGGAGCTTGTTGGTGTAACATTTGATGGTGTTAGATCGCCAAACATGACTTTTTCTGTTAGGATAATCTTTTGTCCATCAAGTTTCCAATGATGGTCAAAACTTTTGTTTACTCCAATAGATGATTTCTTGATGTAGATTGCATAAAAGACTGACTTTTGAAAGCTTTCATTTTTCAGCCACTGTTCAGTTGTAAAACGCTCCACAGTGTTATCATCGAACCATACAGCTTTTCCTTTTTCATGGTCGAACAGGGTGGCTGTAAAATGATTTGAGAAAACACTATCCTGACCACCAGCATAGTTTATGGAAGACACCGAGAGGTACTGTGATTCTGTTTGGAAGGCAGGGGGGAAAATTCACCAATATCAATTTCATGCTCTAACAATATTTTTGTTCTTGCGAGATGGACTTGCTTATTTTCATACTTGATGCGACTAAACTTCAATACAATATAAATTGGAGAGTCTAGTAAGGTGACAAAAGTAGAAATCTCATTTGATTTGCACAAGCATCTTTCCAATATATTGTCATGATCATAGCTTTCCCACCTACCTAAATTGTACCACACCAAATCAGTCAGTTTGATTGAATGTTGATAATTTGCTGGTACGGTTAAATCCAAAGATTCTTCTATTTTCAGATCCATCCCAGCGTGCATTCTTTATGGATCTATCTTTTCAGAACTTTTCCGGATTACAGGTAGCACACTCATGTTTGAAGATCTGACTCCTAGAATCACTGAGCTTTTTATTCGAATGCGGAACCAGGGAGCTTCAAATGCTTTCTTGATGAAAGAAAGTTGGATTTTAACTTCAAATGATAGCAAAGGCCAGGTCAGAAGGATCTTGATTGCGGTTCGAGTTGACATCAATCCCAAGATCGTCGCTCATCGCTTCTTATTCTCTCATCAGGTTGATTGAAGGTACCTTTGCTGTTGGCTGAGTTCTCAACATTTCCTGGATCCTCAATAAACTTTGATTTGATGAATCTAAAAGAGAACTTGCACTGGACCCAAATAGTGAGTGCAAAACAGATGAGAACCAACAGTTTAGTTTTTTGTTCACTTTGCCTAGCCTACTCTGCACAGTGATTTTGTCATTAATCAACAGCTTTTTCGTTAGAAATATATGGTCCCCAAAAGACTTTTTGTGTTCCTCCGACAGAGTATTCCAATGCATTCCACAACCATGCTGATCAAGATCTGGATTATTTTTGAAGTGATAAAAGAAAAACTAAGCAAACCCAGTTGTATTACTTTTGAAATAATCATATAGCATATGAAATCAACAAGCTGCAAAAATTGAAAGTCTAAATTTAAACAACATTCATTGAACCACTTCTCATAAAATTCACATGTTTACTTCCCAACCAAACTTACAACCTTGTTGACCACTCTCATTCTTCTCTTTCTCCCTTTCTGTGAAATCATGCCAGCTCTTCCTTGCAGTTTTCAGCTCCTGTTTTAAACCACTTGTCTTTTTTTTACTTTCATTTCTATTTCATCATTCTCGTTGTTATTGCCAATTTCGTTCTTTTCTTCTATTTCCTCATTTTCATCATCTGTGTCAGACATCTCGTCAGATTTAGCCTTACTTTTTTTGTGTAGAAGTGTTTAATTTGGCTTTCTTCTTTGGTCTGAGGTATTTATTGCCTGGTTTTCTTTTTCGCGTTTTACTCCATTTCTCGGTGTCGATAGAAACAGGGTTATCTTCTACTTTATCCCAAAAAGTTCTGATCAATTTTTCTTCTTTCTCTCCATCATTTCCACATCTTTGAACTATGCCTTCTAGGAATTCAACGGACAAGTTATTCAAGCTTTCATGATACTTTTCCACAAATGATACGATGGGCAAAGATGTATCATGCTCACTTCTTACCTATTTGAAAGGTTGGAGAATGGTATTCATTGAGTGGTGTTTCATTTATATCTTCTCCATCCATTCATAGTTACGTCTTGATTTGTCAATCTGGTTAGTCCAATAAGTTGTCCATTTGTTTTTCTTTTTCTTCTCTTTTTCGTCTTTGCATTCGCCTTTGTTTTCATTTTACTACCATCTTTTTCAACATCATCACCATCACCATCACCATACAAGTTTCGGGACCAGGTGTGTTACGATATGTCAACATTGCACGTTGGAAAGCGTTCGTGTTTAGCTCCCCATTGGGGCCAGTGTTGCCGATGATCATTCGTTTCACGGTCTTGACTCCGACTTCTGCCCGACAGTTACTATGTGGAAAAGCAACAGAGGAGATGCAGTGTCGAACTCCCCAGGACTTGAGGAAGTCTTCAGTGTTCTTCGTGACATACTCTGGACCACCATCTGAAGTAAGTTCATCTGGGATGCCGTATGTAACCTGCTGTGTGATATCATTGATCCAACTCCTTGGTGGGCAGCATGGAAATTGTCGAGGATCTGTGAACGTAGTGATATTGGAACTTGTAGATGGGAATGCCCTCGATCGTCCATAAGTCATTACAGTATCGGAAGTAAGGTTGAAGTGTAGGAGGGAGGTGTCTGGCTTCATCTGGGAATCCCTTTTCGGAGGCAGGTGCTAACAGTCGGGTATCATTGTCGCTTGCAGATGCCAACTTGACCATATCCCAGGTGACGGTTACGGTTGAAGAAATGGTAGCTACAGTGGAAGATTTGATATTCCCTTCCAGCTCAACATCAGTGTTTGATTGATCTTCTGGTAATAGCTCAAGGATTTGATGCGCAGGCAGTGGACCAAATCCTTCTTCTGTGGATATTGCCGATATATCGTCAGGTAATGGGTCAACATAAGGATTTCTTGGACCGCTGTGATGTCTTGAGGTATAGTCTGGGGCAGGATGCTTTCTCCCCGGGATGTGATGCATCTTGAAGCGGTAGGGCAGGGTCTTTTCTTTCAGATTGTGAAGACACACTGTTTGGGATGTCGTGGAGGGATCTGTTGGAGAAAAACCCAAGGAGTGGTTTGTGGTCGACTTCTTTCGTGCGATCATCGCAACCAAGAACGAAATGCTTTTCCTTGTCAATACTATAGGTAACAGCAAGGGCTTCTCCTTCGATAGGCCCATAGTTGGATTCTGCAGGTGATGGGAAGCGGCTTCCAACCAACACGACTTTCCATCCGGTTGGGCAGCAAAAGGGCTTGACACCACCACAAGAACAGTGTTTCTGAAAGAGCCAGTAGCCGATTCCAAGTTTGGACCAATCAGTTGCAGGACACGTAGGTTTCGATTTGTCAAAGATGCGGACACCATTCTTTACCTCGTCGACGATTGTCTGTTTTGATTCTTCAAAGAATCGTCCCAATAAAATGACGACTATGGCTTGAGGGGATTTCGAAACGGTTGCATGTGTGATGCCACACTGAACGTGCATGCGACCTGGTTTACCAGCCCGAACCAGGAGCGAACGTCTGTGATGTTTTTTGGGGTCGGGAATTCCCTAATTGCATGTAGGATGCCATCGCTGGGTTGGACTTCAGTTGGAGTGATTTTGAAGCCTGAGAATTCGACGGTGTCTACTCCGAGGATGAATTTGCTTGGGTTTTGGATGATGCCGTTCTTTCCGCATAGGTCGAGCCATCGAGCAGCCTGGAAGAAACTTCTCTTTTGATCTTGTTGGGGAAGTCTGCAGCTATTTTGTCAAAGTGTCGGGTGTTGGAATCGCTGGATGAAACATAACCTCGTGGTGCCGTACAGTAACGATAACGGCCCCAAGGTGTAATAAAGGTTGTGAAATGTCTGTCCTCTGGTTGAAAAGGGACAGTATGATACCCACGCATCAGATACTGTTTTCTTAACCCCTTCAGGGATGTGCGAACCTGGTGGAAAGAGGGTTGAGTGTGGTGGGTCTCTTGAGTAGCATGAGCATTCACGGGTCGAAGGCCGACTGTTTTGCGTGGTTCCCCATTCTTCTTCGAGCAAACAACCATTCTGTGGCACCACATGAGTGGATCTCCAACTGGAACAGGCTCAATGATTCCAAGAGGGACATCTCGGTCATGGTCAGCTTTCACTTTTTCCTGCCAATGTACTGGTATCGGTGAGTGATGAGCGACTGGGTCTGGTTTTGGGTCTATACAGAGCTTCAGTGGTGGACCACTCATGAGTGGAAGAGGCTGATGCTCACAAGTGTTGAATGTACTTGATTTGTAATAGTCTAATAAATAATCCTGGAGCTTCTCGCTTTTAGAAAGTTGTTATGCTATTTTCGAAATACACTGCTTTTTGAATTTTTAAGAAATTCCTTTTTACATATTGCTCGAGAATCTATTTTCAAAAATTGATGAAATTATATAATATCCGTGTAGTAAAACACTGAACATTTTTCTGAAAACACAGACCAACCTAAAATTACACACTGATATATGATAGACTGACCCTCTCCCAGCTCCACCGGCTGATTGGTTATAAAATCATGAAATGTTAATGTTGGTGGATTTTAAAGGAAAGGAAACTCGTTAACTACACAAAATGTCAGAATGTTCACTCTAAAACCTAATTAATGAAGAATTTGGAAAATCCTGACGGAATACAAGATAGAATGACATATTTCTTTATAAGAACGATTTCATGAGAGTCGAGGCTCAAATCGCAAGGGAATCAAAATGGCTGAATCACAAGAATTAGAATTACAGGAGTTCTTACAAAAAAATAACAATTGAGGTGAAATAAGCAAAAATCGTATGCTTTTTTATTATAAAAATTCAATAAATACAATTTTAGTGGAACAAAGATAGTCTCAAATATCTTCAAATTTCGATCTAAAATAAGAAAATCATAACGATTCATTGGTATAAAAAAATAAAAACATCCTGGGCTCAACAAAGAGTTTTGGAAGGAAATATGAGTAACTCGAGCATGTGGTAAACAATAAAATTGGAATTAAATAAAGGATTTATTGAAACTCGTAGGAATCATAGAAATAAAGATGTGATAAAAAATGAGAGCAGCAAGTTCTCAACAAAAAAATTACTGGTTCAAATAAACGGAGACTGTAAAACCAAGAGGTCTTCGAAAAATTCCGCTAAATCTCCAAGAATCCTAAATTTTCTTAAAATCTATAGTAGGAAGTCCTAGAAATTTCCATAAATTCCATATATCCTAAAAAAATTCATAAGTTCAAAAAACCCAGAATTGTCAAAAATTAGGTATATAAATCTATTTCTTTTGTCATAAATGGTCCTTCCAGAAAATTCATTCATTTGGCTTGGACAGTGAAAGATATATTATTTTTTCCATAATTTTACCTCTGGACAAATCGACCCCCTGGGCCTGGGTATGACTGTTTTTTTGCAATTTTTCAAGAACTGGGCGGAATGAGAGTCTACTAAATGGCGTGCCCTACGTGCCCACGTGCCCTCAAGTTTTAACGTGCCCTCGAATTTTGACGTGCCCTTGAATTTCGACGTGCCCTCCAATTACAAGCCTTGATGATTCATTATCAGAAGACATTTCGTCCCTCTCCTATGAATTCTTCTGTGAAGTTAAACTGTTCCTCGTTTTGCACACAAAAATCGCAAAAAGTCGACACAAAAGAGTAAAAATCACCGTATTTACTCATCATCATATTGAGTACACCACTAGCCTGGGTATCCAGACTCAAAATTTCAGAAAAAAAAACTCTTACCTCAACATACAAAGTTTCTAAAATTTTAGAGTCTGGTGCAACTAAAAAAGTCTGATACAGTTTTGAATGACACAGTCTGTGAGTAAACCCTTGTTGACAGAATCTCAAAACTTTGGAAACCCAGGCAGACACACATAATTACTTACCATAAAACCTCTTTTACAAACTCAATAAACTTTCAAAACCACTTTAAAGTACATCAAAGCATCAGCCACATTCATAAAGGCTCCTTTCCAGCGGCCATTTTGTTTAGAAATGAACTTGTGTTTTCTTTTTCATTTGTTTATCTTTTTTTGCAAGGTCAGCTTTTTCCATAAATTATGCGCGCGCATCGAAAAATATCAAAAACCCCGCGAAAATTCTGCTCAGTGACTGGGCGCGTACTGACCAATTAGAGACACTCGCATATGCAGGGACAGATATCCCTGCAGACGAGTTACTTCAACCAGACCGTAAACCTGAGACAAGATTATAAAAAACTAGACGGTGAAATAGTTTACGGTCTGGATATCCAGGCTAGTACACCACACGCTTCACAGCTTTTAATAAGGTTGTCCTTGAATATATTCGCGAAAGCTATTGTTTTCGAGTGTCGCTTATTTACACATAAGAATATCGTTGATTTACTATTTTCTTTTTAATTAAAAGTGCAGACACAGACAATTTGTATAAGAAAATTTGGTGTTTAAAGAAACATAAACTTTTCTTTTTGGTCAGCGGATTTAAGATTTTCAGCGTCACTGACTTCATGATGTTTTACTTAAAATGTTCTCCTTAAAGTGGAGACAACATACGATCTTGCCAAAATGGAAACACCATTTTTAATACAAATTTCCAAATAAATTGGCATCGAATTAAAAAACTATGAGACTGTCTTAAAATCTTAAAAAATTCCTTCCTATTTCAAAAAGTTCTTATAATTAACACTATATCTCTACAGTATATGGCCCCCAAATCTAGAGGAAAAGAGATTTTACAAAGATGTTTGCTGCATGAAAACCTTTAACATCTCTACTTTATTTCCTGGAAGTTCTTTTTCAAAATTTCCAATTCCAACAATATTTTTCAATCGCTTAAAGATAGGTAGCTTTTTTCTAATGGCATCCAAAACGAAGGTTTGAAATTTTAGCGATTTCTCAAGATATCTTTAAGATATGAATACAAAATTTTGACCATAGTTTGGAAATGTGATTTAGAGGGTTTTGGGCATTAATTTATTTGATAAACTTTATTCAGTATATCCCTGGTTGTCAAAATGCAGGTTTGGGGCCCCCAAAACGGAGGTGTAGTTAGAATCAAATTATTAAGCCCAGTGGCAATAGGGGGGAAAACTATGAACAGATTTGTTTTTTGCCTTAAATTTACGACCCGATGGATGTAAAATTCATGATTTTTATGAAATATTGCAATATTTTCGATATTGCAAACTGACAATTTAGAAATTTTCAAAATGACAATTTTGATTTAACAACCTCTTAATCAAGTTTTTGAAAATAGTTCCATTCATGTATGGAATAAGCTGTGAAAATTTTAGAAAAAAAGCTTAACTGAAACTCAAAATATTAAGCTTTAAAGATATTTTGCTCCTATATTTTGCAAATAAAATGACAGAATTTGCCGTTTTTGCTGATTCAGCAAAATTTTTGATATACAATGTTAATTTTGTGTTATAAACTATTAGCTCAATGTGATAGGAATAGGATTCCAAGATATTTTGCTTTTTCTCATATTTAGAATTTTCGGTTTTGTCAATGCTGATTCTAGGGCTCCAAAATACTGGTTGGCCTTCAAGATGCTATATCTTTTACCCAACCTCTAAAGTCACAGATGTATTTGCATTTTCTGAACGGCATTAGGTGTAGAAAGTTTCCTATACCCCGTTTTCATAACTTATTTTCAATATCCAAGGAGCTAGATTGAGTTGTATGCAACTTTTATCTACTATTGGTGTTAAAATATTTCCTTTGGACGCAAATATGTTATTTTTTCTCAAACCAGCAAAGACATGCTCATTTTTAAGTATAACCATCATTCTTTCAAAATAAACAAAAATCGTTTAATTCTGATAAATCTACAAGTCAGAATCTTCATTTTAATGAAAACCTCCGTTTTGGGGGCCGTCTCCGTTTTGGGGGCCATATACTGTAACTTGAAATAAAAAGAGAGCCAGCTGATAAAAAGTAAATAGCACGCGTCTCACATATTTCTCTTTTTTCAACCAATCAGAAAAGTTCTTTATTTAAATACTTTTATAAGCAGACAAAACATCTTCCTTATATTTTTTTCTTCCAACCCAACCTAGTGTAGTGTATAATTTATTATAATGACAATACTGTTGTTAATTTTAACAATACGTTAAAATTTGAGGGCACGCCGAAATTCGAGGGCACGCCGAAATTCGAGGGCACGTCAAAATTCGAGGGCACGTCAAAATTTGAGGGCACGTCAAAACTTTAAGCACTCAAGCACGTAGGCACGTCGGGCACGTAAAATTTTGGAGGGCACGTAGGCACGTTGGGCACGCGAGCACGTAGGCACGTTGGGCACGCGAGCACGAAGGCACGTAAGGCACGTCAAGAAAATTAGGGCACGTGGGCACGTAGGGCACGTCATTTAGCAGACTCGCGGAATGATTGGTATTTCAAAGGTAAATTGGGTGTGTCAAGTATGGGCAAAATTCATTCTCTCACAGAGTCAATTTTCAATTTATGGCTTGGACATACCACCGTGAAGTTGGGTAACTTGCATCAGTGGAGGCTAACATGCATAGCCCTCAAATGAATGACCTGGCTGGTCCTGCATGTTAGCATCGTGACATGTTATGACAGAAAGTAAGATTGATAAACTTGGTGGAGTTATCAAAGCAAATTTGTTGTCAAAGAGATTTAACAGTAAGTGAAAATAAGGAAAATGTTAACTTAAGTGGGAACTTGTTTTGACACCTCTTTCTCCAAAGGCTTCAAAAATGTCAATGAATAGCAACAAAAAGTTTTTCTTAGAATCCACTTAATGTGGGGTTGATCATGTTAATCATGATGATCATCAATCTAAATCTGTTGGACTGAAAACGTAATAAACAAGTTATGACAATATTTAAGGTAGGATTATGGCATCAAAACATAATGTTAAAGACACTTTTTGTGCTTTAAAATGATACAAATTCAAAAACCCACTCATATTGATATACAGAATGAATTTTAAATACATGTAGTACAGTTTTTTTTCAATAAAAGACTTTTTAACGAGATTTTATGAGACAAACCTGGACAAACTATGAAAGACTAATTTTTGCTAGGATTACATTTCGCGTGTTTTTGAAAAAACCTTGCAAATTTCCACAAAAATTGATTCCCTTAAGGTATAGCATTAGACTTACTGTACTTTGACGCAAAACAACCAAAAAATTATAAATATGACCAAAAGCAACACAGGGATGACAATTGCTATAATCGTCTGCATCTCTGTAGTGAAATTCATTATTATTTTTTGCAACATTATATCATTTTCCTTTGTCTTGAAGTTCGGGATATCCATGAGCTGAGGGATTTGACTTTGCTGATTTGAAGGTTCAATAAATCAAAACAACTGGAATTAAAACATAGTGTCAAGTAATTAAAGGATAAATCAAAGATAATCAATAAGTAAAAGTTTCCTTAGGCTGACCCTAAAAATTTTTTCGTTTCACCAGGTGACGAAAAGAAAAAGACATGCGGGCGGCCGGGAATTTTCTTTTTTGGTCCATTTCATGATTTCTAATAAAAAGAATTGGCAAGAAAAAATAATCTCTCTGGCTGTTAGTGTTACCCCACATTCTGTCTTTATATTTTTTCTCTCTTTAACTGGAAGAAATGTGTTGCTATTAATTACAAAAAGCTGTACTTTGTGATTTTTTTTCTAAGAATCAACTAACTTTTTAGACTAAACTTGTTAGAAAAGCTCACTAAAAACCTAGCACCGGAAGCACCACTGGGAAATGGCCTGCGCTGAAAAACACACTGGTAATTTCTTCAGAGTATTAACAGATCCTGTTTGCAACCAACAACGAAAGGTCTGTCATCTGACTGTAGGGGGCATCGGCAGAGTCATCTGACTTACCAACCTGCTAATCTTTGTTCACTTTTCCCTTTTCCAAGTCCAAGTGAACTGCTGCACTGTGGTGTGCTTACAACTTCAAGTCAGAATCAAATCTTGCCTCTTGGTCTCCAACAGGAATGAAGGTTAATGACCTTGTTTTAAATAAATCTGCTTTTATAAATAATTACTTTTATGTTGTCCAGCACAGGGTGATAGGGTTATTTTATCATCCTTTTTTTGAGTTTTTCATATTTTTATAACTACCAAAGATATTAAAGTTGATGAGTGTAGTCCTAAATATCCCAAATGTCTTTAATGAGTGTAACCTCAAAATATAAACAGATTCAACAAACATACAAGATGTCAAATCGTGACCACAAGCTCCAGAATTCTCCACACTCCCACTCCAGCACACTCGTTTTGCTAGGCCGCCATTTTAAGACACACACTTCGCAACCGCTTGAGAAATACTATTTCCAATGCCGTAGTGCATTGGGGGTAATATGCAATTCGTTAAAACAAATTCCGACACTTCGTTCAAAAGACCGCGACAATTCGTTCAGTTTGACAAAAATTCGTTCAAACTTTGAGCAAATCGTTCAGAAATTTCCGCGTATCGTTCAAATCGGGAATTTCATCATTGTTATTATTATCATTATTATGGGGGTGATGTCTATACGTGCTCGTTCGTGCTCCTGCTACGCCTTACTTCAGCGAGGTAACTTATCATAGACGCCAGAATTGTTTATCATTTCTGAGATTTAGTGAAAAATAATGCACAAGTGCAGAAATCATGAAAAGTCTCCAGTGAGGAAAGACACTCAGTCGAACCAACCTGGAGCACCTAAAACAGTTCTTTTCAGAACTACAAGTGAAGTTGGGAAAGGTGTTCCGAATTCGGGGGGAAGGGGGCTGGTCCAGGGGAAAGTGTTAAGTAAAAGGGGGGATAAGACTGGGAAAAATAAGACTGAGTGGACCAAAGAAGAGAGATGCCTGGTGTAGGAGTGTTTTGTAAGGAGTGGAGGGAGGGGGAGCTATGGGTATATCAAAAGGTTAATGGAATTTTGGGAGGAAAGAGCTTTGAGCAAGCGCTCGCAGGCGATTGTCTTGGCTCAAATCAAGAGTATCGAAAAGGGTGGGTTATTGAGTGAGTATGAGAAGGGTGAGATTGAGCGACTTGTGAGAATGAGGGTGAATCTGCGGGCCAGGACAATAGTGTAAATAATGTATATAATGAAACAACTCAAGATGACGACATTGCAGCAGACGGTGTCGATATTTTGGTGTAATATCTGGTCAGTCGAAGGAAAATTTAATGGAGAAGCAGGATGGTTTGAAGATGTCAGTGAAAAGTTTGATCGTGTTGAAGGTCAAGATGATGTTGTTATCACAGCGTCAGATGTTAAGAAAGTTATTTCGAGGATGGCCAACTGGAAGGCCCCAGGGCCGAACGGAGTCAGAGGATTTTGGTTCAAAAAGTTTACTGCTCTTAACCCGTTTATTTGTGAATCTTTAGATTTTTGTTTAGTTGATGGTAATGTGCCTAATTGGATGGTCAAAGGACGAACGGTGCTCATTCAGAAAGATCCAGCAAAGGGTACAGTTTCTGGCAACTACAGACCCATAGCATGTCTCCCGTTGACGTGGAAACTTCTAACTGGAATCTTCGCAACAAAGATCTACGAGCACTTGGAGTCCAATGGCCTCCTTCCAGAGGAACAGAAAGGTTGTCGGAAAGATTCTCGGGGTACCAAGGACCAACTGCTGATTGACAAAGCAGTATTGAAACAGGCCAAAATCATGAAGCACTCTCTTTCCATGGCATGGGTTGACTACCGCAAAGCTTACGATCTCGTTCCGCATTCTTAGCTGCTAGAGATCATGGATCTCTCAAAGATTGCTGGCAATCTGAGAGCTGATTTCAAACAGCATGGGAAACTGGAACACAGATCTAAGTTGCGCTGGCAAGACTCATTGCAACGCCCAGATTAAACGTGGAATTTTTCAAGGTGACTCGCTCTCGCCACTTTTGTTTGTTATGGCCAACAAAGAGAAATTAGGATATCAGTTCAAAGCTTCTTCAGAGAAAGTCAATCATTTGTTCTTTATGGATGACCTAAAATTGCATGCTAAGAGTGAACGTGAGTTAAACGAGTTGATGATGATTGTGATGGAGTTCGGGTTTGATAAGTGTGCAATGTTGGTATTGAAGAAAGGTGTCAAAGTGAAGAGTGAGGGGGGGATTGCTCTACCATCAGGTGAGGTCATCAATTGAAAGGTCAGGATAAAAGTATTTGGGAATATTGCAGGAGAGTGACGTCAAGCATAGCAAGATGAAAGAAATGATCAAGAGTGAATATCTACGAAGGGTCAAATTACTTGCGAGGTCAAAATTGTATGCTCGTAACCTTTTTCCAGCAATTAACGCATGGGCCGTTAGTGTGGTCAGATATACAGCAGGAATTTTAGCTTGGCGCCAGAAAGAAATGAAGGACTTGGACGTGAAAACACGGAATGTTTTGACGATGAATAACGTTTTTCACAAGAAAGGTAGTGTGTGCAGATTGTATTTAAAACGGAGTCAGGGTGGTCGTGGACTTATTAGTGTCGAGGATTGTGTTAACATCGAAGCGTTGAGTTTAGGAAAGTACATGGTGAAATCTGAAGAGAAGCTAGTTTCAGCAGCTTGATTTGTTTTTGAGGTCGACGAAGATGGAGAAAGTGGGTTAGAGTACAAAGATAGGGTAAAACTGGAAATGATTAAAAACTTACAAGGGAAGGAGATGCATGGCAAGTGGTTTAGGGAGAACGAAGGTGCTCGCCCTAGCCCTTTCGTTGGATGTCAAGCGGTTACGTTGACAGCCGCACTGAAGGTTTTGTGTTTGCCTCTTAAGAACAAGCTGTTCAAACTAATTGGTTGTCTTCGAGGATTAGTGGTGGTGATTTAGATAACAGGTGCAGAGTGTGCAAAAAATTTCCTGAAACAGTTGCACATGTTGCTTCAGGATGTACGGTGCTAGCTCAGAAAGACTATAAAAAGTGACACGACAGGATGGGGTCGAGGGTTTATTACGATTTGTGCAAGAAGTATGGGATGAAGCACAGTGTGCGGTGGTATGAAGAGACTCCAGAAGATGTTCGGGTCAGTAGTTGCGTCAAATTTGAGATTTGGTGGGACAAGCCAGTCAATACCTACAAAAGATTAGACCACAATCGGCCGGATCTCATCGTTATCGATAAAGTAAACAAACATTGGACCATTATTGATTTTTCTGTCCCCAATGACAAAAATATCCGGGCAAAGGAGGATGAGAAGGTTGCCAAATACTCTGAGCTTGCCAAGGAAATTAGGAAGGTCAATCATGTGAAAACCAAAATATTGCCAATTGTTATAGGGTCTCTAGGTGTCGTTTCAGATAGGATAGAGAAGAACTTGAAATATCATGAAATTTCCCATTGTTTTCTATGAAATACTTTAAATTTATAGATTTACTTATTTTAGTTAACATTTATATTTTTTAATAATTTATTTATTTTGTAATTTATTTTTCATCTTCCCCATGTTCCTAGACTCTAAGCTCCCGTTCAGGAGCCATGGCTAGGTCCTATTTCCACCAACGAGGGAAAAACATCTCCTTGTTGAGTGTGTTCATTAGATGAAATTCCTAATTTATTATTACTGAAATCATTATGATGTTAAATTTCAAAACCAGAATGCAGTCGTTCATATTGAATGATATCTTCGTTTCCTCCTTTCTTTGGCTGAAAAACAAAAAGTACTATCATTTATTGAAAACATAAATTTACCACCTACATATCCCGATTTAGCATTTAACAAAGCAGTCGCTTTGTTGGTCAGTTTCCCGTTTAAGACTCTCAATGAACGTTTTTTCTTTACCGCTTGAAAGTCTGATACCACAGGGTTAACCTCAGATCAGTTTCGCCGTTCTGGAGCTTTAATGCTTTTTTTAAATTGACAATCGTCAAGTCTTTCTCAACCTGTGTTCTTAGTCCACGTTACAGAACCATACATGAAGAAGAATAGGTTCCACTAAGAGTTTGTGTATGTATTGGAGAGGTTAGATTTTCAGATCTTGTCACGCACAGCAACAACAAACCCCCGTCCTTTAGCAAAAGTAACTATACCAGAAAATTCACAAGTGATATCGGAAGCCCCAATACGAGTGTCAGGTAAAGCCGATAAAGAAGGTCTTCCATTTTAGGAAAAATATATTAGCAAAAAAACGTCCGTACAAGAATAATTTTTTGAAGAGTATCTTTTCCAGCTACCAGAGCTTTTTCTCTAGCAAGTGGCCAATAGTGTTCTTTAGCTGTTGCCTCGGAACGACATATTGTATCTGCAAGGGCTTGGTTATCAATGTTACCATCTTCTCTCGCATGAGTTGATGCCGATTTTTGGATAATGTTTACACACCAATTTTTCGGTAAGTCTTCATCCTTTCTCACTCCTGCCTTCATGAACATGGCATTCAGCCTTGAACTTATATCACCACCAGTTTGCTGGTTTCCATAGTAACTAAGAAGAAACACATGCATGCATTGAGGTAAAACTTGGGGTCTAGCGTGAGCAACATATACTTTCATTACATCAAAGTTTTGGTTACTACTTTTGATGGTAGCAGGGCCGAAGTTATGGTTATCTACATCTATTTGGTATCCGGTACCATCTTTTAGTTTCCTGCGGTTTTTGAATTCGCTCATCAGCATCACCAGATCGACACGCATTAGTAAAAGTATCTTGACACATAAGTAATCCCGCAATGCACAGTAGTCAGTCATACTCAAGTCAAACTCTGAGTCTTCCAACAGCTTCGAGTATACACGCTGACCTAGACGACCGGATTCACTTGACAGAACATCATCAACTTGTTCGTGCGTAATCAGCATTACATAATCCTTTTTCTAGAAATCATTTTGTCTTATTTACATTTTTTAGACAGTTTTTTTGCCAAAGCTTTAATGTTCTTCTTTAACGCTTTGACGTTTTCTCGTGGTAGTCTGGAAATATAAGGGGACTCTTTTAAAAATTTCACGAAGTCTAATACAGAGCCTAGGTACTTTACAACACTAGCCGGCTTGAGATTGCGTTCGATGATAACTCCATTCATGTATCTTTCCCTGACGATTTGGGAGTTAAAGTCAAAAAGTTCATTAAGGTTGGTTACATCAATATCAGAGAGAATGTTTTTGACATCTCTAACAACCTCATCAACAGACGATGGTTTGCGCCTTTTATCTGGACCAATCATATAGTTGTAGAAATCTTTTAAAGCAACTTCAATGTCTATATTACATTCGATGTTTAAGTTCGATTAAGCAGTATTTGTAAGGTGTAACGCGGCTGTGTTTGTCAGGTGTGACGGAACAGAACTTGTCAGTTGGGACGGAACAGAACTTGCCAGTTGGGACAGAACAGAATTTGTCAGGTGTGACGTGGCAGTGTCTGTAAGGTGTGACGGAACAGAATTTGTCAGGTGTGATGCGGCAGTGTTTGTAATGTGTAATGCGGCTGTGTTTCTCAGGTGTGACGGAACAGAATTTGTCAAGTGGGATGGATAAGAAAGAGTTCACTTGGCTTATTAGGTTAGACGGTAAATTTTCGAGGTTTTCTCGGTCTTGAGCAGAAGTAGGACGTAGGAACACCAAAGTTAGAGATGGTACAAATTCCCTTCTGGTAGCCAGTTGATTTTCAGCTGTCAAGCGAGAGATATCTCTCAAAGGTGTACCTTTATTGGTTATGACACCTAGTTTGACATTTGGTTTCGTTCCGTCTACAGGGCATTCCATTCTGGAAGAATCAAATCTTTTTGTAATTTTAAATGCTTTGATATATTCTGCAGATCCCTTTTTTTTACCAATTCTTTGTGCTCAGCAAGGAAATGTGGTCCTAAGTGTACAAGGGCTTTTCCACAGTTGAAGGGACAGTTTTCTGTGATGATAATTTATTTTCGATTTTTTAGCACTTTTCGCAAGCCATACTGCGACATAGCATAGCTGCTAAGGAATCAACGTGTGAAAACCCATGAACGTCTCAGAAATGTTTCGGTAAATCAGGCACTATATGCAATAGGTCCACAATACATCTTTTCATTTCCCTGTAATAATTAGGAGTATTTGCGATTAAAAAGACAACAAAAAAAACGATGGAATTCGAACAAGCACCTCCGAAGTGACTTTTTGAGACAAATTAGGTCAGAACTTAAAATAACCTTCGAATTAATTGTGTAAATAAAATCTGCACGAGAAATTCTTCTCGATTTCAAAAAATAAAGTAGCTTTTCTTTGACTGAGATAATAGGTATGATCTAGCACTCTACCTCTTTGTTTTCTTTTTTGAAAGTGATTTCTGGATCTTCCTATTAAAGAGAACACCATTTTTCATAAAATGTCATTTTAAGACGAGCGATTTTTTTAAACTTCATAAACCATGGTAATTCGGTAACTTTCAATTCTTTCTGCATTGTTTTTCATAGGGAAACTTCAAAAAGTTGCGCATGCGACGCTCCATTTATTTCTCATCCCTTTTATGTTGCCGCCTTCTGCCTTAATTTTTTTGGCTCCGAGGAAACCCTAGTATTTAAAGCATGCTTCAATTTTTCAGTGTGACCCCCCTTTAAAATCCCCTTACAATCTTACAATATAATATAGGTACATAGTAAGACATGTCAGTAGTCCAAAAGCACAAATGGATTTTAGGATGACTTTATCTCCGCGGTATCTCCTGTTGAGAAAAAGGCATAATACCTAAAAGCTTATCAACTTGTAAAAAAATTTTGTAAGAAAAATCGAGCTTTAATTAAGGTTACAGATAGGTCAATTTGATTATTTTTGAAAAGTATCATTAATTGTTTAGCATCCTTTCCTTGATGAAATTGGACTGGAGTGGTTAAAGTGCAATTCAATGGCTTTCTAAATATGTAATTACTTTTTCGACATATTTTTCTAATTTGGAATTATGACGTGATTTCAAAAGACAAACTTTGAACTTTGACGAGTTACTCTTCAAAATCTACTGAATATTTTTCAATGAAACCTTTTGTATTCGAAAGCCCTTGTTCTCCCCTTCAAAACCTTTCTTTGCTTTATCATTTACATGCCCCATTCAAAAGATATTTAACTTTTCATGTTATGCGATGTTAAAAAGCAGGTTTTTCACGTTTAAAGCGAGTTTTCTCCACAACAAAACCTCGAATCAACAAACGGAGGCACTGTTTTGCTATTCAACCTTTTCTGAATAGAATGGCGTAGGTTTCAGAAATATTGACCAACCAGATCTTGTAGAGTAACCTTTCAAAGTTGGTATGTACGCTGTATTTTTGAAGAAATTGTGATTCTGAGATATTTCAAAATTCAAAATCTTTTTATCTTTACCGAAAAATTCCCCCCTCTTTTATTGAAAAGTAAAAAGACCATTATTCCATTGTAAGACTTTATAATAGGGATATCGAAAAAAGCGTCGCTTTAAACTTCTCTTTACAGTTTTCTTTTACAATTCGAATAAAAGGCTCAATCAATAGGGACTATACATCGATAATGTTTTTAGCATTTTTTGCAATTTTGATACACTTTTAGGTTTAGGGAGATGCATCATTCGGTGGTCCGTAAAGTTTTGAATCTTTTACAGCAAATATTTTGATGTAAAAAAAAGATTTTCTTCAAAGGAGCCCTATCTGTAACCTTAAACTGTAATTAAACATATAATTCTTTTTTCAAAAAATATTTAGTATATTTAGTAGAGTATTCAATTAAGTTTGACTTTACATATATTTAAAGTTTGAAAATTTCGACAACAAATGTTGGCCAATTTTTTGATAAAAAACTCTGTTTGACAAAGTCTGATAAGAAGAAAATTTAGAAAAACTCAGCAAAAACATCAATGTTGAAACTCATACAACAAAATCTTTGACAAAGTAGACAAGAAACTCCATTCGACAAATTCAATTTTAAGGCTGCTATCTAACCTGTGAGCCAACTATTGTCGCAATGGAAGACGGCATCCCCCATACAGACCGACATCTCCCATACCAATCGACAGACATCTCCCATACTACTGCTGACCGACCGACTAATATGTATTTTCTAAAATTGTTTTGATGCCAGAGATTTTTTAGAAACAACCAAAACAAAAGTATATATGTGTGAAGAAGTTCAAAGAATTTCTGTCCAGAGCAGCATATGCATTTCGTCCTTATTAGGACTCGTCAGCACTGCATACTGCACCCTGGCTAGGCAGATCGAATTGCTTAGCATCTCACGCCATAAAACTAATTGTGGCGCAGACTGAAAGAAGAAGTGGACAAAGGGAAATTCCCTAGGGAATTCTGTGAATGACTATATATAATGAAATTAAATGACAATTTTTAGTGAAGAGGAACAAGACAACAAGCTAGGAAGTCATTGGGGTTTGGAACGTTTTAAGGAAAGTATCAGAAGAGCCTATAAAAAATCCATATTGTATTTGAAGAGATTTGCTTAGGATATAGAAAAAGGTAAAGGTAGATGATTCCCATCACCCATCATTTATAGAATGTGTTTATGAAATAAAAAGTGAAAAGGAAAGATACAACCCATATGCATGTCTGCAACTTTTTTCCATTACGTTAGATGTAAATGTAGCCAGAGTTTTCTTCAGAGTTCTACTATATCTTGTACTAGTTTAGGTATAAACTTATTTCTTTTTTTATGATTTTTGTTGGCGAAAACGTTTAGAACATCCCACCGTTCTGCTCGCTATAATATAGCGAGTTGAGCCTGATTGGTCGAAAAAAGTTGTGAAATATTTGTAATAATTATCGGAGCCGCGAACTCACTCACTAAACAATCATGCGCAATTATCTGATTTAGCCGCGGCTTTTTTATCTTAGTAAGAGTAACCACGGTAAAACATATCAAAATCAAAACATTCAAATCAAATCCTTGATTCAATAAGTAGTAGACCTTTCTCAAAGCTATTCACAATTGCCTGTGTGTTATTTAAAGCTTTTGCAATCCTTGTAGTTCTTTTCATTCAAATGTCCTCGTAATGATCTTAAAAACTTAAATATCCACTAAAATGCTCAAAATAAAAATCATAAGTTATGTTTCGACCGATGAGTCCATGGGTATTGATGAAACAGCCCGATATAAGTCGAAATGCATCATTTTTATTACCTAGCTTAATTTGGTAGAAAAGCTTGATCAATTCATGAGAGTAATTGGTATGATCAGTTGCTTTGAAATAAAGAAGTACAGTATGCTATCATTAATATTTCGCAGAATCATGTTGATTGATAACAAACCTAACAAAGCCCCCTTTCGAGCTCTCTTCTTTGATATCCTTGCAAACCTTTCAGTTCGTGATTGAGAGAGTGAGATATTTTTTCTACTTCTGTTTAGTTGATATAAAAGGTCTGCCAAACGCTTCATCGGAGAGTCTTTAAATTGTGAGCTTTCCTTCAAACTTTAAAAAGGATAGAGAGAGAACGGAGAGTGTATTCTCCTCTCTCTGAGCTAATGGTTTGTTTGCTCTTTCCATTGTTGGCCAATTACCTTACGAATGGTTTATGTAAATCTAATAGCGAGAGATTGATCTCTCGCGTTCTCTTTCTCTTCAAAAACATGTAAAAAACCTAACAAATCGACACCCTGGACACTCACACTGCTACTCTGGATTCTAAGAGATTCTACGTTCTGTAAAATGCAAAGAAAAATAAAAACATAACAGTAAAGATTGCGGTCAAAGTAGCGATATAAACTTTCAGATTAAAAACATTGCTGTAGGGCTGTATTTCTAGGAAGAAAACAGCTCTAAAACGCTTGAAATTGAGCTTTTTATCGCGGTTTTTTTGTCGAATCGCCATCTTTGTTTATGCAAAAGGCGCCATTTTTAAAGGGACATTTTACGAATAATTAATACGGTTAATAAACAATAGAGAAGTTTCTGATTCGCCGATTCATTTTCTTGCAATTTTTGACTAAGTCTGGGATGTTCTAAACGTTTTCGCCAACAAAAATCATAAAAAAAGAAATAAGTTTATACCTAAACTAATCTTGTACTATCCCCATGTCATGTATGTACTGCAACTAACGAACATTTAGTTTTTGGACCTACCTCCGGATGCCCCGGTGGAGGTCCTATAAATTAACCCATGTCCGTTCGTTCGTCCGTTCGTTCGTCCGTCCGTCCGTCTGTTACCAGCTTTTCTCAGGATTGGCTCATTAGTTTTTTCTGATTTTTTGCACAATGATGCAAAATGGCAATGCCCAGAACGTGACGGAGCCCGATTTTTGAGAAAAAATTTATTTGGGCAAATTTGGGCCAAAAACTACCTAAAAATAGGGTTTTTTGGACTTTGTGCAAAATCCTGTTATTACTTTTTCCTGATTTTTTGTACAAAGATGGAGGGCAAGATTCTCTAAAGAATGGCTGAAGTGGTTTTTCCCGGAAAATTCTTATTCGCCTTAAAAAACGGATTTTCGTATTTTGGGGGAAATTCCCTTTAACCAAATAAGAAAATATAGCTTTTAACAATGTTGACTCATTATTTTTTTCAGATTTTTTGCACAATGATGCAAAATGGCAATGCCTAAAATGTGTCGGAGCCCGATTTTCGAAAAAAAAATATATTTGGCAAATTTGGGCCAAAAACTGCCTAAAAATAGGGTTTTTTGGGCCTGAATGGTTTAAGTGATTTTCGTATTTGGGGAAATTCCTTTTTACCATTTTACATTATTCAACACACAAGCTTTATTTTTCCATTCTGAATTTTTGTACAATTATTGTAACTTTTTCTTATTTTCATCTGATGTTAATCATTAGGTAGGTCCATTCAGCATGTTGCTTGTTGTTTTTACTTTCACTTTAGCGACGACTCGAAAAAAAATATGGCTATAATATTTAAACTGGCTCCAGGCTAACTTTTATGAAAGCTGTCAATCAGACATAGAGAAATAAAAAAGTGATTTACCTCGAATTTCGTTTGTTTGAATGTCTTGTTCCTTCTTCGGCGTTGAAAAAAACAGACTGAAACTTTGGCGGGAAATCTGCTCCTTTTCTCTTCGTCTTTTGTCACACGCCGGGGGTTAATGTCTTTAGTTATGTTACAAGCTAAAGTGTATATTCCAAAAATAAACCCCCGCTTTTCGATGAAAAAAGCGCGGTCTTTAATATGTCTTATATCCGTCTTGACAAGAAGCTTGGTACCCAGTGACGTAATAATCATCTCAACCGATCTTCATTAAGACAATTTGAAGATATCTCGCAGCAAGATGGAAAAAATAAAGATGATCTCGCATTTTCAATGCAACTAGAAGGTCGTTTAAAGATGCATTATCGAGGCAGTCTTGTCAAGCTAATTTTCAATGCAACTAGAAGACACATTATCGAGGCAATCTTGTCAAGACGTCATTGAGACAAAATTGAGACGTCGATAAGATGTCTTGTGCCCGCTGGGAAAGAACTTGTGTGTTGTCAAGTGAGAGAAACGTTATTTCACAGAAGATTTTTCATCATGGCCAGACCAGCACATGGATTGGAAAATAAAAAGGTCATAGCAGCTTTAGAAAGCAACATCATCTTAAACGTAAGTGACTTTTACACGAAATTTTTTCACAGTTTTTTCATCATTTGCTTTTTGCAGGAAAAAAATGTTCTCATTTAGAAAGCCAATTTTTCTTTTAACATTTAGATACCGAGATCATGTCACATTCTCTTCGTGAGGCTCATTTCCCTTGGAGGCGAATCTTTATCGCTTCGCAAAGATATCGACATAAAAATAGCAAAAACACCTGGTGTTGAATTCATCATATCATGTCTGACCGGTTCAGAGAACAACCCTAAAAAAAAGAAGACGGAAGAAGACACAAGAAGCTCAAGCTACCTCTAAAATCAAATCCAACCCAAAATTCTTTTACTCGTACGCTAATCGCTTTTCGAAATTTAAACCAAAAGTTGGACCCTTAATATAATCGATCCAGACACTAACAAATTGACTAATGATCCCCTTTTGATGGCCAATATCCTACAAAACCAATACAAGTCTGTCTTCACCCAACCTCTTCAAAACTACGACCTTCATCCGCTTGAGTCACAAATACCAACACTTGAAGATATCAATCTGACTATCGAGGAATTTGTCAAAGAAATCGGTACACTGTCACCAACTTCAGCACCTGGACCTGATAGTTTTCAAGCTATTCTTCTGCTAAACACTAAAGATAACATTAATTGGAACTAATTTTTGTCGGAATTAATTTTCGCGTTTTTTGTGGTTTTTGGCTAAAACCGTGAAAATCTGAACCGCAGCGAAATATAATATTTTAGTTTACCAACCAAAATTGACCCATCATTATTCACATATTTAACAAACTCTCCATTCATAAACTCCTCCACCATAACAATTTCGTTATCCATCATACCAAGGAAGGCATTATTATAATTGAAAGTAGGGTCAAAATCTTCAATTGCACCATTATAGATAAATTTTGAAAATTGAGAGGCAAAATTCTTTGCTAGAGTGTGCATCTGATCAGCTTTCTTGGCTAATGAATCCAATGATTCATTTTTGAACAGAGGCTTGATATTAGCTAATTCAGTCTCTGTTGCTTTATGAAATTTTTTCACAACATACTTCTGCTGCACCATTCCAAGACAATTTTGAATAATTTCTGCTTTAAAAGCATCTCTAAAACCTCCACGTTCAAAAGCTACAGGTTCTACTCTCATCGCACGAAAGCTCCCACTTTTTTATTTGCCTCACTTCCGTGCAAGGGGGTCCAAATTGGGTAGCTAAAACAGCACATTCCATTTCTGCTTTCTCAAAGTGTTTTACACAAGCTTCCTTTATTCCATCAATCGTAAATTCACGATATGGGTACTTCGCAAATTGCAGGGAACCAATTTTTTTGAACTTTTGAGCATCCCTGTTACACGATTCGCCAGTTTTTGAACAATCATCTCCTAATCACGAAGAATAGGATTTGGGTCATTGTTATTCGATGATGCGGTTTCTGTGGGCGTCTTACCTTTTCTTTTCTTCTTCATGTCATTGGCAAATGCACCTCACTCATCATTTCTCCTTTTTGCCATTTCCAGATCTGTCTTGAGCCGTCAATGGTCTATAGGGAAAACTGGAAAGGGCACTTTGAAGAAGAAGCTAGCACAAAATCCTCATGTTCGCTAACCATGAAGGTTAACTCTGCTCTGATCGTCTCTACCATTTCCATCGTTCTACTCACTGAGAAATCAGTTTAAAGTGCTGGAGAAAAAAGAGATAAAATCTCAAGCTTGTTCTTTCAGTGTATAGTGGTTAAACCAATGACTTTTATTTTAAATCGATTTGATTTTTTTCCGAGTCGAAAGAAGAAAAAAATAAATTTTTATTTCATTTTTGTTTTAAAATTTAAAATCAAACTAAAATTAAGTTTAATTTAAAATGAAAGTGAATTGAATTAAAAATTGAAATCAAACATCTCGTTTTTTATATATATTTTTTGTTTTAATTAATCTTTTTTTCTATCTTGATGTAATTTTTGCTCTCGGCCACCATAGAGATGCTTTGTTTGTTTAAAAGGCGGTCACAATGCGAACAATTGCAAAACCAATTTAATTGGTTTTCCTGTATGTAAAGGAAGACATCATGTTTAAATCTAAGAAAGGTTTGAACACTACTCTCAACATAATCTCAGCAAAAACTGAAACACCATCACACCCCAGTTGCTCGACCGACAATACCAACAAATATGATACAAAACAGACAAAACATTCAAACAAACAACTATACAAAGAAAAAGAAAATGGCAAGATGAAGACAAAGCCTAGAGTCAGGTGTGGTACCAAGAGTAAGCACTCTCTGGCGCCCGCGAGCCACCCGTCATCTTTACCAAAGAAGAAATAGTGTTGATCAGACACTATTTCGTACATAAAAAAACAGAGAAAAGGGATTAAAAGAAAACAAATTGTAAACAAAAAAGTTTAATATCTCTGACCATACACAGTCAAGGACACCTTCAGATTAGCCTATCATAGGCTATTTAGACTATTTTATATAGGCTACTTAGCCGAAAATCGATAAAAACCTCGATTTCTGACGAAATATAAATAGTCGCGTCTATTTTTCACCATTACTTCATTGCCCAAAGCCAAAAGAATCTTTTTCACTTAAACTGATATGACATTCAATTTTGGAAACAGAAATATATAAATAAATCTATTATCCATCGGCTAACTAACAGATCATAGGCTAATTTTCTTATAATGAAGTGCCGTGTGCAAAAATACATGTTTGTTTTTTCTTTCTTTTTTTTCTCTAAAACGCCCGATTTTCTTACCCTGTGCATGCGCACGCATACACAGAACCAAAAAGTGGAATATATCCTAAACCAAAATTGATCCAAAGTCAAAATTTGTCATGAACATTTCTCTGACAATGAGAAACCATGTATTTCTTAGAGAAGACGCGACTATATATATTTCGTCAGAAATTCAGGTTTTTATCGATTTTCGGCTAAATAGCCTATATAAAATAGTCTAAATAGCCTATGATAGGCTAATCAGCCTATGATAGGCTAATTTGAAGGTGTCCTTGACTGATACAGTGAAGTACAGCAGAAAGAAAGAGAAGAAGTTGAAAGGTTGACCCGGAGCCCGGTTCGGAACCCCGTAACTGAGTGGCCGTACACATCTTTTTCTTGTGGATTTTCCTATTGTGATGTGAGGCTTTATTCACATATGTTTTAGTCATTCAAGGCTTCATTTTTGTTTGGTTGCACAATTCCTATTTATCTTAATTAGGTTGTGTCTTTTACTATCTTTAGCTCCATACGACTACGCACACCAGATATTTTCCATTAGGCCCGATTTTTAACTTTATTCTTGAACGGCCTCGTGGGGCCACATGGTGATCCTGGGGGCAATATTGCTGGTATACCTCAGGATAGGCCCCGTTGGTCAGCGCAATCTTTCCTCCAGGACAACTAGTAACCACATGAGTGCATTTTTACATTTTTACTTTTTAAGAAAAACGAAAACTTGTAGATATATCTAGAGGACAATTTTTTATTATTTATACCACATTGTTTTGGTGATTAAAGAGATTGAAATAAAAAAAAAAAATTGGAAACAAATTAGGAAATGAGACAAACTCAACAAACTTAGACACAAACTACAAATATACTGGTGAGAGAAAAAGATACAGCACATTGAAATATAAAACGACTCTATCGATTAAAAATAAATGAAAATTAGTAAAAAAGAAACAGTGTCCAAAATTTTGTTGTTGTTTGGATGTGGAGTAATGAATCGGAAAATTTTTTCGCATTACTGAAAAAGGTTCTCAAAACTTGATGGCGACCATACATTTTCCTCAAAACTTTTTCCAACCGTGTAATCTTTGCTCCTTACTTCTTTGCTCTATCAATGAGAGACATACTTGCACTAATGAAATTGTTCACACTGGAACAGACTTTACCAATCCTCAAAATTTCAGCTCCCACACAGTTATAAAACATCCGAGATGGAATATTGCTCGACGCAAATAAAAGACGAACAATCGAAAAAGGAAAGTTATCTCTTTTGTCATAGAGTTTTGCATCTATGTAACCGTTGTCATTGGTTAATGAGAGATCCAGAAAAGTAATAGTATCGCCTGAACTTTCAAGATTGAGTTGAAGTTCAGGAGGGTAGATTTGTTTATAGTTTTCCATAAATAAATTGTCATCATTGATGGTTAAAAGATCGTCGATGAATCGAAAAGTGTTTGAAAAGCGCCTTGCTTTTTGTAAATTTTCTTTCTTGAGGCTTTTCACCCATTGACTTTCAAAATGATATAAGAACAAATTAGCCATAAAGGGAGCTGGGTCCGAGCCCATCGGAATACCTATTGTTTGTCTAAAGATTTTATTACCAAATTTGGAATAGCAATTGCTCATGAGGTATTCAAGTGCCTCTTTAAAGAGCGGTTTTGTAAATTTCACCCTAGACCGATTATTTTTGGCAACCCAGCTAGCCCTAGACTTAGACAAAGAAAGTAACTCGTGCGAGCCACCTTGAAAGCAGAAGTCTGTAATTTGGTTAATTACATCTAAACATCTAAAAGTTTTTGATGAGGGATCTTAGTATAAAGGGTAGAAAAGTCAAAGGTAGACATTGATCTTAAAGAGTTACGTTGATTAAGTCTCTTAATACAATTCAATACTTGCTCATTGTTTTGAATGACCCAGAAAGTTTTAACATTTGAAAAATAGAAACATTTGGCGTTATAAGTTTCTACCTGACGATAAAAGAGTCCAAAGATTTTAGTAATTGCTTGAGAAAGTGGTTTGATTGAACAATTTAGGGCTGCAATAATTAACCGAAACTTCAAAGGGTTTTTATGCAATTTGGGTGTACAGTAAATGTTTGGTAATTTCCGACTTTCTTCCAAAACTTGGAGTTAAAAAGAATCTTTAAGTTTCTTGCAATCTTTTTCAATCAAGTCTAATCAATGGTGTTGATCTTTTCATATGTAAAACAGTCTGTTTCATTGTCAAAACTTAGTTCAGAAACCAAAGCTTGTGCATAAAACCTTTTCCAGACTAGAGCGATGTTACTGGATGCTTTATCAATAGGAACGATGACAAATTTTTTATGTAAATTTTCTAGAGCTTTCAAACATGCCTCAGATTTCAAGACTGGAACGTTTCTCCCAAAGGAATTTTTATCTTTCAGTGAAGAAATCTTTGCTTTAATTTTTTCAGATGTAACTACAATCCAAGGTATTAAAATCCTAATATCCAACTTGTGCTTATCACACCAAGCTTTAGCATAATCTCTCACTGATGAGATCAACTTCTCTTGAGTAGAGCTCCAATCAATCAATTTACTCTCTCGATACTTGGGTCCTTTTGTAAATAATCTTCTAAGTCTATTATTTTCAATGAGTCTAAGGTCACCTGTAACAATGTGTCCGTGATGGTTATCTTTGAATGGTGAATCATCACAGTCACAAGGAAGGATATAAGGAGCTTGGAGAAAATGATCAACATCAACGGAAGTAACGAATTCATTGAAGATAATGCTCCTGATTGCAGCATCCAAAGAATATACTACTGTAGGAGGTTTAAATGACTTTGCAATCGATGGTACAGCCTCTAAAACATCTTTATGGTGTAAAATAGAAGAAAGATTTACAGATTCTATTCCCTTGTTAGTAAAATGGATGCAGATAAAATTTGACAAAGCTCTACTTTTCTTTCTGACTGGAGATGGTTTAAACAAGCGACAATCGATAATATCTAGAGCTGCGCTATACCACTGTGAAAAATTGAAGTTTAAGGATTTAGAGTGGAGCAAATCAGTGATTGCATCACCCAAACGTCTAAGATCAGATTTTTTAACAGTAGAAAGAGTAATGCGGATGAAATTCAATGCACTCTTTATGTAATTTTCAAGAACATTTTCTGAACGTTTTAAAAAAATTTCGCGAACAAATTTGATGTTACTATAGTGCTTAAGTCTTCTATCACCCCTCTCAAAAGTACGTTTTAAAGGAGGAAATTTCAAAGCAATTTTGTCACTAGCTTGATCTCTCATAAAATCATCGCCAACACGATCATTTAGACCATAGGGATAAACTGTTCTAAGAGACAAAGAGACAAAGGAGATAGGAATGGTCGAAATCACAGAAATAATAATAAAGAGAGAGATAGTAAAAGTGAGGACAAAGGGGAAGAAAGGGACATAAAAATGATCCAAAAGGAGAGAGTTCGGGCACACAGAAAGAAAATGACGAGAGTGAAAATATCAATATCAATGTCTGTCTTAGCACAGTTGTCAAGTATACTTACAAACAGCTACTACAATGATCTCAAGCCCAAATGAATTTTATCTCGGCTCACAATTGTTGTATATTTCTCAGACCCACTCACTGCTGACACAGTTTGCTTAACAACTCAAGCTTCTGTTACTCTGCCTGCACACACGCTTAACTGTCAGGTATGTGATATTGATTCAACTTTGAAAAAGTTTTGGGAAGCTTTTTTACAAGAAATCGAAAGTAAAGTCAAATTCAAACCATGGAGGTGTAAAGATCAGGAAGTTGAATCTGTCGGTAATTGGTCGTTAAAGTCTTTTGATTTCTTTTATGAAATATATCAAAAGAAATTCTAAGCTCGCCCGATGAAAAAAGGCGTTTTTTGTTTGCATAGTAAATGGATGTTTCTTTTGTTTTAACCTAGTTTTTTGCCAACTATATACAGGCCTCACACTCAGCATACAATGGTAAGAAGGCATAAGAAGGTGTAAAATACAGAATGTCAAGAGTGTGTATGTATACTCTGTTGTTGATTTGAACGATCTTTTGCAAAACAAAATAGCAATTTTCATGTGATGTACTTTTAAAGTACTTTGTTATTTTTGCTCAGAAACTGTGAAATACACAAACAGGCGTTTTCAGTATTGATCCCCTAAATACCATATTTAAACTCTTCACTTGTTGACATTTCAGGTTTTTTAACAGCTTCTCATCTTACCCGGGGGGGGGGGGGTACTTAGGCAAAAATGGATGATGGGTATGTGCGGACGGTAAGGGTCGGTTTTTTCACCTTTCAAAGTCTCTCTAAGGGTCGGGAAAATCAGTAAGTTTTAAATTAGTCTCTCTAAGGGTCGGAAATTTTTTGATTTCCAGAGAAAATATTGTAATAAAGTCTCTCTAAGGGTATGACTTTTTTCAAAAAAAATTCAAAAAGTCTCTCTAAGGGTCACTTTTTCAGCAAAAATCAGTCTCTCTAAGGGTCGGTTTTCGGAGGTCCCGTCCGCACATACCCCTCATTCGCCAACCCCAGTACCCCCCCCCCCCCGGGCATCTTACTAACCCGTTTGGAAAGAAGTTCAAGGGTATTCTGCATCGACGTTAATATTTATTTTAAACACGTCTTAATGTACATAGAAAAAGTTTTGCAGTGTTTTATATACTTTACTTTTAGTTTCATATTTGGGCTTATCAAACTGGTTGCAGCATCCTTTTGGACGTTATTTTAAATCTTTAATTTAACCTTTAATTAAACCTTTGATTTTGTTCTCATTTATTTTGTATTTTTTTGCTGACATTATTGCCGAACCTTTTAACACAGTTTGCAGTAAAAGAGGGCATTTTTTGTTTTTTCTGTAAATAGAGGAAAAAAGAAAGACTTCATGTTTACTTTTGTTTAGAGGCTCAGAAAACATGATTTAAAAACATGATTTGAAAACATGTCGATTTTTAACTAGTTTGAATGATAAAATTACCTGTGGAAAAAACTTTCATTCAAAAATCGAATTTTTTATCACTTTTATTATTGCATCAATTCGAAAATGAAATCGAATTTTTTATCACTTTTATTATTGCATCAATTCGAAAATGAAAAAGGTGTCTTATTTAAAAAGAAATCTTTTCATTAAAAACAACTTTCTTAAAGAAGCAAGCTGGAGTTATTAGAAGCTATTTTATGATTTTAGTGGCAATTTGTGAAATAACGATTTAATTACTTTTTCTAAAGAATGTGTCTCCATTACCTTACTTAGGAAATTTAGGAAACTGTGAAAATAACTCTACCTTGTCATCAATTAAGTTTTTTATTAGTTCTTCTTTAACAGCTGTTTTTACAATTATTTTGTGGTAAACTGGTTGAGCTGATGGAGTAGCAGGGAGGACAGGGGATGGACTTTTTTAGGTGCAGCGCCTATTAGAGGGCGCGCTTATTTCAAAAATCAAGATTTCTGAAGTTTTAACCAACGCTTTTTTTATGATGAGGCAGTTCTCAATATGAAATTTGAGGGTCTTTTTGGAGGTTAGCCACGCACTAATGAGAATGGTCTCTGGTAATATAGAGTTTGAGTTAAAGTATTTAATTCTCTTTTTTTCTTGATTTTCAAAATTAAGCTGCTGCAATTATTACAGGGCAGCAATAAAAACTTTTTCTTCTGGACCATAAAATTACAATGCTACTTCTAATTATTTCAAATTTGATTGCACTTCAGATTAAAAAAATTCATTAAAACAACAAAATGGTTAGAAGATGGGGAGGTCGTCAGTAGTCTGACACTTATTAGTCCGACAGTGAAAATACCCGACGTTGGATTTGACGAATGTGTCAATATTCCGACAATTCTGTCCGACAACGAGTAAAAAAAAACATATAAAACGAAATATGAATCGCCGAAGAGGAGGCGTATCTTTTATAAGCAACCACTGTTGCATGAGCAAAACTAGCTCTCAAGACTGAAAAATTTCTAATAATCAAGTCATATCTCAAATTTGATCACAGCTTTCAGTTTAGGATCTATTTACATTTTCATCATTTTATTGCATGTCCACTTTGCCTTTTTCTAGTAGTTTTTCTGTTCTGCAAATACAAATCCCAATTCAAGTTTATTTATGATAATGTATGCATAGAAATTAATTAATTTATATTAATTTATCAATTTTGTCAACTATGTTTAGTATTTATCCACTTTGCTTTTTGTTTATATATCATACTTCAATTGTCACTCAGACTTTAAAGAGTCAACACCTAATCACAAATGACATCAACTTCTTAGTTTTCATATACTTCAATTCATTCAAATACTCTATAAATCAAATCAAGATTTCACATCATTCATTCATTCATTTGTTAGCACTTTCACTTTTAGACTTCAAACTTTGCAGCTCCCCATTCCTGGCATACTGGTAATTATTCATTTTATATATTATTTATTACATTTTAATTTCAAGACTTTTCTATTCACTTTTGTATTCAAATATTGTTCAATTTCAAGTAGACTTTAAAGGATTTAGGTCAGTTCTCAACTTTTTGTATAAAAGTAGGCGTGCCATTTATTTTTGTTTAGATTTAGATTTAGATTTTGTATTTACTTTTTAGTTTTGAATGTATCTTGATTACAAATATGTGCTGCAGTAAAGGAAAAGTGTGACTCATTTATTGGTGGACACCCTTATGTTACAACCACCTGCTTATAAAAATCCAAAATTCCGAAGATTTTGGCTTTTCTCAACAACGCATTAATACAGTCAAATTCTTCTCGAGCACCTTAAGCCATTTTTAGATAGATGCTGCAGGAGTCGTGGAGGAGCAAGATGATGAAGAGAAAAATCAAATTGACGAAGAAGAATTAAGACAATTATTGATAAAATTAATGTCAATTCCAATTAATGCCCAATGTTAATGCCAAAGGTAAAGTTGCAAACCTTTATTATATATGGTATAAATGTAATGAAAAATGACTGTTAGTGAAATTGCACAAAACAAATATTATTGTGGATCAATTTATAATGAAGCGTGTTCCGTTGAACCCGTTCAAGCTCATTCTCTTTTTCCTCTTAATTGGTTTGACAAATTAATCGAGGGAAAACGAATTTGAAATAAAATAACTGTCATGTTAAAAATCTGTTCTCATTAATCTAAGTATTTGAATTCTTTAACTCCAAAATTTGAATATCAATTCGCCCTTGAGTAGGGCGATTAGTAGGGATTGGAATATTATTTGGGAATATTTTGATGTCAGGAGAACTGGATAATACGAGACCTACTTTTTCAGGGACTGTCGTGGTTTTGGAAAACTACCCAATACGACGGGGCAACTTATCAGCGCAATCAAGTCTATAAAGAAAGCTCCAAGTAGACCCTAAGCTACCTGTGATTTCGACATTTTACTTGTTTTGCACAACAAAGCTCCTCAAACTTTCTTATAAGTTTGCAAGAAATTTTATCAACATTTGACGACGTTCAACTGCAGAATTTTAACTGCACATATACATATATCAGTGAGGCAGAAAAACGCCCAAACGAAATGGTCTCTTTGATTACTAAGGCTAATGCTTTAAAAAGAAGACAGAATGAACTCAATGAGGACCTTGATAACTTGCATACACAAATAGAAGCAAAACGCCAAAAACTTAAGTAGATCTCAGAATATTTTTTGAGCTAACTTAAACGTTATTATTCACTTTTTAAGTTAGAAATTCAACTGTTGGATTATATTTGTAGCTCATATAGCTGTATGATATGGTTTTAGTTTTGATATTGCAGGATATAGTTTTTTCGGCCTGTGTATAGGTAGAGCCTATAAGATAAAGTTTTTGAATCTAGCAAACCTAAAATGTTTTCCCATTCGTCCTAGTTTTGAAATTTGCTACGTGATGCAATATAAATTGCACGTGTCTAATAATATTTATAATGAGTTGTGAATAAAATGAGTGACTAAATTAGGAGCTATTTTCTTAAAATGAATGTAAATTGACAAAAGTAATGTTTATTATCTTGGAATGAAGAATATTGAAGAAAATCTTTTTAGAAAAAGGAAAGTTCTCATTCAAATGATAGCACGTTCATCTTTACATTCGACGGTACCCCTTTTGTATCCTGTTTTTTTAGTAGGGTTTTAGTAGACTCGCTTTTTAAAAAAAATATGTATTGAAATCGTGTTAAGTTTTATTTTTTTTATCTCAATATGGTGTTTTTAAAAATACTGTTGGGGCGAACGGTCAGGGAAAAAGGCCCAATATTCTGCTCTGGTCAGGGAAAAAGGCACCTTGGTCAATCTAAAAGTCATGGAAAAAGGTCTTTTTTTTGGAAAAAGTCAGGGAAAAATATTTCTCTTAAGTGCTGGGAACCCTGAGATTGGTTGCGTATGTTATTCGTATTCGTAGATTACAAAAGCAACATTCATTTGCTGATCGCGATATTTTCGCAATGGATGAAACTTCAGTTTGGAACAACATGGTATCGAATACGACAGTTGAAAAGATAGGCTCTAAAGACGTGCCTATGAAAACGACTGCGTATCAGTTTGTTTAACAGCCAGAGCAGACGGAGTAAAATGTAGGCCGTTTATTGTATTTGCAGGAGCAAAAAGAGAATCGAAATCCCTTCATGAAGAGTTAAAGCAAAAGTGTTCTGTTGCTAGCAGCGCAAATGGCTGGATGAACGAGGATCTTACTGTGATGAGATTCTTGGACAATTTTCTTTCCAAAAAAGGCTTTTAGCATGGGATTCATTCGAGGCTCATTTGACGGATGCTGTTAAAAAGAAGTTGAAGAAAGCGAAATTTGAATCTGTCATCATTCCTGGAGGTATGGAAGGTATGGAACAAACCATTTAAAGGCAAAATACAAGAGTATTATGATGAGTGGCTCGCAAATGGTAAGCATGAGTATACAGATGCAGGCAACATGAAACCTGTGCCACGTCGTCTTGTTGTTGAATGGGTAATTCAAGCGTGGAATGGAATGTCTTCTGATATGGTTGCCTCGTCTATGAAGTCTTGTGCTTTAGGACTACCTGTTGACGGGTCTAAAGATGCAGATATTTCGTGTTTAAAGAAAGGAAAGAAATGTGAAACGGGAGCAAACCTTCTGAAAGATCAAACTGAACTATTGAAAAGTGGAGAGCTTGACGAAAATCCTTTCGTTATAACTGACGAGGATGTAGTAGAAGCAGCTCCTCAGTTTACCCTGATTGAGGAAGATGATATTGATATCGACGTAGATAATGTAGAAGATGAGATTTTAGTTGTTGATTAAAAAGAAGAAAAAAAAGATCAAGTCAACAAAATTCGTTTCTGTAGTCCTTTCAATTCTTATCAGGAAGGGAAAAAAGAAAGTTTGAAATTTTTTCTTGTGGCCATGAAACTGGGTATTGCTTGGAAATTGTTGTTAAGCTAAGTTAGGTCAAACCTTTTTAAGAGCATAGAGTATGGTCCTGCCTGGGCTATAGGTTTGTTGTCTGGATGTTGACCCACCATTTAATGAGACAATATCTTTTTTTGATAGAAACGAAACAAAGGCTCAACCAACTGCCATCAATACCGATTTGCAACCACAAGAGAACACACATAGCCTTTCTTCTGGCAAGTAAGTAAATATTTATTTACTGTTTACAATGCAAATAAGGATATGTACAAAACAATATACATTTACAGGAAGAGAAAAAAGAGAGTTTGAAAACTTTTCTTGCGGCAATGAATCTGGGTATTGCTTTGAAATTGTTTTATATTTTACTGATCCTGACTGGGCTGTGGGTTTTTTATGTGGATGCCCATGTGATACAATATTTTAAAAAGTGTAAATATTTTCTTTTTTTATAGAAACGAAAGAAAGTCACAATCAACTGCTCATTCTAATCCCACCAATACTTCTGTGCAGCCGTCAGAAAACACAGTCAGCCCCTCAGATGACGGTACTCTTGAAAATAAACTGAAATCCATCCAATCAGCTTTTGAGAAATCAACTTCTTTCAATGATAGACGAACTACGGATCTTGTATGTGATAGCTCGAATTGATGGTCCACCAGATAAACAGTTGTGATTTGGTTGAAAATTGGGACAGATGCGATTGTCTTTGGGTTCAAAACAAGCTGGGCGTGGTGTTTTGTTTGAATGTAAAAGTGCCAGACTGCACACAGGAGGAGACTGCTTGGAACACACCGGGTAATTTTCAATCGAAGAGCATGTCAGCTTTTTCTTTACCGTAAAGTGCGTTCAAACTAGAAACAAAATACAAAAGTAACTAGTTTGCAAATGATATGTAAATATGGACAAAACGTAAGTCCTATGGCTAGTATTCGAGTAGAGGATACAAGATATCTTCGAAGATATGAGAATTAATGTGACATTGTAGCTATATCAAGCTATAAAATATTAAGAATATGATAAATATAATAGGCTAAACCTAACCTAAGTCCAAGTGTTGTGCCTCAACACTAAGACTGAGAGCTGATAAGGCAAAACAAAAAGAAACATGTGACCATGCAAAGCAAGCCCAAAACAAGGAGTGGCAAAAGAAAACTTACCAAATTGGCCACATGTGTGAGCTGGTGAACAGCCAAGAATGCAAAAGTGAGAAAATGTGTGTGAAAATATGCAAGAAATCCCTAAGTTCATATCAGAACTTGGATATATACAAAGTTTGTATCAAAGCATCTTTTTCCTTCTGAAGTGATGATGCCTCTTCAGAGGTCAACTCACAACTAAATGTCTTGAAGTCTGAATGAAAGAAGTGTCAGCTCAATTTATATCAAAAATGAGAGACCAATTATAAACTAATTAAATATATACAAGCGTTTTTTCTATAAGCATATATTAAGTTAGGAATATCATTTTTATAAGAAAATATGTTCCTATAAATAAATGTAGCAATTTATAAGAATGGTGAGCAATAGACATAGAATACATGATTGTTGTCCTCTATAGCTAAAATGCTTATAATATACAAGAGAATAGAAATTATTTTTCCTTTTAAACACAAAGTCATTTGAGTACTAAAGTCGTTAACTTTACACTTGCCATAAGAAGAAGGATGGCTTGGCCAGATACTTTTCAGAAACTTGCTCGAGCTTTCAAAAAGGGAGTAAGACCATTTGATGTAACATTCATCAGGGAAAATGCTAAAGATAGGGGTGGACTGAAGAGAGAGTTCTTTACTGTGATATTTGAGGATGTAAAGAAATACCTCCTATGTGCTGGAGCCGGTGATGGATACACTTTTAAGCACGATATTGAACGCCTAAAACGACACGAGTTCGTAATCTTTGGGAATCTACTCGGTTTAGCCATTTTGTATGGGTGTGCGGGTCTAAGATACTTGATGGCTGCAGTTGTCTCGAAAATGTTTTTCCGAAAGGCAAAGTGTCGACTCTTTATTCATGACATTCCAGATTTAGAGATCCAGCAAAAATTAATTAAAATTGACATTGCAAAATCAGAAACGGATTTTCAAAATGCCATCAGTGATTTTCCTGAACGTTTTGATGCTATATCAAAACCTTCAATAAAGTTTCAAGAGAAGGATAGCTTTGTTCAAAACATGATCGAGCATTTTATTGTCAGTCGGTGTTCAGAGGAAATTTTTGATGTTGCTAGTGGATTAGATATTTTCAATCTAAACGTTATTCTTTCCTGCCACCTTGAAGAAATTTTTAGTGAATTCTCACTCGGAGAGAAATCAAAACCTTCCTCAGAGGATGTCATCAAGATGTTTGCAGATGTCGATTATTGCCAAGAATCAAAAGAGATCAAAACCCTGCAAGGTGACATATTCTATAACTTGACAAATTATGCACAAGAGGCTGAGGACAAGCCGTTTATTTTAACAGTTTTACAGATCGACGGAGAAGTAGAAACCACCAAGCAACGAAAAGTAACTCTCTCTGACTTTGTGAAATTTATTTCTGGCTCTCGATTCGTTCCTTCTATGATTGGTAAATGTAGGATCAAATTCAAGATGCCAAAGGATTGTGATAGTAGCGAGCACATCTCTGTAAGCACCTGCCAACTTTTAATTGAAATACCATTGAATAAAAGATATTGTGTCAACACAGAACAATTCAACAAAGCTATGTCTGAGGACATTTGTGAATCACCTGGTTTTGGTAATCAATAATTTCTCGTGATTGAATTTTTTAGGTCTAGATTATGATGTTAATTTCTGTTATTCAGTTGTTATTTTGTTAAATAGTTAAATGTTCACTTTGCTATTTGGCTGAAAAAATTTGATCGTTACTTCTCTTAGGAATACGCTAAAGAAGGTCTAATTAATAGAAAACTGATGTAGAATGTTTTTATATTTTGTAGACTTCTGGTTGACAACTCTGACAATCCTTTTTGTTGCTTCATTCTTCTTGTTATTTGGAGATTTTAGTTTGTCAAGGACAAATTGTTTTTGCATTTTTGGGTGCTGATTCCGAAAATCATATCCCTATGCATCAAGTTGGCTGGAAACAGCAACCACAAAATGTCCAAAACAACTTGTTATTAATCTACTGTCAGTTACATCAAAATGCCTCGAAAATGTCAATATAAAAACTGCGTAATCAGAGAACGTATGTCTCGCTCATTATAAAAAGGCCGAGACAAACTTTCAATAATTGGATTGTAACATCGAGTTAAGTCACCAGGGGGTAAATAAAACAGACCTTAATACATTTATCGTTCGTTTCAACTTGACGATTCGTTTAAAACTCAGCCTCCTAAATATTTGGGGTAGGTAAAATATGTACAAAGAAATTCATACTTTTCCAACCCGGTGAATCTTTAAAAAAGAAGCGAACAATAAAATGTAATTACCCTTTCCAAATAAACCTCTTCGGTGGCGAGCGTAGTCTACTCTGACGTAATTGTGAAATTTATATGATGGGAGTTTGACATAATGCTTGTACTCTCTGTGTATTTACATTCGTTGTAATGGAATGTTGTTTGGGTAACGAGTTTAATTACTCTGTTCTCACACTTATGTCTTTTTTTTTGCGTCCTTTTCCATGATTACTTTTATTTATATTTTTAAAGACAGGTGAGAAGGCATATTGATGTAACTGACTGTAGAAAATCGGAAGGAACGGTATATATATAGTGAAGATATGTAATATCTGTCATTTTAGAAAAAGAAAAGTATTGATATATAAATAACTCAAACTGATAAAAACGAAAAAAAGTTAAGAATATTTTTGTTAGTAGCGCTCCGTGGTCGTTCTAAAAATAGAAATGACGCAATCTTTTTCATGACGTAATTTTTAGGGATTAGCATTTAGCATTTAGGGATTGATTTTCGGTTAAAAAAATCAAAACATAACAAAATGGCGACCAAGAATGGCAGTGTTTCAGTGAGAAAAGGAGCAAACAAGCATTGTTGTTGGGGAAATTGTAAAAGTGACTCGAGATTTCCAGATAAACTACCCCCAGGAACATTCTTTATTAATTTTCCTCAGGTTGGGAAAGTCAAAGAGAAGAATACCCAATGGAAAAACAACCAAGAGAAGGAGAAAACCGAGAAAGCAAAGAGATGGGCTCACAAGTGTGGAAGGAAAGGTTTTGACCATACAAAGATAACCAAGGAAACTTATATTTATTCCCTTCATTTTCATGGAGGTAAGGGTCCCACTGAAGATAACCCAGAACCTATCCTAGCCACTCTGTCGTCAACTGAAGTAGAAAAGTGTTCCAGAAAGAAACGAAAAGCTCCCACACAACGAGAACCATTACCAACAAAACCCAAGAAGCTCAAGCTGACAGAAAATACATCGATCGATGATCCTGAAGCTTTATCAGAGATTGTGTGTAGTAACATAGACACTGGTAATGATGATAAAACTGCTGAAAATAGTGCTGATATCAACAACAACACCAACAATGATTATTATAATGATGGTGCACAATCTGCTTTCCACGATCAACCTGAAACTTCAGAATCTGCTTCCCACGATCAACCTGAAACTTCTGCTGATATCGTTTCCAATACATGTACACTTTTTAATGTAATCAAGCTGATAAGGAAACACAGACCGAACCAGACAAGCTTGCCTTAAGTGCAAAAATAGAGATTCTTGTTTTGAAAGAAGGGATCAGAGAATCGTCGTCCACGAATAATAGGAACCCAATGTCTATGGATTACATTATGCAGTTTGAAGCAAAGACACAATATTTTATTGGTTTGTCTAGAAAGTATTTCTGGGACTTATATGATTTTCTTGGGGATGCTAAATTCAATTTGACATATTGGAATAGTACCAACAAAACTAACTCAACATCCAGAAATTTTTCATTCAGTCCCGCAGAGCAGCTTTTCATTACTCTTCTGCGATTAAGACGTGGATTCAACTTGTACACCGTCGCCCATTTCTACTTTGTCAGTGAATATACAATAAGAACCATATTCACAACTTGGATAATGTTTATGTTTCATCATTTTAAAAGTTTGAAAGATCTCATCTTTCCTGAGAGGCAAGCGTTCAAAAAAACATTACCAAAAGTCTTCAAGCCATTTAAGAATATTCGCGCAAGTATTGACTGTACGGTATTCAAATGTGAGGTACCTCGTGACTACAAACAGCAAGGAAATATGTATTCAAAGTACAAAAGCAACTGTACAATGAAATGCCTAATTGCTGTGAATCCAAATGGTGCAGCTTGCTTTGTCTCTGATCTATTCGAAGGAAGTATTAACGATGTTGAAATTTTCCAACGGTGTGGCATTTTACAACATGTCAATTTCCAGGATTCATTTCTTGTTGACAAGGGTTTCACGGTACAGCTTTTACTTTCTCAAACAAGCGACAATCTACATTCCACCATTTTTGGGACAACGGGAGAAGTTCACGAAAGAAGAGGTGTTACTTTGTAAGAGAATAGCAAAGGCTAGAATTCACGTCGAAAGATTCAATGAACGTTTGAAAAGATTTAGACTTTTGGACAGAGTAATTCCATTAACTCTTGCCCCAATGGCATCACAGTTAGTATATGTAGGATCAATGCTTGTTAATTTTCAGGAATTTTTGTGTAAATAATTTATTTCTCCCAAAAATAATTTGAGAATATCACAGGCATCAGGCAAAGTTTTTCAATAAATTCGTTGTAATAGATGGGTACATTTTTCAGCACATATTTCACTCTTCTTTTTGTTGGAATTTTGAATTTTATATGGTTTCAGAAATACTGTATTTTCATGATATTTGAAAAGATTTATGATCTCCTTTTAACATTTGATTATAAGAACGATTACCCTTTCATTTTTTTCTCTTTGTAACAGTATTAATATTTTGGTGTGCACTAATTTATTATTTTATTATTTATAATTTGATACATTATTATTTTCAATATACTAATGCACTGAACAGTGTTACAAATACCTTTTTGTTACCTCAATGACTTTATCACTAAACTCAAATTAACTTTTGGAAAAGACCACTTAAAACCCAAAAAGTTTAAATTTTAACAGGCCAAACATTCGAATTTTTCAAAACATTTAAAAATTTTTTAATTAAAACATTCCATTTCTTTGCAAAATATTTTCAAAAATTTCAGCCTATATATCTATGCATATGATTACAGTAGAATCTCTCTATCTCGAATCTCTCAAATATCTGGTCCCTAGAATGTGTTTTCAAGATAATTTCCTTTCTCTATCTCGAACAAATATTTTGGTCCTTTAAAGGTTCGAGATAGAGAGATTCTGTATGTAAGAAAGGACTACTATTTGCTTGATTATATACTTAGTCCACTATACTTTCCAAATTTTTTTCCAAATTTTTGAATGACCCCCTTGTGATTGATATTTTTCCCACTCCCTCCCCCCACTTACCGGCAATAAGGTCAAAGTTTAATATCATATTTGAAAGCTTTATTTGCACACTCCAGATTTGGAGGACATCTATTGTCTGGGGCGGGTGTGGGGTGGTAGTTTTTAGTATCCGAGGTTTCAATAATGCTATGATGGTCCAGGGTAGGCAAGGTCAAAATTTTAACATAAATATTTTGTCTCGCTCACTTTTCGATCATGTGATTTATATATTGTAATCACATGATAACGAGTGCAATTTTCGAATCCTACGAGTTATTATGTGATTACGAGCTAATCGCACAACTTGTTTCAATAATTTTTCCCCGTTCGGACAGTAAATTACACTAAGAAGTTTTATATCTATTTCTTCCATCTACGTTTTTCTTTTATGAAAGTTTATAGAGTTTTTTTCTCATAAAACGAAATTCGAATTCGAATTCAAATGCTCTCTACAGGATACAATTAACGATTAATTGCTCTCTTTGAAGACGCGCCAAATAAGAAATAATAACTCATCGTGCGATTAACTTTTGAACCAATCCCAAGAGAAGCATTTGGTAATGTGATCAAGAACTGAGCAAATTGACTTTTCTAATCGTTATTAACGAAGGAAAAAGTTAACAAAAAGTTACAAGAATAGGCTTACAGACCAGGGTTTTTTATACGAACTAAGACGAAATGATATATATGAAAGTTCAAAATTGAAATCTGATTTCAAAATACACGTTTTTTTTTAAGAAACACACTTTTAAGAAACATGAGGGTCAGAATGCCTAAAAACCTTCCAATCAAAACAAATGTTTGTTTTTCTTTGCATGAACAAGGCTGATTATGTCAAAAAGTTTAGAAACGTGTAAGAAACATTTAAGGCTCAAAAGGCCGATTTCTTAAGAAACATTGAGGTTGCTTGTTTAAATATTTCTTTACTAAAAACAAAGTAAACTATTACGAATTGGTTTGTGATCCTTGTGCAGGATATATTGGTGTCTGACCAGCAGTTGACGTTATCTGAGTATAACTAAAGAATGAAAAGAAGCAGCACTGTAAATTCGGATTGTGATTTTCAAACATGTCTTTCCCTCTCTCACTCATTTCCGTTACTATCACTATATATTATTTTAATATTACGTGGTGGTCAGATTCTTTCGTTTTACCGCCCCATGTTGTGAATACAACCCGTGCCTATTTTACCCACCCCTGCAATAAAGGAGAAAAGCGCAATTCAACCTAGGCATGGATTTTATAAATTACGCCCAGTAATTTGGTATGTAAAAAGTAAACAATATTCACGTTGTCTCTTGAGCAGCTTGTGTTTGATGACCAGTTTCTTCGTTTGCAAACTGATCTGTGATCGTAAAATCATTACATCTAAAAAAGAGCAGAACCAAAAATAGTAATCAAAATTTTCCGTATTTATGCATTGCCCAGCCTTTGGGCTGCAAAAACGATACTAAATATAAATCCTCTCTCTCATCTGTGACAAAACATCATCAAACATAGCATGCCCTTAGAGATAATCATATTTGGCGTAGTTCATTTTTGAAATCAAAGTTAACGTATCAAAGAAGATCAAAGTAAGAACAATTACGTTGTTGCTTGATCGGTTTGAGGATCTGCAGGAGACGCAATTGGGGATGTTTGGTAACTGAAAAATGAAAACGATTTAAAAAAGTATAAGCTAAAAGATATACGTTATAGTTTCCTACTAAAAACAGGTCTCCACTTTCCCTCGAAAATGAGCAAAAACTTTTAGTCAATCGATCATTTTTTTTTTATAGTGAACGACAGCCCCGTGATTGACCGAGAGGGGGGAGTAGAGAATCAATCAGACATGATACAAATCGGAAACGGACTTGAAATGGACTCAGGACAACCCAAACGGATATCGGAACAAATGAATAACAGCTTTTAATGTGATGAATGCCGGAGGACCTTTGCCAGCACCAGAGGGCTCAGGATCCATCAAGGGAAAGTATGTAAGAAGAAGTTGACGCAGTGTAGATCGATTGATCGTCAAACACGTAGTAAAACATCCCAGGAATCAAACCACAGTGGATTGTTAGATGCTACTGCTGATGCTTCTTCAGTCACCGAAGTACCTATGGAGCCGTTGGTGAAAAAGCAAAAGATTCTCTGGCCCGCAGCAAATGATAAAACCAGTTACCAGAAATTAGAGGACTTGGTTTCTAAGAGGATGTACAAGAAGAAAGGATCAACATCGGAGAAAATAAAAGCTCTGTCGCAATGCATTTACGGAACAGGAATGGAATTATTCGGTGCGTCAGAGAAGACAAAACTTGCATAACCAAAGGTGTTCGTTAATAGACGGGAGCGGAGAATGAAAGAGCTTCGTAATGAAAAGAAAGATTTAAGGAAAAGGTGGAGAGAAGCTCTGCCAGACGAGAAAGACGGACTAAAGGTACTCTATGAGGACTTGAAGCTGAAGTGCCGCCAAATCCAACGCAATATTAGGCGCACTGAAAGAAGGAAAGAAAGCCAGCAAGCTCGTAAATCTTTCTTAAAGAACCCTTACGAGTATGCTAAGAAGTTGTTTACGGAAGCCAGAAGTGGGACACTAACGTGTAGCAAAGTAGAGCTCGACAAACACATAAATGAAGTTTACAGCGATTCCAAACGGCAGGACGAGTTACCTAATGTAAATGGACTGAAATACCCGGCAGCATTCCAATTGAATGACTTTAACAGCAAGGAAGTAGATCAGTTTGTTAAGAAAGCGAGAGCCAAGAGCGCCCCAGGAGGTAATGGTGTCTCCTACAAAGTGTACAAATATTGTGATCGACTCCGCCAAAGGCTCTTCCTGTTACTGAGGGAGCTTTGGCGCGAGGGCAACTTGATGGATGACTGGTGCCAAGCCGAGGGGATTTACCTACCTAAAGAGGCTGAGTCAAAGAGGATCGGGCAGTTTAGACCAATCTCAATTTTGGATGTTGAAGGGAAGATTTTCATGGGGATAATTGCAAAGAGAGCGGTGAGCTTCCTGCAAAGCAATGGATATATAGATGAAAGCGTCCAGAAAGCAGGAGTCCCTGGTATTCCTGGCTGTATCGAGCACGCTTTCGCCATCTGGGACACCATTCAGGAAGCAAAGAAAGACAAAACGGACCTAAACGTTGTATGGCTTGACTTAGCCAACGCATATGGATCTGTACCTCATGCTGTTCTTATTAAAGCAATGGACTTCTTCTATATACCTGTGAAAGTGAAGAATTTGATGAAGTGCTACTATGATAAATTCAAGATGAGATTTACCACCCAGTCATTTACAACCGAGTGGCACCGGTTGGAGGTTGGGGTTGCTGCTGGATGTACAATTTCTGTGATCTGGTTTATAGCTGTGATGGAAATGATACTCAGATCGGCAGATTGCACTGAAGAGACAGCCAAGGTCCAAGCACCAAAAAAGCGTTTATGGACGACGTGACCCTTCTAACTCGCGAACATGATAAGATGCAAAAGGTCCTTGACAAACTGGATGAACTAATAACATGGTCCAGAATGAAGTTTAAAGCCAAAAAATCACGCAGCCTCACTTTCTCTAAAGGACGTCAAGTGCAGCGGAAATTCCAAATATCAGGAGAAGTGATGCCCACTATAAAAAAGCAACCAGTAAAAAGTTTAGGTCGCTGGTACGAAGGAAACCTTAATGACAAAGGAAGAGGTGTGCAGATCCAAAGCCAGCTGGAGGACGGTCTTAAAGCTATTGACGAGACTAAACTACCGGGGAAGTACAAAATTTGGTGTCTTCAGTTCGGACTTTATCCCAGAGTTGCGTGGCCACTCATGATGTATGAAACAGCAGTAAGCAGGGTAGACATAATGGAACAGAAATGTAATGTCAAGATCAGAAGGTGGATAGGTCTCCCACGAATGACCAATACTTCTGCTCTATACCGGAAGAAAGGATCGCTGCAGTTACCCTTAACAGCCATATCAGAAATCTACAAAGCTGGCAAGGTGCGTACGGTGATGATGCTGCGAGAGTCAGCAGACACTGAGATCCGAAGTAATCCACCAGCTGTACACACAGCACGGAAATGGAATGCAGAAGACGAAACTAACCAACTCATCTCGTCGTTACAGCATAAGGACATTATTGGATCGACACAATCGGACATGAAAGGTCTTGGAGTTAACGCATTCAAGCCCTTTGCTTCAATGAACAGAAAAGAAAGACGTGCTGCTGTCTGCAACCAAATTAAAGATGTGGAAGCAGAAAAAAGAGAACTACACATCATTCAATGTGCACAGCAAGGTCAGATGACCAAGTGGGAGGAGAATGTTGTTGAACGGAGAATCAGCTGGAACGAAATATGGAATTGGAGCACGTCACGTCTAAGCTTCCTTGTTCGTTCGACTTATGATGTGTTATCATCCCCAGCAAACCTTGTCAGATGGAAAGTGGCAACTGATGACACATGTCGATGCGGAAAAACTGGAACAATGAAACATATTCTGTCAAACTGTGTTCTAGCCCTCAACCGTTACACAACGAGGTATTCAAAATCTTGTTCGATGTGACCGCAAAGCAGCTTGATGCAATAAACAATGGCAAAAGACCTCAAAAGACCAAAATCGGCGGTTCAATCAAATTTGTGTGACCAGGGCAAAAAGACTTCATTCGACCTGCCAAGAAAATGATTGATGACAAAAGATGGACAGGGACCTGGAATATCTCAGCAGATTTACCAGGGCAGCAGAGTTCCTTCGTCATCCCGACTACGAAAAAACCTGACATCGTTGTTTGGTGCACAGAAAAGAAGGTTGTGTTCTTAGTTGAATTGACCGTTCCCCACGAGGACAATATCAATGCTGCTCAAGTACGAAAAGATGATCGTTACGAAGAGCTCCTAGAGAAATGCGAAGATGCAGGTTGGGACGCAACTCATCACTCAGTAGAAGTTGGCTGCAGAGGTTTCGTTGGCAATAGATTGAAGAAGTGGCTCATCAACATCGGCCTCCCCAAACGCACAATCAACAAGTCGATAAAGGAATTAGAAGAGGTAACTGAGAAAGCAAGTCACTGGATTTGGTTGAAGCGAAATGACGAGTTTTGGCAAGAGGGATAAAGACGAAAGACAGTGAAGTAGGCAACCGATTGCCTTGTGCAAGTTGGACCTACATGACTGTTTTCATCGTCACCAACAAATCAACCAGCCACAACCAGTTGGATTGGGACTCACTTCAGTGAGGGGGGCCGGTGCGTTATGGATACCGTCGAGAGGAAGGCCCCGAAACGGAACGCATTCTCTCCTGATGACCCATGAAGACTGGATCCGGTATGCGGAGCAATGTGGCTGGCAATCACTTACCAAGGTAAGCTGTTATTCATCTCTTTTTGCCTGAAAACGTTAAAAAGGTTTCCATATTTCGGCCAAAGTGGAGACCGGCCTTAAATTTCTTTTCAGACTACTTTGAGCAAAATGTTTATTAATTTTGATATAACAAAGTAAATAATGTAACATTTTATTCATAGAATTATATTTCACAGGTCTATCGACCTCTACGAAATAATTTTAGATTTATAAATTGTCTAATTCTTCATCTGTCGTCCAGTCGCCAGAAGATATGGACAGAAGAGAAGACGTTGTTATGGTCTTTGTTTTAGATTTTCGAACTAGGCGAAGGTTTGTTCTAGGGCTTCCTCTTACATGCCAAACGAAATCGTCATTTTTTGAATTCATTTTTTTCGCCTTTTGGCACATATCTTTAATGATTTTTCTTTCGTTGATGGTGAAGTCGTCTGTGATGCTAAAGCCACCAATTTCATTGAATCGTTTCAGCTTATGCAGATTTTGCATTATCCGTTCTTTTTCCTCTATACTTTTTAAGATCAACTTGATTGGACGCCAATGTAGCCCTTTTTGGTTTTGTCCAATGCGATGATGGTGGGACGGTTTGATATCTTGAACGCCAATGTTACCTAGTATACCTTCAATATCTATTTTGTCCTGTTCCTGTTGTTCCTCTTTGTTGTCTACCTCTAATTCCACCATTCCATGTATAATAATATTTCGTTTTCTTGATTCGATGTCTCTTTCTTCATTCTTGTTTTCTTGTTGGTGTTCTCTCACTGCTGATTTGAAATTATCCTTGTGTTTCTTAGTTATTTCAGCGTATGTTTTTTCTGATGTTTTCTCTATGTAATTCGTCGTTTGCTTTATTTCTTCTTTTATAATCTGCTTGGTTTTTATTTCAAAGTCAGCCATCTTATTGGTTAAGATGTTTTCGATATCGTTCTTAAGGCTGCGGTTCTTGGCTAGCTGGTTTTTGAGCTTTTTAATGACGTCGTCCTTCTTCTCAATCTCCCTCTGCATCATATGATACGAGTTCTCACCAATTTTACTCATTAGAGATCGTGTTATCCGCACGCAATTCTGACATAGATATTGTTCGTTATAAGTGTTGGCAAAAATTTGCAGCTGATAAAGCGGTAATTGTGTGCACTCGTAGTGTACCATGCGGTGGCATTTTCGGCATTTTAGACGGTTTTGGTCATCGTCATCTGAGCAGAAGGTGGGAGTGCATGTTTGGTTTTGTTTAGCTTCTTCAAATGGTTGTTTTTCTTGCTTTTTGTCGGTTTTTTCGTTCATGTTTTTGATTTTGCTAAATTTCAACCATTTTTGAAGAACTGCACAAAATGCGTGTCGGGTAACTTATCCATCTCTTTTAAAACCTTTTCCAACTCGATAGAATTGTGCAATCTTCAAACTAATTTTTGCGGGAATTAATTTTAGTGAAAATTAGTTCCAATAAGGTATATGATAATTTGTGAATTGACTTACTGACTGTAATCTCCTAAGCCAAAGAGGTTTCCATTTGGGAGTGTTGGATTTCTGTCAAAACAGAGAGTAAGCAAATTTTCAAAGAACCCTGTCAAAATCTCAAGCTCTGTCAAAATATTTAATAATTTGAAATCTGCCAAAATGACTAGTTTTGATAGATATATAAAGTTTCCCAAGTAACATTAAAATCTTTCAACATCGGAAAATTGCTTGTAAGTATAAAAAGCCTTTAAAGATAATCTTTCGGACTTACCGACTATTGTGAGACTGCATCAAAAAAGCAGCCGAAAATCTGTTGTTGTTGTTGGTGTTATTATTCTGTTGCCCTGCTTGAACCACTTGAACATGTGACTTTTGTTGTTGCTGGTCTTGTTGCTGAGGTGAACTTAAAAAAACACAAGTATGATGTTAATATTAGAACTTCTAAATTGCATTTCTAAACAAGCTAGTTTGCTGATAGTCAAGCTACTTTTGAAATTATCAATACCTATCACTGATTTGACAAACGTTTTAGACCTTAATAACTGAGTAACCATAAATTTCTTACTGTATCGATGGACTTCTGTCTAAGGCTTCTTGAAGAACATTGTATTGTTGCTTTCTTGGAAATAACTAAACATTTATAAAACAAACTAGTGACAAAAACAAGTCTTCATTGCACATCAAAAGTTGGTATGTAAACTCTCTACAAGTACTAATTATTGATTTTTGGTAAGGACTACAGTTTTTTATCTTACAACCAATGAAATCTGAAGTAAATATTAGCAAGAAATATGTAAAGATGGATTGGGAGAATTGCCATACTCTGGGCAACCAAGACTAAATTTCTTGAAAATAGCCTAAAACCATAATTTCCATAAAATTTTGAGTATCGTTATAAAACAGGCAAAATTGTGCATAACAATAACTATGCTATAAAATATTCACTTTATATATTTACCTGCTTCGGATCCATACAGCGTTGATCTACATCTGAGCTTTTTTCAGAAGTGGGCTGGTTAAGATCTGATCAAGATCAGTTTCAAAGTCTGAAAAAACTTTCTGTTTGATTTTGTGGTTATGGTTTTTCTTTTTCCTGATGGATAGACCTGATCATAGTATGTAATGGCTTCTTATCGTGTGGCTAAAAAGAAATTATATACATATCGTTTAACTTTTACTTATTTTCATGGCTGTAAACATTGTTATCGTAATTGAATAAATTTTTAAAGAATATCAAATTCAAAATTTAAATATTTAGGACTATCTGGTACTTTGTGCTTGGCCCAGAACTGGTTTTTTTTCTTATGATCTGATAGTAACATATGAGGCAGGGTTCAGCAAACTGTTTGGGCTAAAAAGTAGTTGGCCCTTAAAAAAGGTAAAAATGTAAACATAACCAAAAATACGTTCAACTCGTCAAATGGATCCTTCTTTACATGAGACACTGTTACCAACTTCCACTTGCCCAGTTGCTGTGGCACCCCAAAAAATTTTTTATCGTTGGTTGGATTACATGTCACAGTATTGTCACTCCAATCGATGATTACCCAGCTCAATGACATTTTGGTACCTGAAATTGCAATGTAGATGTATTCTTAAATCACTCAAATGGTGTAATATACATTAAGTAGACCTACTTGGAAGTGACATTGAAATTTATACATGTAAATAGGCAGACAGGAACTTTGTGGTTAGGTACATTAAATCATGTGTTATTTTTCCAAACAGAACTTAATTAACCAAATCGGCAAAACGCAAATATTCTCAGGTTAGTCAATTGGTCTTTTTAGGGCAAAATAGGCTGTATTGTAAACATAAAAAAATTCTTTCAACCGCAAAATTTAATTCCGTGAAACTTCTAAATTTTAAATTTGTGAGTCGCAAAAAAATCCTTCCCTTAAAGGTAGAAAAAAAGAGAAATTTGAGAAATTGTTTTGTCGATTCTTCTTTGTCTAATCATAAGAGTGTCTCCTATCTATATCATAAAAAAGAATATTGAAACAAATATACAGTAACACTCCTTTAGGATGGAGAACGCGGCTGGTCTATCGCATCACTAATTATTATATACAGCTTAAATTATGATACCTCCATACTTCAGTAGTGGTAAAACAAGCTGAAAATATTATATTATATTATAAACATATTGTAATGTGAGATGATAGAAATATAAAAGTGATAGCCAGGCATTTTAACCAAAGCAGACCAAAGAAAAATAAAATGCAATGAATAAGTCTTTGCTCCTTTTAGGTGCTCTGACCAGCTGACCAAATATAAGACAAGAGAAATTTAAGTCCAATATGGCAATGGCTTTTCCTGTCATTTATACCATTAATGGCTGTTTCCTAAAAAGTTGTAATGTTTTGTAGGTAAATAGATTCCGCAAATAGTCATTAGTTTCAGCTCATATACCGGGTGACCCACGAAAAAGTTCGGACCTTTCTCGGCGTCTTGAGGCCGAACAAATGTCCCAAAGTGCTCGGAATTTTGGTATTTAAAAAGTAGATATCCTAACTTAAAATTTGAGCTATCACTTTTTAAATTTGACCAACTAGTTCTCTACTTATGACCTTTTAAACTCAAAATTCACTTTTCGGAAAGTGTAAAAAACACGTAAAAAAGAGGTATTAAATTAATGCAATCAATTAGAAAATCTCTTATAAATTGACTTATTTAACGAGTTTTATGACATTAATAATTATCAAAAACACCTTTTAAAGTAGTTTTTGTTTAAACCAAGACTAGTTTTTATCAAAATTGGCACTTTCAAGGAATTTTCTCAAAAACTGTATATCAAAAACGTCTAAAAATACCTAATTTGATACCTCTTTTTTACCTGTTTTTTACACTTTCCGAAAAGTGAATTTTGAGTTTAAAAGCTCATAACTAGGGAACTTGTGCGTCAAATTTAAAAAGTAATGGCTCGGATTTTAAGTTAGGATATCTACTTTCTAAATAATAAAACTCCAAGCACTTTGGGACATTTGTTCGGCCTCAAGACGCCGAGAAACGTCCGAACTTTTTCGTGGGTCACCCGGTATATCTAACATTGCTTCAGCAGTTACATTTTCTATTTTGTGTCATGTAATATTTTTGACGCCATTCCCAATCCATTTTGCAATCTAACTTTCATGAAAAGGTTGTATACAGTTTGTTTGCTTAAGATATTGTTGTTGTTGTTGTTGTTGAACATTGGATTGGTTCTATTGCAATTTTCGTTTGAACTTGTTCAATTTAAACCATCTGGGTTCTATTGTAATTTTCGTTTGAACTTGTTCAATTTAAACCATCTGGATACAATGACATGATGAAATTCTTTCATATTAAAAAATATTAAGAAGTCTCTTGGTACATCTATTGTCTATCAGACATCAGACAGCACAGGTACTACTGTCATTACCATTTAATACCATCATGTGCAGATGTTCGATCATCAAAAAACAACTGAATTCATTCACACTAAGCCATATAATAGTAGAGTATTGTGGTTTTCTGTTTGTTAGGTGACTGACCAGCTGACTGATGTACACGACCTGATTCGTAAACTTGGAATAAAAGATGGTCCGACTTCAGCAAACCCGACTTTTATAAAGTCAGTAATGTAAATACAGTTCAACAATTTAACTTAATTAGCTTACCTTTTCTAACAGAAGCTTTTCCAATACAGGATTCCACTGCTCTTCAATTCAAAAACTAATTGAAAATTAAATGAGGACAAAAAGGGCGCCTTTATTTTTTTAAACAAAAACTCAAGTAAGACGAGTAAATTACTGCCTATTACCCGAGTAACTCGGGTTCTTGGAGACCAAATTCGTACCTAGTTTCATTTTTTTCTCAAGTGTCACACCGGTCGCATCTGGGAGGCGGCCTGAGACTAGCGAGCACCTCACCAAAAACCGGGATTTGTCATTCCGTTTCTTAGTGAGTTCCACTTTGACGATTTTCGAAAAATAAAAGTTTTTCAAGTGTTTTGACGCAAATTCGATTATTTTGCTACTGCAGGAGCTTCGAAAGTTAAAAGTGACGTCAAAAAATGGAATGTTTAGAGTCCGAAAACCTGGGCTCAAAACATTCGAAAAAACAAGTGTGCCTGAGACAGAATTCTTAATTACTAGAAAAACGCGTACTTTTCGCGGTTTTCGGGGGTGTGTCATTTTGCAAATTTACAAAATTACAAATTAAGTATTTCATTTAATATCACACAGCGTGGAGAATGGACGTAATACAATTTAATGAAGAATTCTACTGTTTGAAATGTTTTGCAAAATTTACCAAACAATTTAATGCTCAACGGTACTACAGGAATGCTCACGGTATAACGCAGCACCAGCAGCCACCATTATTAACAGCAGAAATATCTTCTCAAAATGAGCTTGATGATAGACTGACAGGCTCTTACACAGAAATGTGTGAAGATCATCATTCTCTTGAAGCAACTGAAGCAAACGAAGCTCCTATCGAACATGACATTGATCAACTCATAGCAGCTACTATGTGGACGCTTCAATTCAGAGAAGAAGATGACGATGAGGCAAATTCTTCAAGTGATCAGAGTGACGGCGAGGTACACGAACTTCCTGTTGATGACGATTGGGTATTTGACGGATCGAAAATATCAATAAAAGAGCATGCTTCTTCTGTGTTAGGTATATATGATTTTATATTTTTAGCTTTAGCTTTAGCGCTTTAGGCACTAGTTAGGTCTCGAATAGTCCGACCAGTATCATCTGCCGCCGTTAAGGGGCTCATTTTCAAGAGTCTGAGAATTATTTTCTTTACTTTTTAAAGGGTTTACAGTACGCCATCGGATTTCGGACGAGGCAATGAAAGATCTATTAGCTTTACTTGAACTGCATATGCCTAAAGGAAACAAAGCTTTCAGGACTATTAAGGTAAGTTATAGAAAAGTCAACTATTGATCATTGCTCGAATTATTTCATTTCCATTTGACATTTTGGAATTGACTTTTAACTACAGTAATGTAATGGATTGGTTTTTGTATGGTCCGATATTTGTTTGCCTTGCATCTACAGCTTGAAAATATTATGTTTTTAGATAAAAATGTATGTATGTTACAAAGATTTTAAATTTTCGTTCAGCAAATGGAGAATAGTCGCAATAAATCTATCGAAGAGGAGAGCTATAATTGAAATATCTAAAGATTTTCACTGTTTCAGAATAATCTCTTTACTTAACTCCAATTCTCAGAATTCCAGGAAATTATAATACACTTTAAACTAAAAGAGCCAATATAGTATGGATGAATAAATCACTCTGATCAAGAACAAGTTTAATAGCAATATTTTTCACAGGAACTAATTTTTGTGGAACTAATTTTTGCGTTTTTGGGTCTCTACTGTTGTGTTTAATTGTAGGGGTGGGTGGAATAAGCAGGGGACTTTTTCCCCCATCAGAATTAGTAAAGGCAAAAAGTAGTTGAGCTCCAGCTCCTGGACTAGGGGAGTTGGTACTTTGGGAGAAAATCCATAAAATGGGTAAAGTCAATATTAAGTGATTTTGGGGTGATTTTCCAAAAAAACCCTAGAATGAAGGTTTTCGCTTGGGACTTTTTCAGGAAAATTTCATAAAATTGGGGGGTCATTATAAAATGATTTTGGGGGAATTTTTTCCCCAAAAATTGCAAAGTGACCCCCTTTACAATTAAGCACTAAAGAGTACTGCGAAAATTAGTTCCACGGAATTCAATCTTTATACTAAAAATCCTCAAAAGCCTCTAGAAATATGTAAGAGTTTGAGCAAAAAGTGGGTGGCAACCGTGAAAATCATTTCCGCAAAATGTGCCAAGTAAAACCTCAAAGTGTTTTTGTGTAACAATTATCCGAAATTGAGGTATCAAAATTTGAAATTTTTTAAAATGGGTTATTACAGGACAATAGAAGGATCTCCCACATGCAAAATATTACAAACCATCTGATTATCCCTTTAGTAGTACACTTATTATAGAAAAGACCCTTCCAAATAGGCTAGAATTTTGTCTGCATAGTTATTTCTTCTGACAAAGAGCTATTGCTGGTTTCAATTTTCATGTAGCTGGGAGACCCGACTTCTCTAACTGTGTGGTTTCAAAAAAATATCAAAGTATAGACACGTTATAGTAGCCGGGAATTATACAAGATGCAAGAATCAATCGCAGAATTTGATTGGCTAATATTTTATTGTTATGATTTGATAAACAAAAGTATGACGTCAAACAGCTCTATTGTTTCAAGAAGTGACGCAAGCTTTTAAATTGTTTTGAAAAGATAACGGTTTTTTCTTTTGTGATTTGAAGTTATTTGAATTGAGTCAATAATTCCATACTCTGTATTTCAGTGTCAGTTGTTGGGATTTTGACAGGATAGAAATATTTTGTAACAGATTATGGTCTCCAGACTAATTTTCATGCAATGCTTTAAAATAAGCTAACTTAAAAAAATAATATTCGCGAGCAGATTTTTTCAAAATGCACACACTTGTTATGCTTTTATCAAAGAATTATTGCAATACAGACTGTATTTTTATAAAGTTAATCATAAAGACGTCCAGCCAAACACAGATTCGATCTGTAGCTCTCACTGCACCATATTAAAATTATCCACATCACATCTTGTTAGCTTTTTGAATTATATAATATTAGTGAAAGGGGGACTCGGTCAGAAGGCTGTTTATGCAAACATAGTTCTCAGAGGGTATGGACCCCAGGTTTATTTCACCCCCTATATATACACATCTCCCTTTCTATGATCGAATTCTATCCCCCCCCTTCTTACAGAACATCTGTTTTAAAGGAAACTTGCTTTATACAGCTATACACCACCAAAATTATTATATATGCAGCCATTACAATGAAACTTTGCTAGTTTTACCAACTAAACTTTTGGCATCAATCACATTTATTCTTTTAAACAGGACTGACCATATTTGTATTAATAAGATTGGCCAAAATTCTCAAACTCCCTTTATTATTTTACTTCCATAAATTCTCACCCCACCCCAATTTTTTTGGCAAATCCTGGTAGGTAATTCCTCTTCCCATTGTGCCAAGTCTTGAACTGTTACACCAAAAGTATTAGCCATCTTTAACCATTATGCTGTAGTGTACTGCTGTGCTGTACTGTGCAGCTTGTTTCGAGTTTTTTCAATTTTGTTATCTGTTTATGTTCTGCCATCTTTGCTGTTTTTTTCCCGAAAACTTATTGCATAAATTAATTCTATAAGCACGCATATGTAATTCGACCGAGTTCCTTCTTATTTCAAATTCCTTGCTTTGAGGCGGCTGCTAGGGCAAGGAACGCCAAACCGGGTTCTAGGCCGATTTTTCTACCTTTTCTTTTCTGCTGTACTTAACTGTGTGTAAGGTCAAAAAAACACGAGTTACAATGTTAATGTTAATGTATATATTCTTTAAAGTCGAAAAATGTGTACAAATCTGTACTAGCTTTAAAGCGAATAGAGTTCGACTGCCTATTTTACAAAATAAATCATTCATCATCATCTGTTAATGCCCAATCACTGACGATTTCTTCTGTAGAGCATTTTGGTTTGTAATTTGAAAATATTTTTGTTTGGTTTTGTAATTTTTTAATGAGGCGTAGTTTTGTTCTTGGGCTTCCTCTTACGCACCAGTTGAATCCTTTATTGTTATTGTTTTTGTTGAGTTTCTTTGCTTGTTCGTGCATCTCCTTGATCTTTTTCCGTTCGTTGATTGTGAAATCTTCCGTTATATAAGAAACAAGTTTCTTTTAGCATGTGTAAATTCTTAATGATAAGATCTTTGTCATGTTGACTTTGCAGCGTGACTTTCAGAGGACGGCCATTCTTAGTTTTTCTGTCTCCTAATCTGTTGTGAGTAACATTGATTTCTGGAACATTGATGTCATCTAGGAGTTCTCGGAACCGAAATATGTCATATTTTTTCCCATTTTCTTCTTTTTCCTTATCTGGGCTAGCCTGGGAATCCAAGCTCATAATCTTAGAAAAAACAAAAAATACCTCACCTCACAAAGTTCTAAAATTATAGAGCTTGGTGCAGGTAGATTAGTCTGACACAGAATGTTATAAACAGTCTGTGTGTGAACCCTTGTTGACAGACTTTCTGAACTTTGGAAACCCAGGCAAACACACATAATCAACTTACCATAAAAACTCTTTTACAAGCTCTAAAGACTTTCAAAACTACTAAAAACAAAATCAAAACATCAGCCACGTGTATTTAGACTTCCAGTCAACAGCCATTTTGTTTCTAAATGAATCTATGTTTTTCATTTTCATTTGTTTTCCTTTTTTCTGCAGAGTCAGCTTTTTCCATAAATTATGCGCGCGCATCGAAATTATCAAAATGCGCGCGATAGTACTGCTAAGTAATACGCCAAAAAGCTGGCCAATCAGGCCGAACCTGCATTGCAGGGAAAAATCTCCCTGCAGGCAAGTTACCTGCGCCAAGCGTTAAACCAGCAGCAAAAATATCATAAACTAGACTGTGAAAAAAGTTTAACGCTTGGATTCCCAGGCTATATCTGGGCCTGAATATTCGAGAAACCCGTGAACGATCATATTCAGTTTTCTAGATTCTATGTCTCTCCTTTCACTTTCTTCCTTCCGTTTTTGTTCTTCGGGCAGATTTATATCTTCTTTTTGCTTCTTGGTAATCTCGGTGTATGTTTTCTTTGATGTTTCCGTCATTATTTCTGCTGTGTGCTTTATTTCCTCCTTTATCATGCTTCTTGTCTTTTACTCCATCTCTTGTAGTTTTCCTGCCAGAAAGGTTTTGAGGTCATTTTTGATGGAATCACGGGTTTTTGTGTTGGTGTTGACCTCGTTGTTCAGTTTTTGTATGACGTCGTCTTTCTTTTTAAGTTCATTTTGCATCATTTGTTGAGTGTTTTTTCCCACTTTATTTCTTAGGTTTTTCGTTATTCGTACGCAGTTTGAACATAAGTAATGATCATTGTAGGATGTCACGAATATTTGTAATTGATACAGGGGTAACTGTGTGCACTCATAATGAACTGATCTGTTACATTTTTTGCATGTTAAGCGATCCAGGTCTTCGTTTTCAGTACATCTTGACGGCGTGCAAGCTTTGAAGCTTTATCATTTTGAGTCGAAGTGGATCAAGAGCTTGAAAAAAGAAAATCTTCAAAAAGCCAGACGATTTAGCAACACATTTCGTTTTATAGATGACCTTCTTACCATCAACGATAACAATCTCTTCTTGGAAAATTTTGAGTCAATTTATCCTCCAGAATTAAAATTAAATCTTGAAAGTTCTGGTGATCGAATTACTTTTTTAGACATTGAATTGAGAAACATCAACGGTCGTCTAGATGTTAGACTTTTTGATAAAAGGGACAGTTTTTCCTTTGAGATTGTACGTCTTCCTTTTTGCACTAGTAATTTGCCTTCAACCATGTTTTACTCTTGTTTTGGTGCTGAAATCATCCGGATAGCACGGGTTAGTTCATCTTTGGAAAATTTTAGCTTGGCGGGTAGAGTTTTAATGGACCGTGCTTTGAAACAAGGCGGAAAAGTCTTTCGTTTACAAAAGACATTGAAAAAAATATATGGACGCCAGCAGGTATTCCATCCCCTTGCTAGCAATATAACACTATTCTTAGAAAGTCTTCTCTAGTTTTATTTAATTATCATCATCATCTAAAACATTTATCGGATTTGTCGTTTTATTTTAACATTTTTAGTTTGAAAATTGTGAATGTCTCGTTTGAACTTATTAGAAAGTCTAGTGGTTGGTAGCGCTCCACTTGTTTGCAGGATATGTGAATTAGCAACTCACATTAGTAAAAAATTTGGTTAAAGAAGTTCACGCGTATTGATATAAATTTGTGTGTTTTTTGTTTGAAGTCCTCATTTCCTTCTTCTTTTCCTTTCGTACGGCCACTCGGATACGGCACGCCGAACCGGGCTCTGGGCCAACTTTTCAAACTTTTCGATTATGCGTCTTTCTTTCTAAATCTTTTCTTTTTTAGATTGTGATTGCAACACTTTCTAACCTTTCGTTAGATGACGGGTGACTCTAGAGTAGCAGGGCAAGCTTACTCATGGCCACACCTGATGCCAGACTTTGGTCTTCATCTATCCGCTTTCCATTTATTTCTCAACTTTCTTTAAATTCACTTACCGGTTTTCTCTCCGCTAAATTTGTAGATTTATATTGATTGTTTGTCTATTGTAAGATTGTTTTTTTTTGTGGGTTGTTACTTTTTGGTTCTTTGTTTTTATTTTGTTATTGTTGTTGGTTTTAAGGTTTGTCGCTGTTTTGTTTTGTTGGTTTTCAACTTTTGTCCTTGTTGCGTTAAGTTGGTGAAAATGATTTCTCGCTCTGTTTGAATGTTTTTGATTTTTAGTTTGACACGCGTTTTCTGAATTTTAATTAGCTTTTTCAGATAAAAAGAAAAATGTTATTTTTACTGATTTTTGGTCGAATTTAAATCTGGATCTAAGTGCCCATCTCCATTCCCCCATAAAAAAACGGTCACTTTGAGCCGAATTACAGACGTTATTCTAAAAAGTTACTCTCAGGTGCCAAATAAACGGGGGGGGGTAGTTAAGGTATAAATTTATTTCTTTTTTTATGATTTTTGTTGGCGAAAACGTTTAGAACATCCCACCGTTCTGCTCGCTATAATATAGCAAGTTGAACCTGATTGGTCGAAAAAAGTTTTGAAATATTTGTAATAATTATCGGAGCAGCGAACTCACTCACTAAACAATTATGCGCAATTATCTCATTTACCTGCGGCTTCTTTATCTTAGTAAGAGTAACCACGGTAAAACATATCAAAATCAAAACATTCAAATCAAATATTTGATTCAATAAGTAGACCTTTCTCAAAGCTATTCACAATTACCTGTGTATTATTTAAAGCTTTTGCAATCCTTGTAGTGTTCTTTTCATTCAAATTTCCTCGTAATGATCTTAAAAAACTTAAATATCCACTAAAATGCTCCATTTCAAAATCATAAGTTATGTTTCGACCGATGAGTCCACGGGTATTGATGAAACGGCCCCATATAAGTCGATATGCATCATTTTTATAGCCTAGCTTAATTTGGTAGAAAAGCTTGTTCAATTCATGAGAGTAATGGGCCGTTCCAGTTTTAGTCCATTACCCCCTAGTGGACGACACGGAATTTCCGAAGGCAAATTGCTAGAAAAAACCGCGGAATTTCCGTATCTCCAGAAGTTTTTCACGATGGAAATTCGATACATTCAAACAAAGAGGCTTCGGATTTTCCGAAACCGCGAAGAGTAGTGTCGGCGGAATTCCGAAACCCCCGAGTAGATATCACTCAGTGGAATTCCAATACTTGAATAAATGATGTTCCGTTTCTTTTAAGTCCCGTATAGCGGTAGTACAGTAGAAATAGTTGATTGGCTGACATAACAATTACATTTATCGATCTCTTTAATCTGATTGGTAGATTTGAACATCACAGGTAAATTTGGAATTTCCCTTTAAACGAAATTAAACTGAGGTAAATTTGAAATTTCCCTTTGAACATATATTAAGCATATAATTATATTGTAAGCTTTTTCATGTTTTTTATAAGCATGCAAAGTTTATCAATAGCTATTTTAGCCTCAAATTTTAAACTCAAGTTCTCGGTATCAAAACTTTTATATTTATAGGAAATCGATAGAGCTGATCACAATGGCTTATTTATTTTATGCAATCCTCGTGAGCGCTTCAACAGTTGATGACTATAAATAGCTACTATTTATACCTTCTTGGGCGTTGCTGAAAATATTTTGATTAGTATTTTGTAAGAGTGTTTGGAATTGTTTCAAGCTGTATGTACATTTTTTGGTAGAGGGGGCATTTAGTGTAAGCTATGACTAGTTTAAATAATAAACAAGATTCTTAAAGATGCGACTAAAAATTTCATATGGATAGCAACATATTTCTTGTTGAGGGCCATTCTTTTAATCAAAGAGTTATTGATTTGATTCTTATAGAATAAGTGCTTATGAGAAAAATAACTATGCTCATCTTGTTCGCCATGCGTCGTTTGCCTTCTAAAGAATAATTACCGAAAGGTCTGAAATCCTTCATGTGAGAGTTGATGATCTTTAAATGTAATTGAAAAAGCGGAGCGGTGTAAAACCTACTCTCGGGTACCTAATAAACGGGGGGTGTGGAATAAGCGGGGTGGGTGGAAAAAAATCTCAAAACTTAATAAGCGGGAGAAGGGTTGGAATAAAAATGTCCTGGGTGGAAAATTTTCGAAAAATTAATTAGCGGGGGGGACGCTTATTAGGTACCCGAGAGTATTCGTTATAAAAATCATGTCGAAAATATCGTCTCAAAATGGAAACACCCCTTCTATCCGATATGATTTTTGAATTGAACCAAGGTAATATACCTTTTCGGTAAGTATAGTTCTTATAAAGTAAACATTGGGCCGCACAAAAAAAAAGCTTGTTTAATAAATTAAAAAAAATCATATCGGAATTTTTGATGATAAAAATATGAAAATAAAGGGAAATTGTTACACATTTTTTCAAATCTTTAAGCTTAAAATCCATAAAGGCTTCAAAAATGTTTGAGGTTCTTAAAAAACATGCACATTTTTTTCTTAGTTTTTCCTGATCTTAAAATAGGCTTCAAAATCGCGTTAATTTTCCATTTTATAAGGTGAGGTAGACTGGGAATCCAGTTGTTTATAAAGTTTTTTTTGAAAGCGGGAAATTTTTATTTCGGGATATGGTTATATTGATGCTCCTGTCAAGTTTTCTACTTCCTACTTTCTACTGAATTAAGTCGTCTAGCATGCTAGACTAAAGGTGAGGAGAAAAATATGGGGGGGAGTCACACTGGAAAATTAAAGCATGCTTTATTTCGTTGTCATAGAAACAAGTGATTAAAGCAGAAAATTTATATGTGACCGCTTCATGCTTTGTTTATTTCTTTTGAATTTCTTCCCCTCTTGCTTTAAAAATTATAGCGCAGTTTTGACCCCACTTTAATTTTACTTTAGCTGCTTGTAGAGAGTTTTTATAATAGGTCCATTGTTTGTTGTGTAAATAAAAATTTGGATTTTCTCCGCACTTGCAGTATGGAAAAAAAATCAACAAAAATATTTTTCTTTCCCCCCCATTACGAAAATTTTAAATAGACGCTCTATTTATTCCAAATCCCTTTTATGTTGCCGCCTTCTGCTTTAATTTGACATCAAAAAAAAAATTCCATTATTTTTATGAAATTGTTCTTATAAAAGCAAAAAAGAGTAATTTACAACGTGAAGAAAATTTTATAAAAAGAAAAAGGCTTTGTTTGCACAAGATCAAAAATATTGTTCAATAATTTATCTACGTCACACTTCCATTATTCTCTTGAATACGTAACCAGCTGATCAGTTTCGATTTCTGCTTTTGTATACACGTATATTCTCATAAAAAACTATTACTAATTTTTTGTTTGGCTTGATGGTTGGTTGAGTTGGAAAGAATTTTTGGAACAGGAAGATTGATAACTAAGTCAGTAATCAAAGCTTAGGGAGTGTAGCGAGCCAAATGCGTGTAGGAAAAGGAGATCTGCAAAGCATACGAGTTTCTGGTTTGTACCTTGATTCCCACCGGAGGGCACTAACCTTGTCGACCGACGGGAACGTTCCGCTGGAGTTTGAAAAATGAACCCTGTCAGATACTAATTTATGACAAAATCCATACCCTAATAGACGAAATTTGGGCGAAATTTCGAAATTTGGACCCTGTCAGGTGCCAAATCTGAAAAATTTTTCAAGGTCAAACCTAAGAAGTGCCAAAATTGACAAAAAGTCGACCCTGTCAGATACACTTTTTGAAATTTAGCGATTTTGCGACCCTGTCAGAGATTTTCAGAGCCTGAAAAAGGGACCCTGACCAGCGGCACGCCCCCGTACCCTATTTTGCATGAGTGCCTCCCCCGGGCTTAATTCTTGAAAAAAGATTTTCTCTGTTCTAATATCGACCTTTCTTGTAGTTTTTTCGAGTTTTTTCAGTTTCTTTTTTTCATTTTTGTAATTTCCTTTTTTATCCAATAGAGTTTTATCAAGTCATATTTTATATCCTGAAGTTTTTGGACCAGAGACATTTTTTAAAAAGATTTCAACGAATTATAGTGCGTTCACTCTAACTTGGATAATGCCTTTTTTACAAACACTCAATTTCGTTGAAAGAAAAGAATTCCACTTGAAATTCATTAAGGGCCCATTAACGATTATCCAAGTTAGAGTGAACGCACTATATAATCATTCTCAAAAAGCAATATCATTGGCGCATTTTTGGACCTTTGGAGGGATTTTCATCCATTATTTTACCTAAAGTATCGCTCATTTTTATGTATGGAATGATAATATCCTATCGGTAAAAAAAAGTCGGCAAAAAATGATGAAGAAAGGATTGATTATCTATGAGACTTTTTACTGATCCTTTCATATATCGCGCAGAAATTCTTTTCTTACGATCATTTTTTACCACCGATTAATTTTTACTAACATACCAAACGGTTTTAGATTAAGGCCACAGTTTGCTGAAAAAGTTGCTAGTGGCCCCGCCTCAAACAGCCTCAAATGACGAAAAGGAAACGTACACAAATCGGATTCTGAAAGAAAAATAGTTTTAAAAATTCATCTTGTGCTAGACTTCTGAAACTTTAATACATGTCAATGACTTCGTTTAAAACCTGAACAAGTGACGGTACATGCGCATTCGGGGGTACTAGAGTTGCGAGCTGACGGGTATGTGCTGCCCCACTTTACACCTTTAGCGGGACTAAAAAGGAGGAAAACAGGAAAATTTTGTAAATAAAAAAACAACTTAAAGAACAAAAAAATTCAAATTTGACCAAATTTGATCTTTCAAGGATCAAAAAATTATTCCATTTCTCCGCGGCAGTAACTACACTATAAAATTATAAAAATTTGGACCACCACCATATGGTAGTGTGTGTTACATAGGTACTGGACCCCCATGGATGAGCTTTCATGATTGTTAATTTTTCACGAATAAGAAAAAATCCTCAATTGATTCTTGAAATTAACTTTCAAGGACTGGAAAAATGAAAGGGTGATTTTTACTTCGACCCCTGTGTTACTAAAAATAGCTAAACAGGGGTTCTGTTTTTTTCTCTGGTGCTTTCGATGTGAAAAATTTAAAACTTTATTAAAAAGTGAAAGGCATTCGTCAACATATGTTAGTTTATCTTTTGTTTTGCTTGAAACTGCCAGAAGCTGCGTAGCTAGGCTGGAGCTTGATACGAGAAAATTATTTGAGACTCTTGAAAACTAAGAGTAAGAGAGTAATGGATCTTTTCAGACTGTAAACTAAACAGCAGAGTGTTTTATTGATAGTATTATAATAAACCGCGTCTTTTTGCTAGGCACAGCAAAGTTCATTATCTCAACAATATGGCTTGAAATCAATACAGTATACAGTGGCGACACAAGTAAAAGTAACTGAAAGACGGAACATTTCTTTTTCAATTCTACGCATTCTTTTATTATCAATCATTTTTATAAAAGGTCATTGCTTTCATCAAATCTCTGCTTTTGAATAGAATTTTTTCTTCTCTGTTTGAAATCACACAGGAGAATTCATTATTTCTATAGGGTACCAGTAAAAGTAAATAACTACCCTTTTTTTCTCTTTTGTGTTTAGCGATGAGTGGAGAGTTTGAAATGGAGAGAAGTGGGTGTGTTATATGATTTTGAATATATTCCTTTCTTTTTTTTTTGTAAGAACCGGTAAACTTTTGTTGAGACTCAACTGTTCTAATTTTTCTGCACTTTAAGCCCCATATTTTTTATCCTGTTCGTAATTTCAAGGCAGTTTTCAGGGTTTATCTTGTTTTATCACTAATTTGAAACTTAAAACTTCAATTTGCTTAAAATTCAGCATATGAAGGCTGAGGATTGTTCTTACATATTTTTGAGCCTCATTGTTCTTACAAAATTGTTCCTAAGAAACAGAGTGTAGTTGCAAGGAAAAACTGATGAAAAATCGTCTCATTTAAAACGATTTCATTCAAATGAGCAGGATATGAGCTTACTTAAGGAGTGGGGACACGAGAAGTTGGTTTTTGCGTTTGTGCAATACAACATGCTCCATCCCACCAACACAAGAAAAAAATGCATGTCCCATGGTTTTAATTTTTGTTTCATGAGACAAAAAGTGAGGGAAATACCCAAAAGACACGCTAATTTTGTCCCTAATCAATTTTGCTCCATTGTCCCAGGGACAAAAATGAGAGAAATTTTGTCCCACATGTTGCATTGCATCAACGTGAAAAAAACTTCTCGTGTCCCCACTCCTTTACTCAGGTTACTTCTGTTGTACCAAAGAAGTTCAATTTTTCAAAAAAGAAAATGCAATGTGGAGTGAAAATTCGAATACCCTTTCCCGGAAAAAATTCGTTTCGTGGCTCAAAGAAAAAATTAAAATCCTCGACAAAAGATTAATAGAAAATAAATTCTCGCAAAACATTTTCAAGCAAAGCATCAATCAGTACACATTTTTTCTGTATAACTATGAGCAACCGAGTTGCCAAGAGGCCACAAAAAGGCCAACAAAATAAGGAACTTGCTTAGCAACCTTTAGCCTACCTTAAGGCCTCATAACTTAGTAACTTTTTTACTCATCTCAGTTGAAAATAATAAAATAATATTAGTGCGGTCAGACTAGAAAGTTTTAAGTACTGTATCATGACTTATTTAGAACAATAGATTTCACATAAAATATTTTCTATAAAATGTAAAAGAGAAATTTCTCTTTAGAAGTAGGTACTACGGGAATTTTCCTTCTGTAAACAATCAAATAAAAGATCTTTCATAATTAACAGTTGTTTACTTCGTACGTTACGGTCCGCGAAAAGTATTGTTGGATATTGCTGTGTTTGTCTAGTTAAAGAAATTTCTAAGAAATCAGAGTCATTACTTAATTGTCAATAAAAAAGTTTGAGCCATCTTTGAAAAACGTGAAAAAATGTCCAAAATGTCCTCCTCTGATTTCATCAAACACAAGTCAAGAAAAGACACACCTCTCACTTATAGAGGCCCTTCCCCGCCAGCGGCGTACGTCATGGTGTGATTTTTTGTGCGCGATGGGGGGATGTGTGAGGGGAAACAATTGTATTTTTTTCCTTTTTTACAAAGTTATCATAGACTTTACAAGTCTACAAAACGAAAGTCTGAAGTTTGAAGAGTCAAAAATATTTTGTGTGATGCGTGATAGGAGAAAAAAATTGGCGTGAATGTTTGACTAGAGAAAAAATTTGGTGTGATGCGATACCCCAAAAAGGGAGGCTCCCTTTTACACAGATAAGTTTGTGATTGTTTGCAAAACGGGAGTTGAGGAAAATCATGAGTCATGACTAAACGGATTAAGTCATTCCTCTGAGCATGACTTATTTTTAAGAAAAATTAATTACAGTTCTTCTGTTTCAGATGTGCGCCTCTATTGAAAGTCTATCGAAGCATAACGCTTATCTTATGACTAAACTTTAATAAATCTTATACTTTAGGAACAATAGAACTTATACACATTTTTTATAAGAACGTCGAAAATTTTGAAGCCTTCGGATGTTCTTAGCTTTTTGAGTTTTAAGCCTAAAATGTTCTTAAATGTTCTTAATATTTTAACCTCGAAGAATAATGTTGTTATATACTTTGTTCTTATAAAAGGAAAACGTGTAGGTGAATTATCATTATTATTAACGAATGTTTTTTCAGGATAATACTTTCAGTTCTAAAAATGTACAATATTTACATAAATATATACAATAACACTGTTTTCCGTTGTAGTCCTGATAATATAATAACTAGAATAACTAGTTTCTCTTTCCGCGGCTTTCATATAATGCGTGATAACATGTGATAGTGTGTGACAGACAGCCTGTCTGGAACACACTATCACAAAAATATTTCTTATCTCATAGTGGAAACGTAAAAAAGAGTTTTTATCACGCACTATCACACTGTGACAACGTGTGATAGTGTGTACTTGGAATTTCAATCCAAGAACACAAAAATTTTGTGAGATAACGTATGACAAGAAAGTTCAAAAGGGGCCCCGACACACCTGGTGAATTCTACGTCACATCTCTTTGTTAAAAATATAAATAGAAAGCAATTTCAATGGTTTGCCATCACAAATTTTCCCTCTTTCTACGAGCGAATATGAAAGATGCGTTCCCATTAAACAAAATTTTATCTCAAGTTTCTTGTCAGACACTGTCACACACTATCACATATTATCACATAGCCTAGGAATCCAAGCTCGGTAAAATCTGAAATTCAGAGCTTGGTGTACCTAGAAGTCTATAAACCCAGGGTCGACGAATCTTTAGCTACGCGCAATCATTGTTGTGACATAGTGCGCATGTGTTGTATTCAAAATTTTGAATGCAAATCGAGTTAGGTAAACCAAGCGGTGAACACATAAACATCAAAATCAAAAAAAGGTTCACTGGTTGGATATCCAGGCTATTATCACACAGTGGGAACCACGCTTAACGGTTTTTATTTTTTAGTGAAAATAAATATCAATCCATTAACAAAAATCATGGACCTTGTAGATCTTGTAGTAATGTTAGATGATTTAGTTATTGGCATTCTGATTGGTTGCGAGAATGATCTTCCACTCCATAAACTTAGAGAAAGAGTTTCAAGAGAGCTTGAAACGAAAAAAAGCTTTTTTTTCGTCTATAACGAAATTAGTCTGTCACATAGCCAAGAAAGACTCCTTACCACAAAAAAATTAGTGCAAAAGAAAAAAGATCGATGTTTTATCCTTCTTAAAAACAGCGAAACAACCGTACAAGAAACGTTTTCATCTCCAAGAACAGTACATAATTCGTTTTCATCTTCAACAAGAGTGCAAGATTCGTTTTCGGCTCCAAGAACAGCAGATGATTCGTTTTCGTCTCCAAGAACAGCAGATGATTCGTTCTCATCTCCAAGAACAGTACAAGAAACGTTTTCGTCTCCAAGAACAGCAGATGATTCGTTTTCGTCTCCAAGAACAGCAGATGATTCGTTCTCATCTCCAAGAACAGTACAAGAAACGTTTTCGTCTCCAAGAACAGCAGATGATTCGTTTTCGTCTCCAAGAACAGCAGATGATTCGTTCTCATCTCCAAGAACAGTACAAGAAACGTTTTCGTCTCCAAGAACAGCAGATGATTCGTTTTCGTCTCCAAGAACAGCAGATGATTCGTTCTCATCTCCAAGAACAGTACAAGAAACATTTTCGTCTCCAAGAACAGTACAAGAAACGTTTTCGTCTCCAAGAACAGTACAAGAAACATTTTCGTCTCCAAGAACAGCAGATGAATCGTTCAATGACATTTCAATGACAATTTCTGACAGTATTCCTATAACTGAGACACCAAAGCTTAAGGCAAAACGATCCAAAGTTAGTGATTGGTTGTTAAACACTCGCGTAAAAAGTCCTGATTATTGTACAATCAAAGCCATCAAACGCATGAATACGGATATCCCGACACTGCGACCAGGAGAGAAAAAAAGAAGAGAGTTCTTAAACAGAAAAACCGAGGAGATTGCGAGAAATAACCCAACCAAACGTAAAAGTGACATAAAAAAAATGGCTGAACAAGCTTGGTTGGTCAAGAAAGCCGACAGTTGCGAGATAGAGTTTGGAGCGATAACGGCAAAGATTGTCGCGGAAGCAAAGAAAAAGGGAAAGGTGTCATTGAAGAAAGAAACAATTTCAAATACTCTCAAAAGAATCCAGAAGTACAAGAGTAATCTAGCAGCTGAAGATAACACCGATGTTGACCAAAAATTTCACAGTTCACAGTTAAAAAAAGCAATGGATTGTTTAGGAAACACAACCACTTTAAAGAAGAGTGAAATTGATAAAATATTATCTGCCGAAAATGACAACGAAGTGATCGAATTGTAATACAAAGATCGTTGATTAGATTTTCATCCGCAATTCATCTGGCGAATTCATTGCATTTTATCTTACTTTTTCTTTTGTTATAAATTTGAATAGAGAAAAAGTTAGGGGGTTGCTATCTCAAAATTTCCCTGTCTCTATTAGAGGAAACAACAGGTGTGGTTTTAGTTCACATTTTCTTTTATAAGCAACTCTGAGTTCAGGTTGAGTTCATAGTTTCTGACTAAAAGTTGCTTATAAATTTTGAAGGAAAAACGCTTTTAGCACCTTCCAAAATTTTGGGTTTTAATCCTATTCTACTAAAAAACCTCAAATTTAGCATTGAAATATTTTGATTCCAGATACTTCCTGAAAATATCCCACTCATTCAGAAATATTTATTTGCATTCTTTTACCATTTCTGTTATCAGAAGTTTTTTCGAAAGGAGAAAATTTAGTTATTTCTTTTGTTGCATTTTAGGGTTAGAAACGAAACCCCTGTGCATGGGAGTTTCTAAACATCAACCAAAAATGGCGACCAGATAAATCTGGGTTTTTCCTCGTTCTCCGCTGTAGATTCTCTTAATTCTCATCATTTATTTATATCGAAATGCGTGTATTGAGATTTAAGTTCAGCCCTGTCTCAGCTAGTCTTAGAGTCACGCGTGCGTGGAAATGTTTAAAACTGCTATTTCAAAGCTCTTGGAGCTTTATGAGGGTATTCAACTATATTCTTTGGTATTATTATGGTTGTGGTCTCCATTCCTGGTCGTTGATTAGAGAATCTCTCCCTGTGCATGCTTTTCATTTATTGTTGTCATTTTCATAAGTTGCAAGTCTATTTATTGTATTTTTGTTAGTTATCTTACGTTTTATATTCTTCACTTTCGTCGCATTTATTTACTTTTGTGTTTATTCTAAAATAAAATGAAATTCAAATATCGACTCCTTTATACTCTAAGGTGGTTTCGACTATCAAGGATGGTTTGAATAAAAGAGGAGGGGGGTCCGAGTTTTGTTTCAATTACTCCCATGCTTATTTAACTGTGTGAAAGAAGACTTTTTCTTAAATCTGCGCCAGGTTTGATTGACGTCAAACATTACCTTATTGGCGAATTTGGCGAATTGCCTGAAAAATTCACCAAATCCGCCAAAATTTCTTCCCGCCGAATTTGGATTTATAGGTCATTTCGCCAAAATTAATTCTCGCCAAATTTAACTTTTTTTTCACACTAGCCTCTATAGAGCTATTTCTCCCAAAAATCCCTTTTTTCATCCTTTTTCCACTAAAATATTCACCGAAAAATGGGTTGTTGGCCAATTTCAATTCTCGCTAGAAATTTTACTAAATCACCAATATGAATAAATTACGCCAAGTTGCACCAAAATTGGTGAATAGGCTAATTTGCCTAAATTCCTTCTCTTTTTTAAGGTCTATAATAACGGGGGTCCATTTTTTTTTAAATTAATAAGCGGGTAGGGGCATGTCATTGGGAGCTGAGAGTACAAGTGACTTTCTTTGCTGATCACCTTCAAACTTCTGTTCTCAACATACCAGGTCGTAAAATAACGTCTCCGTGTTTCATTAATTTCTTTTTTTATTTCAATAGATGATTAAACTAATTATCAAATACAACGAAGAAACAATCTATGAAGACTATTTACCGGCTGAATATCCACGTTTTAACACACTGATGCAGACAAGAGAATCAATCAAAGAAAATTTTGAAAATATTGATGAAGGTTTTGCATTTTTGTACAAATCTTATAAATTAACATCAACTCAGGAATGCAGTCTAACCTTATCCAAAGTAATCGTTGATGATGCATTATACATAGTTTTGTCGAATCGTCAAGTCTACATTTCATTATTAAATACAGAAACGCCTGAGAGAGATTGTTTGGGAAAATATTTCTTAGATGTAAATGATTTACTTTACAAGGTAAAGGATATATTGCAAGAAAGATACAACATAAAGATCAAATATTTCTTAAAACATAAAGTTCCATTGTCTTCAGCTCAAGAAAAGTTGTACAAAATTTTCGAAGTAGTGGAGGAAAATCTTTTGTCAGTATCTGCTATATCGTCTTGTAACACTCAAGCAGATAAAAATCTAGAGATACATAATGCTATTGTGATATCTGACGAAGATAATGAGGATTATGACAATGACAATTCTGGCAACAAGGAAAAAAAGAGTAAAATCAAATATTTCTCGGAGGAAGAAATAAAGAATTCTGTCGGTTTGGAAAAAGATAGGATGATATTTTCAAACAATTTTATTAGGCATAATATGGAATTTTTGCTGATTAAGGAGCGTACGTCGAATTACACAACTGTTAAAGGCATCATTGATACTGCCTGGTGCTTCACTAAAACCCAGTTACTGATGGAAAAGGTCAATTCAAATCCAACGATCTTGAAAAATGCATCTTGTTGGATAGATAAGATTGATAGAGTTCGATTCGGCCTTAATAAATCTTATGAAAAGTTACGTAGGCATAAAGAAAGCGAAAACAAGGATAACGTGAAAGAGCTTGAAAAAGAGATACATTCAAATATCAGTGAAATTAAAAGGTATCATTCGAATATTGAGAAAATAATTTCATATTCGAAAATGAAGTCTGAAGAAAGACAAAAAACTTTTCCAACATACCAGAAGCTGGAAGAGAAGGAAACAAAATCTCTTGTGGATCAGCTGAAATCAGAATTAACCATCCGAGAAAATGATGCAACTGAGTGTGATAACAACAAATCGGACAGTGAGGAGTATGTAGATTTTGAAAAGATAACCTTTAAAGATGGAAAAGCCATTTATTGAAAATAGATTCACTAAATCCATGACTGATTAAAGTAGGGTTTACACTCGTGGAGAAATTTGCTTAGCGATTCTTTTTTTTCAATAACCATAGTATTATACCACTGATACTCATTTAAATATTTGTCGTGGTTACACTACATTAATTTCTTTAAAATTGCATGAAATTTTTTAATCAAGTCATTATGATTAACAAATTTAGTTAAAAAAGGTTTTTTTGCAGCTAATTTATAAATTTCCTAGTTGCCTATTACACTGGCCTTTCTCTTTTTTCAGTCACCTTTTCTCTACCATTCTCCCCTTTTCATTCATTGTCGAAAAATGTACAGAAAAATTTATGTCGGTACCTTTGATATACAGAGAGAGATATAATAAAGTCATATGCACTGAAGAAAATACAAACTAGCAGCTAACCATAACAATCTGTAACTACACGTTTTTTTTTATAAGGAACCTTAACTTTGCTCTGAGTCTGGAGTTCCTTATTTTTACAGAGAATTTCAGCCTCAAAGTTCCTTATCGAGTTCCTTATTTACATAGGAAATTTTGAACTATTGCCCCTTGGAAGATCAAAATTTGGTCAAATTAGTCCCAATAAGGTACATTTTTTTCAAATCCACTTATTCTCAGCCTGAGCAGTTCCTTAACAATTCCTTATTTTTTGGACCATTTTCAGCCTCGAGTTCCTTATAAACGTGTTCCTTGTGAAAAGAAAAACGTGTAAAAGTCCAAGTACATCATGGAAGAAAAACAAAAAATAAAAACTAACAATAACAATAGAACAGAATAAATTACAAAAGGAATGCACAAGACACAAAAGGAAGTAATAAGTCTGAGATCAGGTGCGGTACCTCGAGTAAGCATCTCCTGCCACTCTAGAGTCACCCGTCAGCTTATCAGGAAGAAAGAAAATAAGACATAGGCACAAAGTCTGACCATACAGTTAAGTACAGCAGAAAAGAAAAGTTTGAAAAGTCGGCCTAGAACCCGGTTAGGCGTCCCGTACCCGAGCGGCCACCTCAAGAGAAGAGGGAGAAGAAATGACATAAAAAATTCAATAACAAAAATTCTTGCAAAACTTAACCAAAAAAAATGGTAAAGAGTCACAAGAAATAATTTACTTTTCAGAAATTTATACGTCTTTGTCCTCTTTAAATGACACCTATTACGCTTGAAATTTTAAAGAAATTAATGTAGTGTAACCACGTAAAGATGAACTTTCTCATATCGAGTTGCACCTATGTTTAGTTACAGTTACCTTTTGGCTATAAATGATAACCTTTCTTTTATAAGAATCATTTTTTGCTAAGCTTGACTGTTTTTGTTTTCTTGTTACTTCAGTGGCTTTGAATTGTTTATCCTTTTTGGGAAAAATTAATTAGGATTCTTTAGCTCGAACTTTCTCAAACCTACTCAAACAGGGAAAAATTCGAGTGAACAAATTACGCGTTTTTAAGCATAACGCTTATTCTGGCCTCCCTGCCAGAACGCCACTGGAACTTACTCAAACTTTTGAATTCTAGTACGGTAAAAATTCTAGTAGTTTGAGTAAGTTTGGAAAAATTGCAAGAAATTTGAATAACGAAATTAGTGGAACTTTACTTGTTCGAGTAGTAGTTCGATACTCGAACTGTTCGATTAGGAGTCTTTATGGCCTATTTTTAGTATAGTACTTTGGCCTGTAATTTAGTTAAAATTCAGCAATGATTATTAATAGTTATTGATGTACGTACCATAAAAATGATCTTTATTTCTTTTTTATTTCAGTTAAAAGTATAGAAATGTAAAAACAAGAGTGAAATTTAATGGCTGATCAATTTTCCCTTCCTTTTCCGGAGCTATCCGATGATTTTTTCTACAATAGAGGAAGACTTGCTACAACAAACAAGAAAAGGGATGATGTGCGCCTCACGAGAGAAACAGTCACAGAAAACAATTGTCAGATTGCACAATTTCCAAATGATGAACATTTAGATAAATCTTCTTCCTTTGAAAACGCCCTTACCCACTTAAAAGACAAACTCAGATCTGTAACACAGGACACTAAAAAAGCCTCCATTAAAGGGTGTATTACAGTCTTGGAACATATGCAGGAAACGAGTCCTGTTTTAGCTTTTGGAGAGTTTACAAAAGTCTATCAGGATACTGTTGGAAATTGTTTAAAAAAAGAGGTGAGCCAAACGAGAATGGCCCCAATCGAGCTCCAAGAACGTTTTAACGATGACCAAATCTGTTTGACATTGTTCTATATGTATGGAAAAGCTTTCGCAGTCTTTCCAAAATCAAAATCTGTCAGTGGTATTATCCAACAAGTCGAGCAAATGCTTCCTAGTGATGTCTTGGTGAATCAAAGCTTGGAAGCTAAAATTGGTGATGTTTTCAATTCAGCTTTGGAGATGTTAACATCAAAAGTTGACCGTGATATTGTAAAATCCTTATTCGCAACCGCTACAAGTGCAAAATTTACTGCAAAGCTACAAGGTATTTATAAATTAAACTGAAGTTTAGTGTATTAAAGTCGTTTAACGTTTATATGTACTGGGAAGTTTTTTTCCACAGACCCGATATTATCATCATAGTCCGCGTAAAAGAGGTTTTCACAAAGGATATCTGTCAGTTCTATCCGTGAGCCAGCATTATGACGTCATTCGATGTCCTTATTCCAAGAAATTATTATTTCTTTACTCTCAGGTGCCTAATAAACGGGGGTATGAAAAGAGTTTCAAATTTATTAAACAGGGAGACCTAATTGCCGGGGGTTGGAAATTGTACGTCTGAAAACCCTCAAATATAGATATAGGCTAAAATCAGGCTATTTAGAGCAAAATAAAAGACTCTCACTTTGTCAGCTGAAAATATTTTTAAAAATTGATGAACGGAAGAGGCTTAATCAGGTCCGGGGGTTAGAAAAAGCCAAAAAATTAACAAACGGGGATCATATGCGAGGGTATTCTAGTTGTTAACAGGTCAGTGCTTTTATACGGCTCGGTTTTGGCAAAAAATTGAGAACAATCTGAGCCTCAGATTTCTGAAATGTATAAGAATGTGTTGATTTTAAGGCCCTTCTTAAGACCTTTACTGGAGAAAGTATAAGTCTATTTTGACAGTCAGGAATGATATGACATGTTTGGGACAGCAACTCTTGTCAAACCGAATTCTAACTGCTCGCAAGAAGAAAATGTATCTGTTAGATAATGAAAATCGTGGACGCGAACTAAAAGTCGACCAATTTCCTGAATTGACATCGATTCTCGAGACTTTCTTCGAGGAAGGAGGAATGGAAGCACACCCACGGCTTACAACGACTACACTGTTCCGGCATGAACAAAACAATATGTTTATGCGGCAGGCAAGAGAACGTATCATGATGCATGCCCCTGACCAGTTCAAAATAAGCCTTTCTTCTTGTTTTAATTATACAATGAATTATCGTGAAAACAGCCGCGCCGCAATCCAACATCATCACGGTAGAGGGATAAATGCTGATATATCATTAAAGAGAGCCCCGCGTGCTACTTCAAAGAAGGTATCTTGCTTTTGCTAGCTATTTTCTAGATTTGTTCACTACCTTTCTACATTATCTTAAAATATATATTCCCGTGAGCTCCCGCCGAGCCCTCTATAATTGACTTCAAGACACCCTTTCTCCGTTATTTCTTTCAAGAGTGATGTATGTTTTTTCATTTATAACAACCGAGTGACCATGATAATATTTGTTTCGCAATGTTAATTCGAGCACGTCGCTCTTACAGATCGGGAGATAAATACTCTTATCTGTCACTGAAAAATAAAATTGAAGTTAAAATGGCCAAAGTGCAAAGTGTTTTTGAGGACTTTCAAATCTAGCGATCGATTTTACTTAAAATCCGTCGTTTGTGTAAAGATCATGCGCTGTGTAAAACAACGCGCGCATTCTGGATTGGAAATGAAGTAGCTTCATTTCCCATCCAAAAGTTTCTAATCAATGGGCTCTTCCAGAAAAAATCCGTACTCTGTATCTCTCAAGAAAAATAAGATAGCTATTTTTTGTATTCTCTAAGGAAAAGAAAGTAGACATTCTTTGTATTTTTCAAGGAAGATAAGGTAGAATTCTTTGTATTTTCCAAGGAAAATTAAGTTGAATTTTTTGTATTTTCCGAGGAAAAGAGGTAGTTATTCTTTGTAAGATTTAACGTCATTTTTACTGAACTTAATTCCACTGAATTAAAGTAATACTGTCGAATCTCAGATCCCACGAAATACGAAATATTTTGTGAATGGTCTGACTTATGAACTTTTCTGGCCGCTAAATTTTCTGGTATTAAGGTAATAATAACAATAATAATATCAATGCCCATGGACAAAACATCCTGATTACTCTATCCTAACCCTCTGTTTAAGGTTATAAACGTTCACTGGGCTGCATCAAACGTGACTCTATTTTTGAATAGCCTTACCAACCTAGACAACACCGTCATTGATTCAAAAGATGCAAAGAAAAATGTACCAGGTAAATTAATATTACACAGTTTTTGTATTTATTGATTCCATCACAATTGTTTAGTAACAGATATTTTCCAAATCGTTTTCCCACTGCTGTCTCTGACTCCTTTCTTGAGTCGTGAACATAGATGTGACCTTTATAGTTTTTTCAAATAAAAGTTTGAAAAGTTGGCCCTGAGCCCGGTTTGGTGCGACGTATCCGAGTGGCTGTTAGCATAAAAGAAAGAGGACAAATTGAACGCAAGTAATGAATACCTTAGACCCAGATTCAGCATGAAATAGTAATTCAACTATTCTATCTACCACGAATCTTTCATAATATATTTTTAATGGTGAAAAAAAAATTCTTTTTGTAAAATACGTTACTAGAATAAATAGCTTTACTTTCTATTTTTTAGCTGATAGGTATAACACCCGTGCAGAAACCTGGCAAGAGCTGGAAAAAAACCAACGCCCCTGATCATGATTGGGATCAGAGTAAAACTAACGCGGTCACACCCATGACACATCTACTTTTGGAAACCAAAGAGGTACTTAACTTGAGACTCGTTCAATTTGCATTTCATATAATTTTTACTTTATTTCCTTTTCGAATTTTGTCTGGGAATCAATTAAATGCATTGTATTTCCTGCTGGCAAAACAATCGGCTTGCAATTCGAGGGTTGTGGGTTCGATCCCCGGTCGCCGCCAACTCAGCGAATGAGTAGATTAGAATGGGTAATCTGATCTAAGCGGGTAAGTAACTGGGAGCTGAGAGTAGATGTGGTGCTCCACCTCAGCATTCGATCTCCCTGGTCTAGCGCAAATAGAAAAGCGGATATGTAGACTCCCTCACTCCCGGCTCCGCCGACAGCCATCAGATGAGTAGACTTACTTACTTACAAAAGAATGAAATGAAAAGACAGTAATCTTGAATATTATTTTTGCTTTTATTATTACAGCATGAAGCGACGGTTGAAACATCGGAAGTGATCTTAAGAAGGTGACAACCATTACTCGTGGAGGCAAAGCCTGCACCCTCATCAATTTAAGCTATTTTGAAGCTGACTCCACTTTTCGTAGATTAAACGAAATCTTCACTTTGTTGGCAAACCCTGGCCTTGACAAATGGTTTCGTAACGCCATAACAGGATGTCTCAGAACACAAATGGCTTTTATTGTAGACAATGGTCCTGGTGAAGCTCCGAGTAGCCCGTTGGTCAAAATGCTTCTTGCGAGATTATTGAATTACCTTAATCTGGACGTAATTTCACAGATGTCGTTTGCAGAGTATAATTCAAAATTAAACTATGTTGAGCGTGTGCATGCCGTAGAAAATGATTGTATAAGTCGTCATGGACCCTTCAGTTCAAAATTGAAGCATGCTGAATGTGAAATTGGAGACATAAAACATAGGGAAAATATGGAGGAGATGTGCAAGCAGGTCATCGATTGCATCGGACAAGGGGGATATTCAGGCCATCCATTGACTTGTGTTCGTGGCGTTCGAGATGAAGAATTTGTATTCAACGATGAAGAACGTTTGCGACAATTCCTAATGTTATCGGAAGAAGGGAAAGAGCTTTGCGACTGGACCTACAAGCCTGAAGAATGTCCATTAGCCACCCACATGAAAATTCTGTGGAAAGCCAATGATTGTGAAAGGAGGTAATCTTTTTAGCATTGAAGGATTGAACATTAAAAAAGAAATTAATTGTGCTTGGAACTTTTACTCAATGGAGCGTCTGTATATCAGTGTACCTTTGTCTCGACTACCTGGTCTGGAATCATTCATTTTCTTATACTTAGAAGTGTCTGAGGTCTTAATCGAGGGTGTTAAGATGTATCATCAATTTATTTGAATAATCACTCAAATCAATAATCACCACTTCACTCAATCTAGATACATTGACGATTACAATTTACTGACAAAGCTGAATACACCGAACACCAATTGGAGTGACCAATACAGTTGCATCCTTTATAGGTATTTTATATTATATTGGCTTTATACCGGGTGTTTCAAAACCCGTTCCGCAAATTTTCGTCGACTTCGGGCTTAGTTCTTTTTTGTTTTAGCCTATAGCCTAGTCTACAAAAACCTTGGCATCATTTCTACTAACAGATTAAATTGATAAATTTTTAATGACTTAATTCACACAATTTTACTTGTGTACTAATAATTATATTTATCAGGGAAAATGACATGGAACAGAATCAAGCAATCTCACGACATCCTCCACAGCCAATACCCGATTTTGTGCGGTGGGTGGAGACAGAAGAGCTTCACTACTTGTCTATCTCAAAAGCACAAGAAATTAATGAAATAATTCCTGTTCTGACGCAAACGCCGGAGCTGTTTCTACCATCCAGGATTTTGGACGCTGTCCTTCGAATAATGTTAGAAGTGAGTGCACTAATTAACCGATTAGTATTTGTTAACACACGATAAAGAGCGAGCGTGCTTTGAAAATATTTTTTTGTTTTTAATTTATCCGGGTCTGAAAGAACGTGGAAAATTCGACGTAATCAAGTAATCGTGACTCCATTTTTTTAATTCCATTAATTATCATTAAAATAATATATGCATTTTAACTCGAAGTTAGTTGGGTTACGCTCACAAAACAAAAGACATATTACCATTTACTTGTCATATAAAATACACGAGGCAAATAATGAAATTAGTCAACTGTGCTCATTTTCTTACAGACTACAAAATTTAATCAGATAATGCTACCATCGTTGTTGAAACTGTGTTTTGTTTACTATCGGAATATTTTAATTAAAATAGGTACCTCATTATTTTTAAGGTCCCAAGTGAAGTTTTGGTATCGCTAGCTCTTCTCGAATGGGTGCCTTTAGACGATCTCAAGGAATTCATTGCAGAGAAGAAATCAAAACAAGAGAAATTGATCAATGAAGGGTTGGAATTGGAGAGAGTCCGTAGACATCCACTGTATAAAGTTAAGAAAGTACAGCTAGTCGAAAAATGTAAAGCGGAAAAGATCAAACATCAATTCAAAAAGAAGCATGAGTTGGTGAAAGCATTGATGAAGGAGGAAGCGCCCCCATATCAGCCAATTAAACTCGAAGGTCTGCCGTCGACTTTGTATCAAATTACAACTAAAGTACCAGTGTCCGATTTGAGGTTCATCCTTCATCAGAATGGTCTATCAACAATCGGTACCAAAGATGAACTCGCACTCCGCTGCTACCTCAAGAAGAACAATAAAGATGACTTTATATCCAAGGATGAGGTTTCAAGCGTAATGAAGGTGATCAAAATCGCGAAAGAAGTTATTTTGGAACAAAAACGAATGTCAATCCTTGGTTTCCAAGATGAAATTACTAAAAGAAAAAACTCATCGGAAGTCACTCGTTCGAAAATCCAAAGACCCGAAGATACCAATTTCGAGACCTTGGCTGATATATTTTCCCCACTGGAAACTTTTATAAAATCGTCTACGGATCCTAAAACAAGAGACATCGGGGATGCTGACGCCATTATGGATGATATTGAAGATGGAGAAACTGGACAATTGGACAACTACGAGTGTTTTTTCCAAATTGGGGCCAAAGTCAAGGTGTTTTGGAAGAAAGAAGACGTACAAGTGCTTGGATGGCGAGGTGGTTGGTATGTGGCCTACGTAACGGATTTTTGTAGGGAAGAGGATCAGATATCTGTCCAGCACGTGAGTGAGCGTGACTCAATTTATGACTTGGAAGTAACATCCTCGTTGTCGGATAACCAACTTAAGCTAGCTTAAGTTAATTCACAGACAACCCTATTCTGCTGATTTTCTATACATCATTTAACGAGTCAACTTCTAGCCATTTTGAAAAGCGTGTATAAGCCAATATAAGAAATAACAATCATGACACACCTTTATGAGTTTAAGTTTTTGTTTGTTCTTATGAGAAGCTTTTCAGGCTTGATGACCACGTCATGGGTCCATTTTGCCTGTTTTTTGCCAATTTTCGACCATTTCTAACCTTCTTTGAAGGGCTGTAACTTTTGGTCGAAGCAAGATATGAAGAATCTGAAAACATATTTGAAAACAGCAAAGTTCAAAGTTTCAGAAAACTATTATTTTAAATATTTTGAGCATATAAATATATTCATTTTTTCATCTTCATTTTTCATTTTCATTTTCAAATTATTTAGAAATTTTTGAAGTTTTAAATTCTTCCACTCAAAATTATCTTTTCAATGAGGTATCACTTTTAATAATATCTTTTTTCCTTCAAGAGCAATTAACTAAAATGTGCGTACTGCCATTTTTTTTGAAACAAAGTTTGATATTATTTTAAACTTAGTGAGATACACACTGTAGATTTCCAATGAAATACAGCAAGTAATGAACATTTTTCATATTTTTGTTTCGTTTGTTTATATCCCTTCTGTGTGTTTATCATTTTATTGCTATTACATATTTTCTTGTTAAGTAATATCTTTATAACGGTCTATCATTTCTTTCTGTTTTCTTTGCAATATATTGTGGATATATGTGGATGTGGATCAACTAAGATAAAATCAAAATAGTCTCTAAATATATTATCCATAACCCTGGAAGGTTTTGTGTCCCTTTTTATGTTTCATTTTAGATAAACAGCTACTTTCAATTGAGACTCGCGTGCCTAATGTCTACCAAATATGAGCAAATTTTGTCTTTTTAAAATCTAACTAATTCTTGGTTCTTGCTCCTACTTTATCCGCTATGAAAGTGTAACTTTAAAATTGAGTAGACATTATTTTTAAAACGTTATTTGTCCCTGCATGAGAAATGTACATTCAATCGCTTCTTACGAATCGGGGAAAAGAATATCGGGGTTTAAATTAGTCGAGGAAAAATTTCGCGAAAATTTCGGTCAAGAATTAGATCTTTAATTTTGTTTGCGGTGTAAAATTTTGAATAAAAAGTCTGATCTTAGATTAAAAAACTGGTGAAGAGTTTTGTCGGGTGATGAAATTTCGGCAATTTTTTTTGACGTGGAAAAACTCGCCACGCCTCAAAATTTGCGTCACTTTCCCACGACATTTTCCCTGATAAGGGGCATCCTAAGCTTTACAAAAAAAGTACTCAATATTTCTCAAATTAACAAGGTTGAACCTCGATACTGTAGATTCTCGTAAGGGGCGTATCCTATGAGCAATTATGCCTGCAGAAAAGTGCCGTGGTGCACAAAAAGGCTGTAGGAACCCCATCCGTCACATCGATTTACTTACCGATACTTGAACCTCGCTATCAATGATGTCAAGAATTGCCCCAAGAAAATTGCCCCCATTGAATGTGACCAACATTGAGATTCAGCGCCATATAAAACTTATACTGTGATTTTAACTAGGGCTGGGTTTAAAAAGACAATTCAGCTGTGTCGTAATAAAAAGGCCGAAATAAAAAAGGGGTTGGTGTAAAAAGGACTGATTAGTTGATTGAGCCAAAAATTAACCAATTGAAGTGCGATTGGGAGGTTGAGCATTTTTTTTTCGATGTAGAGCACAGTTCTACTGTAACATCTTGAAATAACTCCTAAGTAAAAACAAAGATACTTTAAAAGCTAAAGCTTAGTTGTTATATTCTCTTTGGTAAAAAAATGAAAATTTGCTAGGAATTCTGATACAAGATCTGAATAAACATTTGGATTTCCGATACAATATCTGTTAAATAGCGTTTGGATTTCCGTAACTTATAGCTGCGCATCAACGGAATTTCCGATACATTATCTGGAAATAGTACGTGGAATTCCGTAGGTTATTGATTCGAGAACGGAATTTCCGAGCCAACACCACTATCTGAAAGTAATGTCGTCCACTAGGGGGTAATGGATTTTAACTGGAACAGCCCATTTATTGTACCTGTGTACAAAGGGGGTAACAAAGATAAGAACCTGAAAATTATCGACCAGTTTCACTCACATCGATTTGTTGCAAGTGCCTGGAACATATTATTTATAGCAATGTTATGACACACCTTATAAATGATAATAATATATTGAGTGACTACCAACATGGTTTCAGAGAAAAACGTTCGTGTATGAGTCAACTTTTAACCACCGTCAACGACTTTGCTAGGAACCTTAATGATAAGAAACAAACAGACTCTATCTCACTGGGCTTTAGCAAGGCATTTGACAAAGTTAACCACTTCAAACTTTGTCTAAAGGCATCACACTATGGTATTCGGCACACTTAAATGGATAAAAGCATTCCTATCAAACAGAATGCAACAAGTTTTATTAAACGGGAAATCCTCAGATACGGCAAACGTTTTGTCTGGTGTACCACAAGGCACCGTACTTGGACCACTACTATTCTTGATTTACATCAACAACATGCCATCATACGTTAAATCTAACATTCGCCTATTTGCAGATGACGCTTACTTGTATCGCATAATTGATAGTATTGGTGACACAGTACTTCAGCAATGAGAGACACTATGGGATATGGAATTTCATCCTCAAAAGTGCAAACATCTCCCAATTACAAATAAAACCAAACCCATAGAAGGCACATATTCTATCCATCAAACAGAGTTTGAGAAATTATCCAACGCCAAATACCTTGGAGTAACCCTGAACAATAAGCTCAAGTGGAACACTCATATTGACACAATATGCAAAAAGGCAAATCAAAAGAGATCTTTTCTTCAAAGGAACCTGAGGAATTGTTCACGTAAAATCAAAGCGAAAGCATTCAATACATATGTTAGACCTATCCTGTCCTATGCATCTCCAGTGTGGAACCCAGTATCGAGCCAAACCTTATGTGATAATCTTGATATGGTCCAACGTAAAGGAGCCCGCTTTGTTTTCTCGAATTGGTCGTGGGATGCTAGTCCTACTAGAATGTTGAATGATCTAAAATGGAAAACTTTGGAACACCAAAGAAAAGTTGATTCTGTAGCTGTATTTCATGACATAAGATCGGGAAAGTTGGAAATGCAGAGTATTCTCCCAAAACAAGTTCGTGATAGTGTTAAATACCAGCCAATACACGGAAGAGTAATAGCATATAGAGATTCTTTTCTGTCCATAACTGTTAAATGGTGGAATGAGTTGCCAAAAGAAGTATTGAATATTGAAAATAGAAATGAATTTAAAATCGAAATTTCGTCTTATTTTGACAGAAACTAGATCATATGGTATTTTTTTCCCTTGTGTATCAGCCTCTTGTGTTTTTTTAATCACTGACACCAGGTTGCCTTGGCCCTAGTTCAAGCTCGTTTAAAACTAATTCCCAGGTCAGCATCATTTACGTTCTTGAAGCCATTTCCAATTAACTCTTACTTAACACAAGGAGCAATTTCTAGTATAATTACTAGCATTTCTAACTTTCAGTGATTTATTTACATATATTTTTATTTATTTAATTTATCTTACCTTTTCATTTTGCATGAAGCTAATGAAACTTCCTATTTTGTTGCAAGTTTAGGTTAGCCTCCACCCATGTTTTTACTCTCACTAATTTTAAATTCTTTGCCTTTGTTCACCTTACTCTTTCTTATTTCACTCGTTTTGAAGCCATTCTCTCTGAAACCATAAAAATATTTTAAATGTTTATAGCTATTTATCTAATTTATTTAACTCATTTAGTATTTATTTTTTTGACTTGAACTTCTCATCACCGCGAATTTACATGTTCAGCTTGAGGATTCAACTTAATTTCAACTCCTAGTTTTCAATACCGCCCTGTACATTTTGGTATTCTCAGCACCAAGCCATTATGTTAAGCTTTGTGTCAATATTCTCAGTCTTTAATTCTCAACTTTACTACTTATCCTTGGTTTGATATGAGCTTTTTATTTAGGAATTTTATATAATAAATTATTTTTGAACAAAGAACCAAACATTTTATTTTAACTCATTTTCATTTATGTTTTTTTGTTAAATGTTTTTATATGTAGGGAGAAGGAGCATGTATGTTTTGTTATTACTTAAATATATATATAGATAGATAGATAGATAGCTAGCTAGATAGTTTTGTCTGTTGTTTAACCCCCTTTTTGTTTCTTTGTATTTGTGTGCTAGTTTGTGTTTATTTTTCTAGGTTAGTTAGTTAGTTTGTTTGGATTGCGGGTCGGTTCAGGGTTATGGAATCTGGGGGCTGCTGAGTGTTGGACGTCCTTAAAACATGTTTCAAGCCACTGTGCCTGTCGGAGACTCCAGATTGCATTACATTTTTGTTGGGTTTTTGAGTGGTTTTTGGTGTTCGTGTTTATGTGATTGCTGTGTTTGTGTTTCCGCTTGGCTTTTTTAACTTTATGTCTATTGGTTTGTCGGTTCTTTTTTGCATAAAATCTTCATTTCTTGACAGAATGTTTGATTTGGTTGAGTTATGCATTTAGAAAAATTGAAAAAATTTAAATAAACATATAATTACAAAAATATTAGTCCCTTTTTATGTTTCATCTTTATTTTATTTAGTAACACTTGCTCTCCTTGAGTTCAGATCTCTGATCTTCACCATATATATGGGTGTCTAGTGGTAGTCGACCTTGGCTTCTGTGCAGGAGGCCAGGGTTCGATTCCACTCACGGCAGTTCACTTGGTAAGTGAATGTTCCTTCACCCAGGTCAACCCATGCCATGTGAGGGGAATTGGGTAGTCAGTTCAAGGTGCTGACGGGACGCTCATTAGTAAGCGTCTAAAGTTGCGAGAATAGGCCTCTAAAGCCTCCTGCAACTCAACCAAATAGAAATACAAATCTTGTATCTTTCTCTCAGGGGGGGGGGGCAGTCAGGCAAATTGACCGACGGGTATGTGCGGCGGTTAAGGGTATGTTTTTCAAAATATCAGAAATGCACTGTAAGGGTGGACTTTTGATAAATGCACTGTAAGGGTGGAAATTTCAGCAAATCTGGGAAAAATTGCAAAATATTTTTTTTGCTCTAAAAGAGTTTAAAATTTGAAAAAATGCACTGTAAGGGTACGAATTTCACCGATCTTTTTCTGCACTGTCAGGGTGCGATCTAAAAGCCAATTTTTTCGCCGCACATACCGTCAGTTGGTAAACCTACTGCCCCCCCCCCGGGATCTTTCTTGACCTAGCTAAAGCCTTCGGTACAGTAAGTCATGAAATAATGCTCCAAAAACTTTCTCATTATGGTATTCGTTGAGTCTCAAACAACTGGTTTAAATCATAACTCTCCGATAGTAAACAATGTGTATCAGTTCGAAATTCTTTATCAACCCCTCTAACAATCGACTGTGGAGTTCCGCAAGGTTCTATCTTGGGACCCCTACTTTTCATTCTGTACATCAATGACATCGTAGAATCTTCTCAAAAGCTTTACTTTGTTCAATTTGCAGACGAGACGTGCCTCTTCATGGAAAATACAGATAAAAAACTGCTTTCAAAAGAACTCAATTCCGAACTAAACAATGTCAGTGATTGGTTAGTGTCAAGTAAACTTAGCCTTAATGTGAATAAGCGGGAGTAAGCTTAAGGTGGTTTTTCGGTATCCTTAGGCATCCTAGTTATAGAATAGTCGGGTGGCCTGGTCAAATCGGTAGCTTAATATGATTTCCAGGGCCAAATGTAGGGTTGTTTGGTCAAAAAATGTTGTAAAATTTTAATGGTTTCTGGGGGTAGGGCAAACTTGTTTAGGCCATAACTTTTTCTTCTCTTTACTTCAAATTTGGAGGAGAACTTCATTTTTTCTTTAATTGAACATTCAGGACCCATGACTGGCCCCAGAAGGCCGACTTGGATCAGAAAATTATATTTTTTGAGTCTTGATTGATGCTTGGGGTATACCCTTATAAAATAAATGAAGGATACTGAAGATGCTTCAAAAAAATTCACAATAGGGTACTAAAACATAAAATAATGTACAAGATGACAAGTTGGCATCTCAAAAAAATAGGGCGGGGAAGTAAGTATAAATGACACTTAGGAGTGCTGAAAATAGCCATCTGTGACACTGGATCCACCAACTGCATCTTCAGGAGGAGCCACTTCATCCAGTTTCGGCCCCTTTTTCTCGACTGTCCAGCTGAAGTGGCGGAGCCCCTCCCTTCGAGGAGGTGCATTATTGGTGGTGACTGCTTTCTATTTCTCAAGCCAGTTTGGATCCTCTCTTTTCAACTCTTCAAAACGCTTTTGAAGCTTTAAGGGGGGGGTTTGCAGGGGTTCGAAATACCGTTTTCCCGTCAAAATTTTTGATGAATCCCGTAATCCCGAAAATTGAAAAAATAATAACACCGTCACACCGGCTTGTACGGGGCAAAAATGTACCTGAATATCGTCACAGTCTGATTTTAAAATACCGTTTTCCCGTCTCTTTTTTCGTCAAATCCCGTAATACCGTACTAAAAAAGGGCCAATCCCGTCACACCGTAAAAGTACAAACCCCCCCTTTAAAATCGCATTTAGAAAAGATTTTATACTTTTTCTGCTGAACAAAACGCTTTTGATGCCTTCAGATGGTATTTGAAATGAATTTTAAGCGTTTTCTGCAGAATAAAAACACTTTTGAAGCAGTCGGGTGGTATTTAGAATCAATTTTAAGCTCTTTCTGCCGACCGAAAACACTTTTGAAGAATTGGGATGTCATTTTAAAGCTTTTTTTTCTGAATGAAGACCGTTTTCAATCCTTTAGATGGAATTTGGAATCGATTTAAAGCTTTTCCTGCTGAAGGAAAACACATCTTGAAGCATTCAGGTGGTATTTAGAATCGGTTTTAAGCTTTTTCTGCTGAACGAAAACACTTTTGAAGCCTTTGGGTGGTATTTGGATTTGATTATAAGTTTCTTCTGCTCAACAAAAACACTTTTCAAGCCATCAGATGATTCAGATGGTATTTAGAATCAATCATAACCTTTTTTTGCTGAATGAAAACATTTTTCAAGCCTCATGATCGCATTTTGAATCGATTTTAACCTTTTGAAGCTTTAAGATCGCATTTAGAAAAGATTTTGTACTATTTCTGCTGAACAAAACGCTTTTGATGCCTTCAGATGGTATTTGAAATGAATTTTAAGCGTTTTCTGCAGAATGAAAACACTTTTAAAGCAGTCGGGTGGTACTTATAGAATCAATTTTAAGCTCTTTCTGCTGACCGAAAACACTTTTGAAGAATTGGGATGTCATTTTAAAGCTTTTTCTTCTGAATGAAGACAGTTTTCAATCCTTCAGATGGAATTTGGAATCGATTTAAAGCTTTTCCTGCTGAAGGAAAACACATCTTAAGCGTTCAGGTGGTATTTAGAATCGATTTTAAGTATTTTCTGCTGAACGAAAACACTTTTGAAGCTTTAAAATTCATTTTAAGTGTTTTCTGCTCAACCAAAACGCTTTTGAAGCCTTCAGATGGAATTTGGAATCGATTTGAAGCTTTTCCCGCTGAAGGAAAACACATCTTGAAGCAATGAAGTGGTATTTAGAATCGATTTTAAAGCTTTTTCTGCTCAACGAAAACACTTTTCAAGCCTTCAGATAATTGAGATGTTATTTAGAATCAATTTTAAGTTTTTTTGCTGAATGAAAACATTTTTCAAGCCTTATGATCGCATTTAGAATAGATTTTGTACTTTTTCTACTGAACAAAACGCTTTTGATGCCTTCAGATGGTATTTGAAATGAATTTCTGCAGAATAAAAACACTTTTGAAGCAGTCGGGTGGTATTTAGAATCAATTTTAAGCTTTTTCTGCTGAATGAAGACAGTTTTCAATCCTTCAGATGGAATTTGGAATCGATTTAAAGCTTTTCCTGCTGAAGGAAAACACATCTTAAGCATTCAGGTGGTATTTAGAATCGATTTTAAGTATTTCCTGCTGAATGAAAACACTTTTGAAGCTTTAAAATTCATATTAAGTGTTTTCTACAGAAGGAAAACATTTTTGAAGCCTTGTAATCGCATTTTAAATTGATTTTAAACTTTTCCTGCTCAACGAAAACGCTTTTGAAGCCTTCAGATGGTATTTGAAATCATTTTGAAGCGTTTATGTGCTGTATGAAAACACTTTTGAAGCAGTCGATTGGTATTTAGAATCAATTTTAAGCTTGTTTTGCCAAACGAAAACACTTTAGAAGACTCGGGATGACATTTTAAAGCTTTTTCTTCTGAATGAAGACAGTTTTCAATCCTTCAGATGGAATTTGGAATCGATATGAAGCTTTTCCTGCTGAAGGAAAACACATCTTTAAGCATTCAGTTGGTATTTAGATTCGATTTTAAGCTTTTTCTGCTTAAAGAAAACACTATTGAAGCTTTTAAAATCTATTTTAAGTGTTTTCTACTGAATGAAAACACTTTCGAAGTAAGCGGGTGGTATTTAGAATCAATTTTAAGCTCATTCTGCTGACCAAAAACACTTTTAAAGCCTTTGTGTGGTATTTAGATTCGATTATAACCTATAAACTGAATGAAAACATTTTTCAAGCTTTATGATCGCATTTTGAATCGATTTCAACCTTTTTCTGCTCAACCAAAACGCTTTTGAAGCTTTGAGATGGTATTTGAAATCAATTTTAAGCGTTTTCTGCTGAATGAAATCACTTTTGAAGCAGTCGGTAGGTATTTAGAATCGATTTCAAGCTTTTTTTGCCGAATGAAGACAGTTTTCAATCTTTCAGATGGAGTTTGGAATCGATTTGAAGCTTTTCCTGCTGAAGGAAAACACATCTAGAAGCATTCCGGTGGTATTTAGAATCAATTTTAAGCTCTTTCTGCTGACCGAAAACACTTTTGAAGCCTTTGGATGGTATTAAGATTCGATTATAACCTTTTTATGTTGAATGAAAACATTTTTCAAGCCTTATGATTGTATTTTGAATCGATTTTAACCTTTTTCTGCTCAACCAAAACGCTTTTGAAGCCATAAGATCGCATTTAGAATAGATCTTAAACTTTTTCTGCTGAGCAAAAACGCTTTTGATGCCTTCCGATGGTATTTGAAATGAATTTTTAGCGTTTTCTGCAGAATGAAAACACTTTTGAAGCAGTCGGGTGGTATTTAGAATCAATTTTAAGCTTGTTTTGCCGAATGAAAGCACTTTAGAAGACTTGGGATGACATTTTAAAGCTTTTTTTGCTGAATGAAGACAGTTTTCAATCCTTCAGATGGAATTTGGAATCGATTTGAAGCTTTTCCTGCTGAAGGAAAACACACGAAGCATTCAAGTGGTATTTAGAATCGATTTTAAGCTTTTTCCGCTGAACGAAAACACTTTTGAAGCATTGCCAATCTAAATGAAAGTATCTTTAAAAGATTAAACACACATTTTTTGCAAAGTCAGGACCTCAGTTTTGATCGAAATTCAAATTGAAAATTTCCTTGATTTTGCATTGTAATTTTGACACACTACAAAGTGAGAACCTGAAGTAATTTTGTCTTTTTACCTACATCTTTCAAACAGGAATAAGTGATTATGATTAAAATGTCAATACTTACATCCAGAATATATTTACGATTTTTAAAGCTTCTGTAATATTTGAAACACAAGAACTTTACCTAAATTTTAGTAAAATACCATGAATTTTGAACGATCAAGAAGATTTATGGTTGGTTAAATCTGTAATTTTTTTTAAGTCAACATGTAAGATGTTCCTAGCATGATGAAATTATCTTAGAAAAGACAATGGCAACGCGAATCTAAATGAAAGTAGCAATAAAAGATTAAACACACATTTTTTGCAATGTGAGGACCTCAGTTTTGATCGAAATTCAGAACGAAAATTTCATTGATTTTGCATTGTTTTTTGACACACTACAAAGTGAGGACCTGAAATTATTTTGCATTTTTACTTATAGGTATACATAGTGAATAAATTTCTGACTTTCAGAGCTCCTGTAATGTTTGAAACGCAAGAATTCTATCTAAATTTTAGTGAAATACCATTAATCTTGAATTATCAAGATGGCTTGTGGTTGGTTAAAGTTGTAATTGTTTTTAAGTCAACATGTAAGATGTTCCTAGCGTGATAAAATTATTTTAGAATGACAGTGGCATCGCCAATCTAAATGAAAATTATGCTTTAAAAGATTAAAACACAGATTTTTTGCAAAGTGAGGACCTCACTTTTGATCGAAATTCAAATTGAAAATTTCCTTGATTTTGCATTGTAACTTTGACACACTACAAAGTGAGGACCTGAAGTCATTTTGTATTTTTACCTACATCTTTCAAACAGGAAAAAGTAATCATGATTAAAATGTCAATACTTACATCCAGAATATATTTACGATTTTTAGAGCTTCTGTAATATTTGAAACACAAGAACTTTACCTAAATTTTAGCAAAATACCATGAATTTTGAATAATCAAGACGATATATGGTTGGTTAAATTTGTAATTGTTTTTAAGTCAACATGTAAGATGTTCCTAGCATAATAAAATTATCTTAGAAAAGACAATGGGAACGCGAATCTAAATGAAAGTAGCCATAAACGATTAAACACACATTTTTTGCAAAGTGAGGACCTCAGTTTTGATCGAAATTCAGATTGAAAATATCCTTGATTTTGCCTTGTAACTTTGACACACTACAAATTGAGGACCTGAAGTTATTTTGTCTTTTACTTAGGGTGTACATGGTGAATAAATTTCTGACTTTCAGAGCTCCTGTAATGTTTGAAACGCAAGAATTATATCTAAATCTTTGTGGAATACCATTAATCTTAAATTATCAAGATGGCTTGTGGTTGGTTAAAGTTGTAATTGTTTTAAAGTCAACATGTAAGATGTTCCTAGCGTGATAAAATTATTTTAGAATGACAGTGGCATCGCCAATCTAAATGAAAGTTATGCTTTAAAAGATTAAAACACAGATTTTTTGCAAAGTGAGGACCTCACCTTTGATCGAAATTCAAATTGAAAATTTCCTTGATTTTGCATTGTAACTTTGACACACTACAAAGTGAGGACCTGAAGTCATTTTGTATTTTTACCTACATCTTTCAAACAGGAATAAGTAATGATGATTAAAATGTCAATAATTACATCCAGAATATATTTGAAACACAAGAACTTTACCTAAATTTTAGTAAAATACCATGAATTTTGAATGATCAAGATGATTTATGGTTGGTTAAATTTGTAATTGTTTTTAAGTCAACATATAAGATGTTCCTAGCACGATAAGATTATCTTAGAAAAGACAATGGCAACGCGAATCTAAATGAAAGTAACCATAAAAGATTAAACACACATTTTTTGCAAAGTGAGGACCTCAGTTTTGATCGAAATTCAGATCGAAAATTTCATTGATTTTGCATTGTTTTTTTGACACACTGCAAAGTGAGGACCTGAAATTATTTTGCATTTTTACTTAGGGTGTACATGGTGAATAAATTTCTGACTTTCAGAGCTCCTGTAATGTTTGAAACGCAAGAATTCTATCTAAATTTTTGTGAAATACCATTAATCTTAAATTATCAAGATGGCTTGTGGTTGGTTAAAGTTGTAATTGTTTTAAAGTCAACATGTAAGATGTTCCTAGCGTGATAAAATTATTTTAGAATGACAGTGGCATCGCCAATCTAAATGAAAGTTATGCTTTAAAAGATTAAAACACAGATTTTTTGCAAAGTGAGGACCTCACTTTTGATCGAAATTCAAATTGAAAATTTCCTTGATTTTGCATTGTAACTTTGACACACTACAAAGTGAGGACCTGAAGTCATTTTGTATTTTTACCTACATCTTTCAAACAGGAATAAGTAATCATGATTAAAATGTCAATACTTACATCCAGAATATATTTACGATTTTTAGAGCTTCCGTACTATTTGAAACACAAAAACTTTACCTAAATTTTCGTTTAATACCATGAATTTTGAATGGTCAAGATGATTTTATGGTTCGTTAAATTTGTAATTGTTTTTAAGTCAACATGTAAGATGTTCCTAGCATAATAAAATTATCTTAGAAAAGACAATGGGAACGCGAATCTAAATGAAAGTAGCCATAAAAGATTAAAGGAGATCTAACGTCAAAAATTTCTTTATCCTTATTTTTTGACAGAGTACAGGCCTAATTAAATAAAAAACATTGCAAAAAGAACGAGTGCAAAATCTTTCATATTGATTGAATTATCATTGTTTAAAATATCTCTTTATTTGAAAGTAAGAGGGTTTCGTGACGTCAGCGCCGAACTTTCATTTCGATAGAGAAACTGTTTGTAGACAAAAATTATGGAAAGAAGATGTTTTATAGCAAAATATAATTTTGATGTACGTAGACGTAGAGATGTTTTGAGAAAAATGTAATTAGAAGAACGAACTTGAAAGATATGGTATTGTGTCAAGCTTTCGGATGTTCCAATAAAACGTCAGGGTCAAAGGCTATAAAAGGAAATGTTTTTTCAAAATTCCTGACCCAAAGAAAGAACGTGATAGATGTTCACGATGGCTACACAACATGGGAAATGCCAAATTGACTATCAACACTTTCGAAGCTGCTCGTCATCGAGTCTTATGCAGTGACCACTTCCACTCGAAATGCTTTGAACGAGACTTGAAAGCTGAACTTTGTCCATTGTACAACACTAACGATGGACCTGCAAGGGCAAAACGTCTCATTGATGGGGCTATACCGGCAATTTTTGATCATCAGGTATACGAACAAATTAACATGGATGGAACTACAATCTCTTCAAGACAACCTAGAAAAAGAGTCTCTGATATGGAGAGAGCAGATGTAAGTTGACAGTTTTCATTTAAACAACAGAAATTTTGGAAAAGTTATAAAATATGATTTTCCAAGCCCTTTGACAAGTCTTCCTTTTGACTTTTGACAATTTTCAACTTTAACAAGATATAAGCCTCATGTCAGGGCCAAGAGCATGGTAAGAAAGATACTAAGACAGGGGTGTATATTGCAACAATCGATCAACACTATAAACTTGATTCTACATTTTGGTTTAAGGTTGTCAAGAAACTCCTCGTTGACTATGAACAATCCATTGATAATGAGAGGATCGTAAATCAAGAAAATATCGAACCATTCGATACAAACGACGCACCTGAGGAGACAGTGAATCAAAACGAAAGTCCAATTGAAAAGGAGATAGTCGAAACCAGCAGTGACGTAAGAAAAACCAATGAAGTCGGTACACAAACGGAAGATATTCTATGGCCAACTTCGTCAAGTCCTATCAAAAATGCAAGTCAAGATTCCATCTCCCAACCCGATCTCTCATTTGTTCACGATAAATATGACCCTGATTACGAGCCTTCTGTCATCGAAAATTCTAACCGAGAAGAGGTCAAAATCGACATTTTAAACGATGAAAAATTTGTCGTTTACGAAGGAATGCTGGATCAACTTGTTTCATGCTTACGTTGCAAGGTTTGTGCACTACCTGTCGACGAAATTAAGAAAACTAAGCTAGGAACTAGTATTCACTATAAAATCTTTTGTGACAACGAACATGTCATAATTGATTGGAAGAGCCAACCATTGATTGGGAAAATGCCTGCTTTTAATTTGTTGATTTCCGCCTCTGTATTTTTTTCTGGCTCAAATTTTGAGAGCATTAGAAAACCTGTGAGCTTTTCCGGACTGAATTTTGTAAATGCTAATACCTTCTACAAGATTCAACGTGTACTTGTAATACCTAGTGTCAACCAAGTTTTCAAACAAAATATAGAGGAAGCAAGAGCAGAAATAAAAACCAAAGCAGATCTTGAAATTGTAGGGGATGGTCGATTCGATTCACCAGGAAAATCAGCGAAGTACTGCACGTACACATGCCAATCACCCGAGACCAAAAAGATTATCGCCACCTCAACAGTCCAAACTTCAAAAGGCAAAGGCTCTGCGCCTCTTGAACTTGAAGGTTTTAAAAATTGTTTGACCGATTTAGAGAGCAGTGGTTTCAAGGTTAAGAAGATAGCTACTGATAGGAACATGCAATTGGCAAAATGGCTGAGAGAAAATCGTGCCCGTATAATCAGAAATTATGATACCTGGCATTTTTCGAAGAATATCACTTCAAAATTGAGGAAGGTGTCTAAACGAAAAGGTTGCAAAGTAATCCAAGAGTGGATTCGACAGATCGGAAATCACCTATTTTGGTGTGCCGAAAATTGCAAGGGAGATGCTGAAACCTTGAAGCAAATGTGGAAATCTCTTTGCACCACGTCACAAATCGTCATCGATTTAAGAGGGTTTACCCCAAATACCCCAAGTGCTGCCATAAATCATTGAAAAGGAAGGAGACTGCACAGAAAAAATGGATCGTGAAAGATTCGGTAGCGTATGATGCATTAGAAAATGTCGTGACAGAAAGCAAAACCCTCAATGACATGGATCATCTCGTCAATCCATTGCACACCGGGAGTATCGAAGTATTCCATTCGCTCGTTAATTCTTACGCCCCAAAAAGATTGGAATTTGAGCTGAACGTAATGGATGCACGGGTGAAAGTAGCCGTAATTGATCACAATAGCAACGTGGGCAGGCAGCAAGCAGTCATTACCTCCGAGCGTAAAGGATCAGGGAAAAAGGGAGAAAAACAGGGGGAAATCGTCTCTTCAAAGTTGTCAAAAAATTGGGTGGCCAAAGAGACGAAGGAAGCAAAGTCTTACGATTTCGTGAAAACACTGAGGTTATAAAAAGGAAAGAAAAAGGAGAAAAGATTAACCAAAAAGCCTCTGAATTAGCGAATAGACTCGTAAGCCCAAAAAACATTGCATTTACAGAACGTCCAGAAAGACAATTGGTTTTGGAAAAACATTTCAAAATACAAAGGTTCAAAAAGTAGTTTAGGAATTTTGCAATAATTTTATTTCCTTTTATATTATATATCTATCTATACTCTATGTTCACAAAAGATTATAAGTCTAGTTGCTCAATGAAGCTCTCTTGAAACCAGTATATTTTCCACCAATAGACTCAGGGAACGTGTTTTTTATTTCTTTCACGACACAAGATGGGATCACCACTCTTTTGTCACGCCCAAGTATTTCGAAATAATGTGTCCACGATGTGTATTGGTAATACGCAGTGTAACGATATTGCCTGTAGAAATAAAAGAAAACAAAGACTGGTTTTCTATTTGAACTCTTGCCTAGAATTGATTCAATAAATTTATTTAGAATCTTCATTTTGCTAGATTTACAAACTATTTTGATAGATTTACGAACTATTTTACGATCTATGATGTATTACACCCAATCAAATTTACCTGTTTTTATTTTTTGATTCTTTTGAAAATTTTCTTATGTCTCCTTCTTGTTATAAAGGTGAACTCAAGGGCTGATGGGGTGAGAATGAAAGGTTTGAAGTCTTTGTGTTTTGTAATACAAGATATGCCTTCAAGTTTCTCTTCGAGAATACTACATTCTTTGCAACAGAGACATTCTTCTAAAGTGAAATCGGTGCCAATTACACAGTTTCTACAAGTGCACCAATGCAAGTTCTCAAGTCTACTTGACTCCAGGTCATCATTTTCCCGTTCGCTATCACTTGAAGACGAGCTTTCATCTTCTTTGTGCTTTGCTGACAGGATCGCTAGCTCTTTTTTTGAATACTCAGGTTCAAAACCATAAAACCCTCTAATAGCTTCATCCTCTTCATCTGACGCGTCTGCCTCTGATTCTGATGTGTCTAACTCCTTTTCTTCATCAGTAGAATGGTTAAAAATGTCTGAGAAATCATTTTCTTCACTTGAAGATTCACTCGACGACATTTTGCTCTGAATTTAGAAGTCTAAATGAATGTGCTAAATGATTTCATCAAGAAATTTTTCTTTATAAAACTCACTAAAAGTTTAGAAAAAAAGAGAGAAAATCTTGTTTAACAAACAAGTTGTTCGGCAATGACGTCACACGCTTAAATCTTTAAAGGGATATAACTTCCTATTGAGTTAAGATTTTTCAACATAACATAGCCCATTTTGAGAGAGAGAGAGAGTAATCCGTCCCATGCAGTGGGAATCGGCCTAGAAAAAATATATAAAAAAATATATATATAATCCCTAGGAAATCATTGCGCTATGGTTGACAAATAAAAAAAAAAAAGAACAATATTATATACCAGAAAGACTAAAAGTCCAGATCACAAAGCATACAATTCCACCATAATTTATCATTAGCCAGATCAAACCAATTATCATTGGGAACATTAGACTTTTTCAAAGATTTAAACAGACCCCTTCCATATGTAAATTTTGGGGCACCTTTTGGACGTTTAGATACAACCCAACAAGAAAGCATTTTGCGTGGCAAACGATCAAAGCTCATTCTTGCAACATGGCCAGCCCATGCCAATTGGCGTCGAGTGATATAACAATCAATAGATTTTAAACCAAGTCTCTCAAGTAAACTTTCTGTAGATATTCTGTGTTTTCGAACATGTAACAGGTTTACGCGAGACATTGCTCGTACGCATCTACGATGAAATAATCTCAATAAATCAAACAATCTTTCGGTAAGACTCCACGTTTCCGAGCCGTATAAAACAATAGAAAGAATAAGAGTCTCATATACGACTGCCTTAACTTTTGGTGAGACACGAGAATTAGCAAAAATACACGATCTAAGGGCGCCAAAAGCATTACTTCCACGATTTAATCTTGATACAACATCAATCTCGTCATCTGTGTCTCTCGATAAGAACGAACCGAGGTAGCAAAAACTATCTGTGACAGGGATAAATTTTCCATCTCCAAACTTTATGGGATCTAGGTTTGGTGGGTCAACATTTGGGTTCGGCCCAGAGACATATAGAATCTCTGTTTTCGAGGGTTTTTCTGGTTGCGAATCGTCTCCAGCGTGGACCTCCATTCCAAAGGATAAGAAGTGATTAAATAGAGGAGGGATGTAAATTTCTACGTCTTGTCTCGACGTAAATAAAGCGGCAGTGTCATCTGCATATTTTGAATCTGGTACGGCAAAATCAGTCCCTTTGGCATTGTATCTCCTACCGGTCATGCGAAAGTCATTTTTTGTACGAAAGATGCACAAGGGTCGATCATAACGCTTACGCCATGTGATCATAATGGCTGCAATATACATAACGAATAGCACGGGACCTAAAATGTCCCCTTGCTTAACACCAATGGTACAGTTAATAGAGTGAGAAACATTATCTACTTCAAAGTTCACCTTGAAGTTTTGATGAAGCGATTTTAAAATTCTGACAATTTTTAGAGGTACACCAAATTTTTCAAGTACCCCCCATAAAAGTTCTCTAGGAACCCGGTCAAACGCTTTCACTAAGTCTAAGAATAAGATCCATGTTTCGGAGTTGTGTTCACGCCTTTTTTTCATAGCAAGTTTGACTGTGAATATTGCATCTTGACATCCTCTTCCGGGACGGAAACCGCATTGTGATTCGTGGTCAATTGAATTAACGATTGGTTGAAGTCGTTCATGAATGATAATAGCTACGATTTTATAGGATACCTCGAGCAACATAATACCGCGATAATTACCAGGCTTACTCAGGTCACCTTTCTTTGGTAATATTTTAAGTAGTCCGATATCCCATTCAGATGGGGGATTTTCAGTGTTCCAAAGCTCAGTAACAACATTTCTCAATAGTGTAAAAGTTTCTGGGTCCTCTACTATCGATTTGAACATTTGAGAGGTTATCCCAGTTTCTCCAGGGGCATTGTTTTTCAAACGGGTAACTGCTTTTCTGATTTCTTGATCAGTTGGGAGGTGATCTACGCCCTCTTTAACTGGATGCTGTTCGAGCAGATCAAGGGCGTTGGGGTCGAAAATTGGTTTACGGTCGTATAGTTGTTCGAAATGGACTTTAAACACCTCTGCATTTTCTTCTGCAGACTTACATTTGGTACCATCGCTTTTGGTCATCATTTTCTCGTTGACTTGCCTTGGTTTTGTAAGTCCTTGTTTTAGCGATTTTATTGAGTCCCAACATATTTTAGTTCCCTTTTTTGATGCGTCAGAATCATTTAAAACGTCAATTTTACTTACGATCCATTTGTCTTTAGCAGTCGTTATAGCTGAAGATAAGTTTTTTCGAGCAATGCGTAGATTCTTGATAGATTGTCGGGTAGGGCGGTTTATTTTTGCTTTTAAAGCGGAGTTTCTTATATCGATAAGTTTTAATAAGCGGTCCTCATTGGCGGTGAACCAGTCGGGTTGCGGACGGGGTTTCCTTGGGAGAATATCTTTTGCAGCTTTCTTCATAGCGTAAGAAAGTTTATTATGACAGTTGGTATCGTTGGAGAGCGGTTGAAATGATGAACAACTTGTTGATTGAACGATTGTGAGATATCACAATCTAATAACACTGAACTGTCTAGCTTGGATATGATCTGACGAGGAGTTTGAGTTTTTCGAAAGGAAACAACAAGGCGGATTTTGCATCTAACGGAAATATGATCGCTGTTTATGAGTGGATTATAATTACCGCAATCGATGAATCGCTTGAAATCGTTCTTTTGAATTAGGATATGGTCAATTTGATGTGGGAGTCGTGAACGTGGATGATTCCATGTAGCATAGCTCTTTTTTCTAAAATACGTCGAAAGAGCCATAAGATTATGTGTTTCAAGAAAAGTGGAAAAACGTATACCAGCTCTGTTGCGATGCTCCATACCGAAACGACCAATTGAAGCTCTATTATAAGTTTGTGAAGGGGCGACATTTATCCCCATACTTGAGTTGCAATCACAACCAACGATTAATATATCAGATGCCCGTTTTCTTTCAAGGCCCTCTTGCCTTGCCCTCTTGACTAAGAGCAATGCCTACACCTTCTTGCCCTCTTCGACTGGTCGGCATTTTTTCGTCACGACCATTATTAATAAGTATACAACCTTTATGTTCATGAATTGAGAAACCAACAGTCCAAGTTTCTTGTAAACAAATAGCAAATAATTTTCTAATGTTTATCTGAGTGAGAAGTTCATGCTTTTTCATCTGGGATTTTAGCCCTCTGGCATTGTGGGTGATGATACTGAGGTCTTTGAAGTCTTTAGCTTTTGACATGATGACAAGAGGCTCGCGACACCTCTAGCCACGAAGCACTGTTGTTCTCCTCCTGAAATACGTGGTAGATACATGATCCAGCAAACGTCCATCAGATTTGAGTCGAACGGCTTCACATCATTCGTCCTATAAGACAAAGAGCATTGCTCCCTTTTTCTGGGGTTTCTGGCTTTTAGTGGCCAGGTTTCCCAGTTTTTAGAGAGATTACTCCCATAGACTTTGACTCAAATTTAGAGTTATGGTGTTTCTTTTTATAGCCCATTTTAATCCCCACAATATAAAGTTTCCATAATTTCCAAAAAAATGTAGCAAAATTTTTGACGTTAGATCTCCTTTAAACACACATTTTTTGCAAAGTGAGGACCTCAGTTTTGATCGAAATTTAGATTTAAAATTTCCTTGATCTTATGCATTGTAATTTTGACACACTACAAAGTGAGGACCTGAGATCATTTTGTATTTCTACAACTGAAAATATTGAATTTTCACCTGAGGTTCTGTAATGTTTGAAATCCAAGAATTTTATCTAAATTTTAGTAAAATACCATTAATTTTGAATGATCAAGAAAGCTTGTGGTTGGTTAAAGTTGTAATAGTCTTTAAGTCAACATGTCCTTATATTCGTTTTTCGAGATTTCTTTTGACTTGTGTTATCTTTCTGTTGGTCTGATTACGTGCATTGACATACTCGGTTCTACATATTTCTTCTCTGTTCGTACCGTACCGTTGATCTCTGATAGTTCGCACAAAAGATTTTCTTTTAAGTTTATTGAAGCATAATGTCCCTGCCGTATTATGAAAGAGAAATTCTTTACCAGACAGTGACTTATGCCCTGAGGATGAAAATGCTTCCTGACTAGTGGAAAACCCCCACAAATATCCTTTAAGAAGTTTGATTTAAAATCTCTAAAAATTACTTCTGACTACATCGCAACAAACTCGTGCTCAACCCTCCATTATACACCAAATCAGACTGTCACTAGTAATTAACATTTACTCAAGTCCTCAGATTGCATGTTTGTACACACGAATTTTCTGAAATCCGGGAAGTCCTCACTTTAACGGGTACTTATAAACGAAAAAATAGACACAGGTCCTTGGTATAACGGATTTTTTAATTAAAAGATAGGGGTGTGTTATTAGGGCTGTTTTACGTATTAGTGTCTACTCAAACCCCACCTAAAATTTTATTACCGTGGGTTGCATTAATTTAAAGATAAAGACTTTTTTGTGTAGGTCCTCACTTTAACGGGTTGCGAATAAAGTCCTCACTATGGACTTTTCGTGTGCTATGGGTGTGTGTGTGTGTGTGTGTGTGTGTGTGTGTTAGCGAATCCTACATACCAAGGACCTGTGTGTGTTGTAACCGTTAAAGTGAGGACCTCCCGCAAAGTGAGGACCTGAGATCAGGTGTGTGATATTTCCGGTATTTTCGGTACGTTGTGGAAATCCGGAATCCCATCTTTTTGTTGAGATCTTTATGTTAAGATTGAAATATTTGGCCTTTTTTATGACTTGTTCGATCCCGAAATCGATTTCTTTAAAGTTATACGGGCTTTGATGAGCTTGGTGCAAAAAGTGACACAGAAACATTGTAGGGACACAAAATTTTTTTTGAGAATTATCGATTTTAATGAAAATCTACCACTTTCGAAGACTCGGGATGACATTTTAAAATAGATTTTAAGCTTTTTCTGCTGAACGAAAACGCTTTTGAAGCATTAAGGGTTTTCTGCTGAATGAAAACAATTTTGAAGCAGGCGAATGGTATTTAGAATCAATTTTAAGCTTGTTTTGCCGAATGAAAGCACTTTTAGAAGACTTGGGATGACATTTTAAAGCTTTTTCTGCTGAATGATGACAGTTTTCAATCCTTCAGATGGAATTTGGAATCGATTTGAAGCTTTTCCTGCTGAAGGAAAACACATCTTGAAGCATTCAGGTGGTATTTAGAATCGATTTTAAGCTTTTTTTGCTAAACGAAAACACTTTCGAAGCTTTAAAATTCATTTTAAGTGTTTTCTACTGAAGGAAAACATTATTCAAGCCTTGTGATCGCATTTTGAATCGATTTTAAACTTTTTCTGCTCAACGAAAACGCTTTTGAAGCCTTCAGATGGTATTTGAAATCAATTTTAAGCGGTTTTTGTTAAATGAAAACACTTTTGAAGCCTTTGGGTGGTATTTGGATTTGATTATAAGTTTCTTCTGCTGAGTGAAAACATTTTAAAGCCTTATGATCGCATTCTGAATCGATTTTAACCTTATTCTGCTCAACTAAACGCTTTTGATGCCATAAATTCGTATTTAGAATAGATTTTGTACTTTTTCTGCTGAACAAAACGCTTTTGATGCCTTCAGATGGTATTTGAAATGAATTTTAAGCGTTTTCTGCAGAATGAAAACACTTTTGAAGCAGTCGGGTGATATTTAGAATCAATTTTAAGCTTTTTTTGCTGAATGAAAACATTTTTCAAGCCTTATGATCGCATTTTGAATCGATTTAACCTTTTTCTGCTCAACCAAAACGCTCTTGAAGCTTTAAGATCGTATTTAGAATAGATTTTGTGCTTTTTCTGCTGAACAAAACGCTTTTGATGCCTTCAGATGGTATTTGAAATGAATTTTAAGCGTCTTCTGCAGAATGAAAACACTTTTGAAGCAGTCGGGTGGTATTTAGAATCAATTTTAGCTTTTTCTGTGCTGAATGAAGACAGTTTTCATACTTGAGATGGATTTGGGATCGATTTAAGCTTTCCTGCTGAAGGAAAACACATCTTAAGCATTCAGGTGGTATTTAGAATCGATTTTAAGTATTTTCTGCTGAATGAAAACACTTTTGAAGCTTTAAAATTCATTTTAAGTGTTTTCTACTGAAGAAAAACATTTTTGAAGCCTTGTAATCGCATTTTGAATCGATTTTAAACTTTTTCTGCTCAACGAAAACGCTTTTGAAGCCTTCAGATGGTATTTGAAATCAATTTTAAGCGTTTTCTGCTGAATGAAAACACTTTTGAAGCAGGCGAATGGTATTAGAATAAATTTTAAGCTTGTTTGGCCGGAGGAAAGCACTTTAGAAGACTTGGGATGACTTTTTAAAGCTTTTTCTGCTGAATGATGACAGTTTTCAATCCTTCAGATGGAATTTGGAATCGATTTGAAGCTTTTCCTGCTGAAGGAAACACATCTTAAGCATTCAGGTGGTATTTTTAGAATCGATTTTAAGTATTTTCTGCTGAATGAAAACACTTTTGAAGCTTTAAATTCATTTTAAGTGTTTTCTACTGAAGGAAACATTTTTTGAAGCTTGTAAATCGCATTTTGAATCGATTTTAAACTTTTTCTGCTCAACGAAAACGCTTTTGATGCCTTCGATGGTATTTGAAATCAATTTTAAGCGTTTTCTGCTTGAATGAAACACTTTTGAAGCAGGCGAATGGTATTTAGAATCAATTTTATTCTTGTTTTTGCCGAATGAAAGCACTTTTAGAAGACTTGGGATGACATTTTAAAGCTTTTCCTGCTGAAGGAAAACACATCTTAAGCATTCAGGTGGTATTTAGAATCGATTTTTAAGTATTTTCTGCTGAATGAAAACACTTTTGACTTTAAAATTCATTTTAAGTGTTTTCTACTGAAGGAAAACATTTTGAAGCCTTGTAATCCCATCTGAATCGATTTTAAACTTTTTCTGCTCAACGAAAACGCTTTTGAAGCCTTCAGATGGTATTTGAAATCAATTTTAAGCGTTTTCTGCTGAATGAAAACACTTTTGAAGCGGCGAATGGATTAAATCAATTTTAAGCTTGTTTTGCCGAATGAAGCACTTTTAGAAGACTGGGGATGACATTTTAAAGCTTTTTCTGCTGAATGATGAAGGTTTCAATCCTTCAGATGGAATTTGGAATCGATTTGAAGCTTTTCCTGCTGAAGGAAACACATCTTAAGCATTCAGGTGGTATTTAGAATCGATTTTAAGTATTTTCTGCTGAATGAAAACACTTTTGAAGCTTTAAAATTCATTTAAGTGTTTTCTACTGAAGGAAAACAGTTTTGAAGCCGTGTAATCGCATTTTGAATCGATTTTAAACTTTTTCTGCTCAACGAAAACGCTTTTGATGCCTTCAGATGGTATTTGAAATCAATTTTAAGCGTTTTCTGCTTGAATGAAAACACTTTTGAAGCAGGCGAATGGTATTTAGAATCAATTTTATTCTTGTTTTGCCGAATGAAAGCACTTTTAGAAGACTTGGGATGACATTTTAAAGCTTTTCCTGCTGAAGGAAAACACATCTTAAGCATTCAGGTGGTATTTAGAATCGATTTTAAGTATTTTCTGCTGAATGAAAACACTTTTGAAGCTTTAAAATTCATTTTAAGTGTTTTCTACTGAAGGAAAACAGTTTTGAAGCCTTGTAATCGCATTTTGAATCGATTTTAAACTTTTTCTGCTCAACGAAAACGCTTTTGATGCCTTCAGATGGTATTTGAAATCAATTTTAAGCGTTTTCTGCTTGAATGAAAACACTTTTGAAGCAGGCGAATGGTATTTAGAATCAATTTTATTCTTGTTTTGCCGAATGAAAGCACTTTTAGAAGACTTGGGATGACATTTTAAAGCTTTTCCTGCTGAAGGAAAACACATCTTAAGCATTCAGGTGGTATTTAGAATCGATTTTAAGTATTTTCTGCTGAATGAAAACACTTTTGAAGCTTTAAAATTCATTTTAAGTGTTTTCTACTGAAGGAAAACATTTTTGAAGCCTTGTAATCCCATATTGAATCGATTTTAAACTTTTTCTGCTCAACGAAAACGCTTTTGAAGCCTTCAGATGGTATTTGAAATCAATTTTAAGCGTTTTCTGCTGAATGAAAACACTTTTGAAGCAGGCGAATGGTATTAGAATCAATTTTAAGCTTGTTTTGCCGAATGAAAGCACTTTTAGAAGACTTGGGATGACATTTTAAAGCTTTTTCTGCTGAATGATGACAGTTTTCAATCCTTCAGATGGAATTTGGAATCGATTTGAAGCTTTTCCTGCTGAAGGAAAACACATCTTAAGCATTCAGGTGGTATTAGAATCGATTTTAAGCATTTTCTTTCTGCTGATGAAAACACTTTTGAAGCTTTAAAATTCATTTTAAGTGTTTTCTACTGAAGGAAAACATTTTTGAAGCCTTGTATCGCATTTTGAATCGATTTTAAACTTTTTTCTGCTCAACGAAACGCTTTGATGCCTTCAGATGGTATTTGAAATGAATTTTAATTTTAAGCGGTTTTTGTTAATGAAAACACTTTGAAACAGTCGGGTGGTATTTAGAATCAATTTTAAGCTCTTCTTTCTGCTGACCGAAAACACTTTTGAAGAATTGGGATGTCATTTTAAAGCTTTTTCTTCTGAATGGAGACAGTTTTCAATCCTTCAGATGGAATTTGGAATCGATTTAAAGCTTTTCCTGCTGAAGGAAAACACATCTAAGCATTCAGGTGGTATTTAGAATCGATTTTAAGCATTTTCTGCTGAATGAAAACACTTTTGAAGCTTTAAAATTCATTTAAGTGTTTTTGTCCTACTGAGAAAAACATTTTTGAAGCCTTGTAATCGCATTTTGAATCGATTTTAAACTTTTTCTGCTCAACGAAAACGCTTTTGATGCCTTCAGATGGTATTTGAAATGAATTTTAAGCGGTTTTTGTTAAATGAAAACACTTTTGAAACAGTCGGGTGGTATTTAGAATCAATTTTAAGCTCTTTCTGCTGACCGAAAACACTTTTGAAGAATTGGGATGTCATTTAAAGCTTTTTCTCTGAATGGAGACAGTTTTCAATCCTTCAGATGGAATTTGGAATCGATTTAAAGCTTTTCCTGCTGAAGGAAAACACATCTTAAGCATTCAGGTGGTATTTAGAATCGATTTTAAGTATTTTCTGCTGAACGAAAACACTTTTGAAGCTTTAAAATCGATTTTAAGTGTTTTCTGCTAAATAAAAACACTTTTGAAGTAGGCGGGTGGTATTTAGAATCAATTTTAAACTCTTTCTGCTGACCGAAAACACCTTTGAAGCCTTTGGATGGTATTTAGATTCGATTATAACCTTTTTATGCTGAATGAAAACATTTTTCAAGCCTTATGATCGCATTTTGAATCGATTTTAACCTTTTTCTGCTGAGCAAAAACGCTTTTGATGCCTACTGGAACGAAAAGCATTCGTCGTGGACACACGAACGGTCAGTCATTCGTCACGAACGGTCTATCTGTTCGTCACGAATGCTTTTCGAGCGACTTTAGATTTCGACTCATTCGTGACGAACGCTTTAATAGGGAGGCGTTTGTCACGAATGCTTTATGATTTATGACGAATGCCTAAGCGTTCACGACGAACGCTTTGCTTTTAAACGAAAGTTTAAGCGTTCGTGACGAACGCTTTGGCTCTAAAAACGAATGTCTAAGCGTTATGACGAGAGTGCCACATAAGACGAATTATTTTAAAATAGAAATAAAAGATTAAAGTTGAAAATTAAATAACTCATTGGCCGAGAACTGCCAAAAAAATTATGTTTTTAAAAATAAAAATAATATTTAGGCCGACAACTGTCATTTATAAAAATCTTTTTGAAATAAAAATGTAAAATACGACAGGCCGAGAACTGCCACAGATAGTTGTTTTGAGTTATAACCTTTAGGATGTTTGCGTACTTCAAATAGATTGAAAGTTGGAATAATTTTCCCGCTAGTTGTTTTGAGGTACGACTTTTAGATTGTATATATTATTCAAATGGATGGTGAATAATATTTCGCGCCAAAAAAAGAAAACATTCGATTTAATTTTTCTGACCTTTTTAGATTTGCCTGAGAGAATGCAAAATGGCGTACTCTTTTAGTTGGAAGAATAACTACGAACTTAAAGCTGCGTTAAAAAACTATGTGGCTTCAAGAACCAAAAGAGAGGAAATATTGGACTTTGTGCAGAGAGATTTTTCTCAATACCCATGGAGTTTGAGATCTCTTGATCGTCGATTAGCACATTTTGGCATTCGATACACTGATTACACAATTCCAATTGAACGCATAGAAAGTGCCGTGACAAAAGAAATGGCTGGACCTGGTGCTTTGCTCGGATACAGGGCTATGCACCAGAAAATTCGGCAGAAATATTCCATGAATGTGCCACGAGATGTAGTCCATAACGTCATGTATGATGCTAACCCTGACCTACTAGAGGAGCGAAGACTTCAAAACAAAAAGAAACCAAGAGGTCACTTTTATTCAGCCGGTTCAAATTGGGTGTGGTCGCTAGACGGCCATGATAAATTAATGGGATATCAAAATTGGACCTTTCCCCTTGCTATCTATGGTTGCATTGATACAGCCAGTCGCAAAATTCTTTGGTTAAAAGTATGGGATACAAACAGCAACCCACAGCTGATTGGAAAGTGGCATTGGGACTACCTATCCAAATCTAATTGTATGCCTAATTTTATGCGAATTGATAAAGGTTCAGAAACTGGGACAATGGCAACAATGCAATCCTATCTACGAAACAAAACTTGTAGCGAAGACCAGGTGATTGATGAACCATGTGATTCTGTTATTTATGGTCCGTCGACAACTAACCAGGTATTGAATTATAAACAATGAGGTCTGAGTCTTTTTATATACAAATGAGCAAAGGATAAAGTTTTTTATTTTTAGCGACGATGTCAAGCAAATTTTTTTTTAAGGGAAGGGGTTTAGGCAAAATATAAAATTAATATTTCGAATTTCTCGACTTTAAATAACAGATTGAACGTTGGTGGCGAGAGTTACATGAGCGACTTGAAAAATTCTTCAAAGAGGGGCTCGTTTGGCTTAAAGATCAGCATCATTATGATCCAGAAAATGAACAAGATAGGTACATATTATTTCTGGAATACGTACAACCTCATTCTTTGATGCTTAATTAACATAGGAGGGGTCAAATAAGTTGCCCGGGGTTGTAAAATGTACTATTTGAAAACCTATAAAAATAGGTTATTATGAGGCTTTGTTTAGCAAAATGATGGACTTCTCTTAAGGTCGTTGAGAAATAATAATAAAATAGACTGGACTGTATGTTTTGATCAAGTTATTTCTCAAATCAAGTCCTATCATTTCTACTAGAGATGCAATGAAGTACGTTATGATTCCACTAATCCAACGAGAACTTGATGAGTTTAAAGATCTGGTTTGGAACACGCATAGAATAAGAAAGCAAAGAGGATGTTATTTACCTGATGGTATACCAAATCATATTTATTCATTCCCAGAGAAATATGATATGGAAAAATGTGGTAAGTATACTTTATTTGTTGAAAAATAGGAAATTTATCTAGAAATTATAACAATAACATGTAACAATATGGTATACAAAGACCAAATATAGATAGATCTACATTGACTACCAAATTCCCGGCAGACTCTGATTAATTGACTAATTCGAATCACATAGCTTAAAATATTTTACAGAGAAAAGACAGTCACATTTTCATTTTTCTTATAGGCTTTCAAATCAAACCAGAGCAACTCCAAGAGGTAGCTGAATTGTCTGGGATTCTTGAAACACCAGAAGACTACTTGGACTTGGATACGAAATTGAAGTTTACACAAATAATTGAAGACCCATCAAAAATACCTTCACAAGAATATGTTAAGGCTTACCTCGATGTAAAATATTTGTCTTAAACAAAAAATTTTAAATGAAATAAAATAAAAAGTACACCTATAAGAGAACCAATACTTGGATATTCTATATTGGACCATTCAAAAAGTATGAACGCTCGAAAATGGCAAATTTTTGACTCCCCCTCCCCCTTGTACGCTTTCGTACGCTTTATGTGTACCCCCCCCCTTCAGCGTCCGTACGCTTTTTAGTACAACCCCCTAACCAAAGTCGAAACTTGAAACTCTTGTAACAGTAGAATAAGTAGGTATCCAATTGTATTGATAACAAAGTCTCAAGAAATTAAAAGAATCTATAAGATGAACAAAAATACCAAAGGAGAAATGAAAAATAACAATCGCAAAAACAATTTTTTGATGTGAAAATATTGCGTTTTTCTCTCAAAAAAGACAGTTTAGGAAACATTACGAGCGTACGTACTTCTCCTCAAGGACCCCCCCTCATACGCTTTCATACGCTTTTGGGAGTACCCCCCCTCCCCCCTCTCGAGCGTACATACTTTTTGAATGGTCCCTATGGGAATAAAATCATCCTAATAAATTCTTTAGATACCTTAAGTGGATAAATTTTGGCGTGGATTTAATTTGGCGATTGGCCAAAATACAATTTTTGGCAGGGATTTAATTTGGCGATAGATCAATTTCTTAAAATTTGGCGAGGATTTAATTTGGCGAATTGGAAATTTTTTCACACTGAAATGGGTGAAAATTACTCAAAAATATACTAAAAAGTTGTGATTTTTCACATAATTCTATTTTTTGTTAAATTTGGCGGGGATTTAATTTGGCGAATTGCCGAATTTGGAAATTTTGGCGAGGATTTAATTTGTCGAATTTTGGCTAAATTCGCCAAATTTAATCCCCGCCAAAATTTATCCACTTAAGGTAGATTGTTTTTAAAAAATAGCAAAAAAAATTAAGAAACTGAAACTCTAAACATAGAAACAGGCCTTTCTCCTAGGGCTTGGCAAAGCAAGGTCATAACTTATGATATCAATATAAACAGCACAAGTAGGGTAGATGAATTTAAAAACAAAAAATAACGCAACGTTTCAGTGTGATTAAAATTGCACATTTTTTTAGACAAAACTTTCATCAATCGTCCTTGTGTAAGTTAAAACAAATCTCAACAATTGTCATTAACAAATCTCAACAACTTTTGTAAAAAAATCTCAACTTTTTTTATCAGTCACTTTGCAACCTATTCATTAACATCAACTATTTTCAAATTGTCTATTTTCAATAGTTGACACAATGTCCCACACTTGTGCATACGAAAAAATGTTACTATAGCCTCCTTGGACATATTCCCCATACAAAAATTAAGAGATCCGTTTTCATCATAGGTATCCCCAACTGTAGCAACCTCTGGATCAAACATAATTTCATTTGACCCTTGAATATCTAAAACCATAAGTTGACTGTTTGATTTTGCAAAAGTGAAGTGACTGAATGCTTCTGCCATGTCTTGCATAAGCCCATTGGTTGGAATAACATTACCATCATTGTTCACATACTTAAGAAATTGACCTTCAATGAATCTTTCCACCGTGACTATCTCTTTTGTTTCCATTACTGTACCAAGCATCAGATTATTGTACTCCATACAGAGATACTCATTGGGCAATTCGTTTTTCATCTGAGCTGCAAAATTTGAAGCAAGTGCATTTAATTGTACAGACTTTCGGGCATGGGCATTTGGAGTTTCTTCCAGTCTGTAAAGATTTTTCAACGATTCAGCAGTGTATTTCTTAAGTACATATTCTTTACCGTCAAATGGTTCTGTTTTGGCTCGGAATGCGTGACGAAAACCTCCGGATGCAAATGGTGTCTCTTCTACCTTAAATTTTACTACAGTTGGCTTGGACCATCCACTGTTTGTTATTTCAAAGTCACTTAATTCAACATTCAAGAATGAAGAATTTATTTTAATTATTGGCTTTCCTAATTTCAACATGGAGGATACCCCAAGACTTTTAGGTGGTGCCACCATTTTTGATTTTAAAATTTTAGGTGGTGGTGCACTTTTCAATATTTTCGGCAATTTAGTGCTGGTAGAGAAGTTGTGAGAGGGGCCAATCATCTTGTTAGTAGTAGATTGAGTAGTAGTGGTAGTGCTATGGCGAGTACTTTCATATTCATTATTTCCATTGGCATTGGATCGGTCTTGGATTTTTATGAACCTGACATGGGCAAGTTTTTCCTCTAAATGGCTCAACTTTTCACACGACGGACCAAGATCAGATGTTAAAAGATCACATGTCATACCAGGTGGCAAGACTTTTTCAGACTTGTGTCTGAAATGTTTATTACATGCCTCTTTGATGGTTTCTAATGTAATCTCATCGAATTCAAAGTTGACGTACTCTTGAGATGTTAATCTTGGATATTTCTTGAGAGCACCTGCTGGGTCTGTGGCATGTAATATGCATTTAAATTCACCATGTTTTAAAATAGTCTCTTCAAGTGGAATAATAATCGCAGCTGGTGTTGTTTTATCCTTGCTTGATTTGCCATTTCTCGAGGTTCGCTTCACCTTCACTTTCCCTGCATGCTCTTTCCAATCTGTTTTCTTATCAAAAGTTTCTTGCTTCCTTTTAGACATTTTCAATCAACAGCTTTTCTTTTGTCTTTGAATGACTAGAATTTTGTTTTGTGTAAAATAAATTTTCTTTTCATTCCGCGCTTATTTTTCTTCTTCACAATCCCATTAACAACCATCGTCAATAAAAGTCATTGCCTGAAAGAGCAGTTGGCAGTCATCCAGCAGAAAGACATTTTTGGCGGCTCTCGGCCACAACGGATTTTTTTCTCATTTTTATTTCAATTTTGTTTTGAAAAAAGAAATTATTTTTTTTTGGCAGTTCTCGGCCTAGAGAAACATTTTATTTTGAATTAAAAAAGCATTTTTATATCTAAAGTGCATTTTATATTCATTTTTATTTTTAATTATCATAATTTTTTGGATGGCAGCTCTCGGCCACCATACTGGTGTAAAAATGAACGTTATAGCATAAGTAGAAAAAAAGCTCAATTTTTACAATCGCAAATTAAACCGCTAAAAATCGCGAATTTTTCAACCAAAAATACATTCAAATATAGCGCTTTTGATTCTATAAAACAAACAAAAAAAATTTTCATAATTATATTTGACTATCAAAAGTTACAGGCATTCTTGTTTCCACTGCCAATTATATCTGGACAGACTTTAGTTTAAGCTATTGTCTCTTGATATGAGTTATGCAGGGATTGCTTTAATTTTGAAAAATTAAGTCTCAAAGAAAACTGGAAAATAGATTTTTTTTTAAAGTTGAATGTAAAAACTTAAATGTCTGTGAAATTACCTTTTTTTAAAAGGAGAGGAATGTTAACATTGTTTTTATTTCTTTCCAGGCAGATCTGGAGACAATCAGATCAGTGGTACAATCGAGGCAGTGCTGGAGACGATCGAGGCAAAAGAAGTATTAATTTATTTTTCAATTATTTTCTTACAATTTTTGACCCTTTTTTATTCTCAGTTTAACTAACTCAATTTTAAATGAAAAAGCTGGAAAAGTTCCATAGCGTTGCAAATGTATTAGTTTATTGAATTGTATGAAGCCTATTTTATTATGTTTAACTCAAAAGCAATATCAAAGTGATAAAATTTTAGATTTGAATTGTTTTCTACAATTTCTAATTTCAGTCGTTGGAGTTCCATTTGCAAGAAAAGATTCAGAACCTCGAAATAAATTTCCTATAGAAGAAGGAAGTAAGATTTTCTATTTACCTTTTTCCATTTTCTGTTGGAACTTCTTTGACTGCTCAAAATACCAATTGGGCACCTTTTTGTGATTCATTGCAATAATTTGGAGTCAATCGCATTCACAACGTAAAAGTAATTATAAGCGTATAATTTGAAGATCCCTCATATAAGGCTTACCCTCAACCCTAAATGAGCCCCTGTCTGACTTATAATTCAGTGGTCAAGTCCACCTATATAGTCTTTTTATTGGGAAACAAGAAAGAGCAAGCTAGATTTAAATTATATTTTGACTTTTTACCATAGAATATCAAAAGCAAGTGCTGAAACTTCTCGTCTCTATTAATGACAAACTGAACAATCCAAAGTTAATCTCCGACGTCTCCTCGGTTGACCAACCAGATGATGGCATCACAAGAATGGAAAATATGGATCAGTTCAACACCTTTGAGCAAACGTTGCACGAGTCAGGAGTGTACAATGTCCTTGTAAGTTTATAACTTCAGCATATTCCTCATTAAACGTCCAAGTTAAAAAACTGTGCCCAAATAAAAATATCGGTTAGGGTGCAAGCCCTCGCTCAATCTGGCTCAATCTATACTTCTAATTCACTTCTCTAATATTTTTCATTATTTAACTATTCTAGCGTGCAAAGTTGAAAAGACTTGGTGGCAAGGACATCAAGGCAGCCACAAAAAACATTATGAGCAGGTAAGCTAACCAGCCTACATTATGTGAACCCATCTCTAAAGGGAGAGAAGTCTCAAAAATTCCTAAAGAGAAGGAAGGGAAGGGTAAGGGTTTTGGAATTTTAGTAAAGTTTAGAAAATGTATTTTATTACTGGTCAGCAATTTTACCAAAAAAAAAAAAAACACTTTCAGCAAGAAACTATTAGAACTACTAGGAGATCATTTTTGCCAACTTTAGCTTTGTGAAGATATTATGTACTAAAAATGGCATCTTTCTGAGATGATTTTGAAAAGGGGTGTAGTCAAGGGGGGGTAGATTTAATGGGAGATTAAAGACCCCTCAGTACACTATTACCAATTATGTAGAATGAAACCAGCTCAACTCTTGTGTTATTTTTATGACTTTATTATTATTATTCCACTCTTGCTTATTTGACCCCTTCCCTAAGATATATCTAAGAAAAGTTTGAAAATCTCTCATGGATCAAAACACTACCCTCAACATAATCTCAGCAAAAGCTGAAACATCATCACACCCCAATTGCTCGACCGACAATACCAACAAATATGATACAAAACAACAAAACATTCAAACAAACAATTATACAAAGAAAAAGAAAATGGCAAGATGAAGACAAAGCCTAGAGTCAGGTGTGGTACCAAGAGTATATATAGTTGGAATATCGCGATTATGGTATTGTATTGTATTATATTATTCTAGTATTGTATTATATTTATTCTCTTTTCACAGTTTCATGTCCAAAAAGTTGATGTCAGAATTCAACATGAAGGGTGTGGAGAAAAAGCACCAAATGAAGAAAATGAAGTTTTCTTCGACACTAACATATTCCCTTGTAATGGGTAAGTCAATGACTGCTACAACTTGCACAACAGACTGGTTATATAATATATTCGAAGTGTAAGAGTTGTGGTAGGGTGTGACCACACCTTATTCGTGACCAAGAGAATCAAAATCAAGAATCATAAAGTTTTGTACAATTTCGAAATTGTGAAATGAAAATGAAATTTTTATTGGTCACAAAAACTTGTTTTTCGTCCAGCTAAATAAAATTCAATTTTTTTTCTTTACTAGCTGCTGTTAAGCTAATCGTTAATGATGAAATTCATGACGCGATAGCCAAGGCTCTCAGGTTCGCCCCATTTGGAAAGATGGACGACTAAGATGAATTGTTGTAATTGCATTGATATTTTAAGTTTTATTTGTTTCACCGTTTATTATTTGTTACTCTATTTGCCTTGAAATTAGTCCCCCCCCTTTACAAAAAAATGTAGGCCAAATTTGTAACCTAAGAGATTTTTTGCGCTGACTGTCAGCAGTAATTATTGATGACCGTCAACTGAAAAAAATCATCCATTCTTCATACATTTTTGAAATGTTGAATCATTCTTTTTGATTCTATGAGGTTTTTTGTTGCCATGGTACCAAGTACCAATTGCATTATTTTCCATAACAACTTCGTTGACGAAATGTTTGAGAGGTAAAAAATCTTAACAAAAAACGTTGTCTTTGCTCTTAGATAGGTACAAGCACCCTGCACTATTTATCTGCTCCATTATTACTAAGTATAATGTAGATTATTATATTTTATTACTTGACAGCTGTTATCTTGTAACTGCTTGTAAGCATTCGTCATTCAGTCTGAGCTATTTTCAAAATTTAGAAACATCTGAATCAAAAGAATTTTTCTAGCTTTCTTTTATATTCATTCATGCTTCATCAGATTTAAAATGTAAATGCAACAACCTTGCTTGGAGGAAAATATTTGTAGATATTTATATATTTTATTTATCGTGATCAGGCAAATACCCAAAACGATCGAACAACGACTGTCAAATCACTCATCCAACGAACATATCTTCACCGAAGCCAAAAAACCGTACGAGAAAGCGTTGAAAGAAAGCGGCTACAACGTCGAACTTTCGTATAAGCCAACCAATCCAAAGAACACACAGCCAAAAAATCGCAAACGCCACATCACATGGTTCAACCCGCCATATAACAAGAACGTCGAGACGAAAATTGCCAGAAGATTTTTGCAGCTTATTGACAAACACTTCCCGAAACACCATAAATTCAACAAAATCTTCAATCGCAATACCGTAAGCTATAGCTGCACCAAAAACATCAAAAGCATCATCCAGAGCCACAACAAAAGCATCTTGAAACGCGACACTAACGGTAACGAGATCCCACCACAGTGCAACTGCAGGGTGAAAGCATCTTGCCCCCTTAACGGCTCATGTTTGGTGGAGCGTTCAGTTTATCAAGCAACGGTCACCTGCGATGGCGAACCAGATTACGGTGAAAAGTTCTACATTGGGTTAGCCGAACCTAAGTTCCATAAACGATACGCCAACCACAAGTCATCCTTCGCCAACGAAAAGTACGAAAAAGAAACTGAACTTTCCAAGGAGATTTGGAGGTTGAAACGAAAGAATCATGCCCCAAAGATTACTTGGAAGACAGTCCGTAAATGTCCACCGTTCAATCGTGCTTCGCTGAAATGTTCACTCTGCCTTAGCGAAAAATTAGAAATTGCCACATTCGACCAGCCCGAGAAACTGTTAAATTCAAGGAATGAACTGATCTCGAAATGTCGGCATGTGAATAAGTTCACCCTCAAACTCCACGACACCAAAGACTGAAATGACGTCAATTACTTTGACGAAGACTTTACAGTGCACAGTATATTTTTGTAAACTTGAAACGAATTTTTTGTATAGAATTTTTGACTGAAGATCGTGACGAAAAGTTGCGTGAAACTTTGAGTATCAAACAATTCTTATCTCAACTTCAATTTATTGTATATTTTATTTAGATATATTGTTTTTAAAACACGATATTTTGATATATTGAAATTTGTACACTTTAGATACATTAAAAAGAAGGTGTAATGAGTTTTAATGGACCGTGCTATGAAACAAGGCGGAAAAGTCTTTCGTTTACAAAAGACATTGAAAAAAATATATGGACGCCAGCAGGTATTCCATTCCCTTGCTAGCAATATAACACTATTCTTAGAAAGTCTTCTCTAGTTTTATTTAATTATCATCATCATCTAAAACATTTATCGGATTTGTCGTTTTATTTTAACATTTTTAGTTTGAAAATTGTGAATGTCTCGTTTGAACTTATTAGAAAGTCTAGTGGTTGGTAGCGCTCCACTTGTTTGCAGGATATGTGAATTAGCAACTCACATTAGTAAAAATTTTGTTAAAGAAGTTCACGCGTATTGATATAAATTTGTGTGTTTTTGTTTGAAGTCCTCATTTCCTTCTTCTTTTTCTTTCGTACGGCCACTCGGATACGGCACGCCGAACCGGGCTCTGGGCCAACTTTTCAAACTTTTCGCTTATGCGTCTTTCTTTCTAAATCTTTTCTTTTCTAGATTGTGATTGCAACACTTTCTAACCTTTGGTTAGATGACGGGTGACTCTAGAGTAGCAGGGCAAGCTTACTCATGGCCACACCTGATGCCAGACTTTGGTCTTCATCTATCCGCTTTCCATTTATTTCTCAACTTTCTTTAAATTCACTTACCGGTTTTCTCTCCGCTAAATTTGTAGATTTATATTGATTGTTTGTCTTGTAAGATTGTTTATTTGTGGGTTGTTACTTTTTGGTTCTTTGTTTTTATTTTGTTATTGTTGTTGGTTTCAAGGTTTGTCGCTGTTTTGTTTTGTTGGTTTTCAACTTTTGTCCTTGTTGCGTTAAGTTGGTGAAAATGATTTCTCGCTCAGTTTGAATGTTTTTGATTTTTAGTTTGACACGCGTTTTCTGAATTTTAATTAGCTTTTTCAGATAAATACGAGTTATCTTCAAAAACGAAAATATCATTATAGGATTTTATGTCATGTATATATCTTTCTCTTGTTCTTTAGATTAACATTCATAGTTACTATAAATAAACATATGAATAAGACATTCTTCATGTTAATCTTATTCTAATGGATGAATTACAATGTCCAATCCCTGGTTGTAACTACAAGACACCAGCGGGATCATCAGAGAATGTCGCATGCACCCTTCTTTCTGCACACAGCACGATTCATATGGGTGGTCGCACACCTGTCACCCCTGGACCAAAGTTGGATCGGCCCAAAGTGGATAGCGGCCTCAACCAGGAGGATTGGAACTTATTTATTCACCGCTGGGATGCATTTGTGAATGGATCGGGTCTTGACCCAAATGATTGCTCGACTCAACTGTTCCAATGTGCCAGCCAGGCACTTGGAGATAGTCTTCTTCGCTCGAATCCGGGAATTATGAATCGTCCCACTAATGAACTTTTGGCGCTAATGAGATCACTTGCCGTTGTTGCTGTTGCCACTTGTGTCACCAGGACCGAGCTGATGAACATGACTCAACAGCGTGATGAACAATTTCGTATATTTGCCTCTCGTGTCAGAGGAAAGGCAGTGACTTGTGATTATAAGACGAAATGTACCTGCAATAACACTGTTGATTTCACGGATTCAATTATTAGAGATATTTTGATAGCGGGTATTGTAGATTCTGATATTCGTCGAGAGATACTAGGTGTGAAAGACATACTAGATACACCTATCAATGACATTATCGCACTTGTTGAAAGCAAGGAGATGGCACGCGATGCGCTTCCACTTCCAGTTGGGAGTGTATCATCCTCTTCCTATCGTCGCAATAGGTCGAAACAAGTCGAAACACCTCAGACCGACATTCCTGTTCCTTGATTTCAACAGGTGGCCCCTCTATTTTCTCGTCGCTGTCGCTTGGTCGCTCGAACAGTCCAAGTATTTCACACAGGGCTGCCCCTCGCTTATCGTTGTAACCGACCATGAGCCTTTGGTGAAGATCCTCGGAGATCGAACGCTCGACGAGATTACGAACGATAGAATTTTTCGGCTGAAACAGCGAACACTGCCATGGTCCTTCAAGATTTATCATCTACCAGGGAAAACGAACCTTGCGTCCGACGCCACGTCACGCTATCCATCGGCTGTCATTGGATTATTGACTTTTGCTGACCAGGTAGAAGATGCCATTAATGCGGCCATTCGTGCTGATACCAACGCTACCTTCAACATGAGCTGGGACCAGATCATTGTTGAGACAGCTAAAGATCCATCGCTTTCCCTCCTGCTGAAGCACATACAGTCTGGCTTCGAGGAAATCCAACCTGACGAAATTGCCACAATATCCGAGTACTGGCGATATCGCGAGTCTCTCTACATATTGGATGATGTATTGCTTTATCAAGATCGGGTTGTTGTTCCACCATCTCTTCGCGAAACCGTTCTTTCGATACTTCACTCAGCACACCAAGGAGTATCTGCCATGTCATCCAGAGCTCAATCCACTGTCTTCTGGCCCGGTATGTCAAGAGATATCAGTGCAACACGTGCCAACTGTACCCAATGCAACCGAAATGCTCCATCCCAAGCGGCCATGCCTGCAGCCCCACCATCGACACCGTCCACTCCATTCGAGATGATATTCGCTGACTTCTTCTCTTATGCTGGTTCCCACTATTTACTCGCCGGAGATCGACTATCTGGATGGGTTGAAGTTTATCGTTCGCTACACGGTAGCAATAAATCTGGTGCCAAGGGACTCATCACTGCGTTACGCTCTCTTTTCGCCACATTCGGTGTACCTGAGGAGCTGTCGAGTGATGGCGGCCCAGAATTCTCCGCACATGAAACTGAATTGTTCTTGAAGAAATGGGGAGTGAGTCACCGTATTTCATCGGCTTACTTTCCCCAGTCCAACGGTCGCGCAGAGGTAGCGGTTAAGAAGTGCAAACGTCTTCTCATGGAGAATATCGACCCGAACGGTTCTCTTGACAACGATCGTTTCCTACGTGCTCTCCTTCAGATGAGGAACACACCCGACACAGACTGCAAGATCAGCCCCGCTGAAATTATCTTTGACAAGCCTTTACGTGACGCTTTCTCCTTCGTAAATCGTCTCCCGATGTACACCAACCCCTCCATCCGTCCAACATGGCGCGACGCTTGGAGCAAGAAAGAGGAGGCGATGCTCACTCGGTTTTCACGGTCATCAGAACGCTTGAACCGATCTTCCCGCCAACTACGACCGTTGCTCGTTGGCGACTACGTCCTTGTCCAGAATCAACATGGAAACCATCCTACAAAATGGGATAGATCGGGTGTCGTCGTAGAGGTTAAAGATCACGACCAATACGTTGTCAAGGTTGATGGTTCCCGTCGTGTCACTCTACGAAACCGTCGATTTCTACGCAAATTTACACCGATCACTTCGACCATCGCTCGACCCACAACACCTATGAGAGTTGACAACCCGCCACTACGTCAACCATTGCATAGAACCTCCGAGGTACCTGTCCCGATCACGGCAGAAACCACGACTTCTGTACCACTTTCCACGTTTATTGAGGGTGACCAAGATTCTTCACCGTCGATTGTGAGTGATTCACCACCCTCTAACATTCAAACCGAGGGTGATAGGAGAACTGTAACTCCACCCAACGGGGATTCAGTCGCATTGTCTCGTCCCCGTCGTACAACAAGACCACCCCCAAGATACGAACCAGAGAGTGGAACCTGGTCTTGAACTACATTGATGATTTGGTTATTTACGCGAGTTATATTTGTTTGTTATTACGAACGATCCTTTGCGATCTGACACGTTAACGTTCATGATTTACTCGCTAGCTTTGTTTCATTTCTGAGGGACACTCCTTGTTGCTTGACGTCTTGCACGTCATTACTGACAGTTTACCCGGCGTACGGGTGGAACAATGACATGATATGTGTTATTTTTTTTTCTTATGTTGACATCATCTTACATGGTCTCAACGGGTGTTGATCTCATCTTATATGCTTTCAACATGGGGGGGATATAGGATTTTATGTCATGTATATATCTTTCTCTTGTTCTTTAGATTAACATTCATAGTTACTATAAATAAACATATGAATAAGACATTCTTCAATCATAAACAAAAGAAATTAAACGGACTTTCCAATTTTTTTACACCCCTCTTTCAACGTTAATTTCAACGTTAATTAACGTTAACAAAACATCTCGTTTTATAACGTTAAACTAACCGTTATATAACAATAATTACAACGTAATTTTAACATTGAAATAACGTTTTTGTGCCAGCTGGGAAGAGGCCTTCGGCTTCAGTAGCTCGAAAATCTTTCTTCCACTCATGCTTTCAAACTTTAGAAACTGCGCAATATTTTTTCACTTCACTCTTCCAAAAGAAAGTTACTTAAATCTACTCAATTTACGAAAAAGAAAATTCGTCTTTTTTTTCTAAATTTTAATTCAGTTTTGATAAAGGAGTCAGAGCCTGGTTTTTATTTACAACTCTTAAACAAATAACCTTAACCATACGAAGGCGGAAATAACTCTTTGGCAACAATAAACATTTAGCTTTCTTTTTACTTTCTCTGATAAAACTTTATAAAAAAGAGAATTTCTTTGAAAATTATTGGGGTTGCCATGGCAACTCCGGCCATCCTTCCTGGATGTCAAATGAATTTACCGAATGAGAATTGAATTTACCGAATGCAAATTGCATTTTCCAAATGATAATATTGAATTTACCGAATGAGAATTGAATTTACCGAATGAGAATTGAATTTACCGAATGATAATATTGAATTTACCGAAGGATAATCTAATTTACTGAAGGATAATTGAATTTACCGAAGGATATTCGAATTTACCGAACGAAAATGCTAAATTTCATCGAAAAAATTATCGAGTGAATATTTCTACAAGCGGCTCTCCATATAGATGGACCTTTATGACGGAAAGCTGATCAATCACATGAGAAACATTGAAACTTTTCCATTGTCGCTACTTGTTTATAGCATTGTAATATTTTGAACCTTATTAGATAAATTCTTCAACCCTACAATATAGAAATAATGCCTACTACACTTTAAGGCATTGTACTATTTATTTGAATAATACCCACTACCACTATCCAAGTGCCTTATTCCTAGAAGGTAGGTATTATACAGGATTCGACAAAACCCTGAATAATACATGCGTTCTAGGAATAATGCCTACCATCATATGAATAATACCCACTGCTAATCGGAATGGAACCCACTATTTTTGACACCAACGAGTACCCTGGCCCTGAAACCTGTAACCTGAACCTGCTTTTCGTACTAGCCGTTAGATTCATAACTCCTTCATAACTGACTTATTAGATGACTTTGCTCCACAAAATTTATTTAATTCGGCTCTGTAAATTATATGGGTACCCCAATAAGTAGCCTAATTTGGGCCCCAATTGGGGTGCCCTACCTTTTAGGAACACCCAGATTTGTCTTTTTATTTAGCGTTTTTCCCTTTTCCGTGTGGCCGCTTGAATACGGGACGCCGGGCGTAAATTTTTATTCTGTCAGCGGTTGAAACCCAGCCTTAGCGGCCGAAACACAGCTTATGTCATGAAATCAACTTTTTAGTGGCCTAAACCCATGTAAAGGGTGGAGTTCAGGGCGGCAGTTTAACGGCGTCCCATTTCGTGCATTGGTACTTGAGCCTAGGCTAAATTTTAGGCGGGAACAAAAAAACAAGTGGAAAATGAAAGTTGACAGCGCAGAACAGTGAAGGATTTGTGATTCTAAAGTTAAGTAAAGAATTTGAAAGGAAAATGTTTGATAACGTTTGATAGTCTCATTTATTTTTTTGTGATTTTCACAGTCTGTTTTAAGTATTTTGCATCACAATGACATTATTGCCACCTATATGACCTGATGACATCATTAATTTTTGCCATTGCTCAAAATAGGACCTCCTCAGCCTCAGTTCCCCCAACTTTTTGTCACTTACACTTAAACAAAAAATATGAGCTGGAAATATTAAAGTGATAAAAAGTTACAGGGGCCCTATTATTACCTGGTGATGACGTAATTTTTGCTCATTAACTTTTGCCACTGCTCAGTCCATATTTTAGACATACTGAGAAAATCTCATGAAAAAATTTTTAAAGTCTTTCAAAAGTTATTTTCTACAAGGGGGGTCTCAAAAGGTGCGTTAAAAAAATAAATTTAGACTGCCTTAGACCTTTGGAGCACCTTTTTGGATTCTACACCCAAAAACCATAAAATATCAAAACTTGATGAAAACTTTTTGACCCAGACCAGATTCAAACTCTTGGTCTCATAGTGCATGGAGTCTTAGTCACTGGCTGACTTCTGGTGAAGTGGTGGGAATTTTTTTCAGGGGTGTCCATGGCTTGCCACCGAGCTCATAGGGACCCTTCAGTAGTTTTTGACAGAGAAAAAACTCTCACTACGCTTCACGAAACCAGGAGCACCCAGGCGGCCTGCCATCCAAGTACTATCCTGACCAGATGATGCTTAACATCTATTACTTGATATGGTTGATTGCTTTCGCCGTAGTATGCTTCTCTTTTCCATCAATTACTTGCAATCAAAGCGCACAAAATCTATGTCAGGTGTATTAAGACTCAATACTTACAATTTTGTTTGTTTGTTTTCAGAATGACAACAATCAAATTATTTTTAGAGTTTAAGGTGGGCCACAGAGGTAGGCCATGTTTTTGACTGACGCCCTTAGATAGACGTCATATTGTTTTCAGGTTCAGCTGTTGTTGTTTTAAGCTCTGGCGATATATATGAAAGGCTCTCGCAGTGATGCTAAAATCAAAGGTGAAAAAAATTCCTCTTTCTTATACTTTAGTTTCAAGACATAAATCTGAATGGAAATTTGCAAAAATGAGGTTTTAAAAGTGCGCTTGTTCTCACTCTGTCTCATTTGGATATAACTGCAAAAAGAATACCCTTGTATTGGATGAAAGGGTGTGGCTTTCAATGGAAAAACAATTGAGTTTCCAGGGGGGTTGACAGAGTTTGGTATCCCGCTTTACTTAATCAAAGATTTTAACAAAAACTGCCAAATCTGCCGAAATGTTTGCTATTATATTAAACTTTAAGTTGTAATTTGAAGTAGGACTTATAATATCTGCTTGTCTTTTCAGCTACAACTGTTATTTTGGATTCTGACAAATCAGACACAGATATGAAACTCTCGCACAACAAAGTTAAATTGGAAGGTGGGAAAATTTTTCTCTACTAAAAAAAGATGTGTTGCTTATCCATTATAAATCCCCAAAGATTTCATTGGTAGGGGAATTTTGAGGGTAGATTACCGGAGAACTATCTTTTAACGGCATCTTAAAAGCAGTGAGTTGCAGTACTACAAAAGTTTCGTAAATCCTAAATTGTGATATTGAAGTAAGACTTTCTGCTCGTTTTCTCAGGTCCCGTTGTCGCTATTTTGGATTCTGACGAATCAGGCAAAGACATTAAAGGCTCTCACAATGAATCTGAAGTCAAAGGTGAGAATAACTTTCTCTATCAGTATTTTTCTTTGTTAATATAAGTCTCTGATTCAAGAGTTGTTGAAACACGAGAATTTAGTTTCCTTCAAGAATATTGCACTAGCTGTCAGTGAGAAATCAACAGGTCCACTTATATTACATGACCATCTATTTGAGAAAGCTGGGAGACTCGTGAACAGTAAAAGCAATGCATTACTTCCAACAATCAAAGAAATAAAATACCAGCGATCCCTTCAAAGAAAGAACTTATTGACAGAACAAGATCCTGTCTCAGAGTTCATCCGGTACGGCTTGCATGAAAATAATTTCACACCTTTAATTTGTGCTGTACCCGCAGCTGACAACCAGATAAACAACATAAGAAATTTTTGTACGGATCCCTTGGAATTTACCATTCTGACCATTGACACCACTTTCAACATATGCGAGGGGCTTTACGTGACTCCCCTTACCTACAAACACCTGCGCCTGTTAGAGAAGGAAAGTAGGAGAAATCCTGTTCTTCCAGGTCCGCCCATCATTCATTCTTCCCTGGACGCTAGCGTCTTTGAGTACTTTGGCCAGAAGCTTGTGAGCATCAACCCGAAAATGAAGGAGGTGCTAGCTGTTGGTTCCGACCGAGACAAGGCAATCCGCAATGGATTTATGTCATCATTTCCCATTGGAAGCCTCCTATCATGCAAAAGACATGTCCATGGGAATGTTACCTCAAAACTAACACAACATGGCATAGTTGATCATAACAAATTTCTTTAAGAAATCTTTGGAAACAAATCACAATGGTGATCTAAATGAAACCATTTTCTGGATCTACTGATGTTGGCCCTCGTTATCCATTATCACGATAAGCACCAATAACTGAATTTCTATTTCCGGAATATCAAATGAAAATTAAAACTCAGCATTAAGACAAAGGAAAGCTAACAGGCAGGTACAAAGGAAAGACACCCCTACAATTTTAAACTTAATCATGAGTGTTGTAAAGTGCTTTAGGACGGGGAGTTTTATTTATACGTTACGATAACAATTATCACATCCTAGTTAAACGAACAAACTGCAATACACTGGACTTAAGCTCATCTCTCCTAATTTCCTTACATGCCATGGTTGACCCGAGCATGTCTGCTAATTATGTTTTTAAGCAGTAGAATTTGATTCCACAAGGCTGTGAAAGTCCGACGTTCTAGCCACACGATCACGTCTTTCCTTGTATGGTAGTAACTGAAGGCTAATTACACTATTGTTTTAGGGTGTGGTTGATGCAGAAAGCGAGGAAGAATTTGATCAAATATTGATAACGCTAGTCGAAGCTTGGAAGTGAAAGTACACAAATTTAAATCTGAGAAAGACGCAAAATCTGCTGACTAATTTGTGAAGAATGTATCTTTGTATATGAAGCGGAAAATGATTCTGCCAGTCCGCCGTCAATTGATGCAAAACGGGGACAATTTTTTTATAATAATGCTAGCGAGAGCATTAACGATCGCCTCAAGAAACTAGTACAACAAAGAAAAGCAGAAATCACAGCATCTGGCCAACCCCAAAGGAAGTGTACATGGGCAGAATTTTCCAGTCTCCATAAAGTAAGATATTGCATGATACAATACTAGTAAATTAATGGTTTTAAAATAAATATCTAGATATTTTGAAATAATGCGCTCATAGCAGTTATTATGTTTAACTATTAAATTTAACTTCAACTTCAGGCTACTTAAATTAGATTAATTACTGCGAGATTAAATTTTGCGATTTTGCTTTTATTTGCCTTTTTCGCCAAAGCAAGATCGAAAAAAACACTACACCTACACTGAGCTCAATGGCAAACAATTTCTATGTCAGAAAGCCAATTTTGGGATTTGTAGAGGTTCGTAGATAGTACAGGTTAGAGTAATGTAGTTAATATTCTGATTGTTGAACTCTCAATGGACTCTTTTTTTTACTAGGACTATGTCGAAATGATTCAAAGAAACATTCACCGGAGTATTGTTGGTAAAGGCACATACGTTCTCTCTAACGAGGTAGTACAATTTGGACTTGATCTACACATATTTCGAAAAGAAGAGTACAAATGAGTAAAATCTGCGAATCAACGTAATCGATTCAACTCTCAAGGTGAAAGGACCTCCACCATCCGCATTTTCAGAAAATAATTCCGACTGTTCAATAAGTGAAGTGCCTCAGAAAGCTGCCAACACAAATCCACTAAATGAAGTAATCAATTCTAATGAATGTAACGAATTTCCTAGATTCGAAACCACCGGCTTGCCGAATTACTTAGCACACAAATGGAAGAAGGCGTCCGAGATAATCCAAATGAAGGATGGAATCGTTCCTGCCCCAGGACTTAAGTCAAAAGTAATCGTTATCTCTTTTCGACTTTGTTAGCAAGGAGGAGGTATTAAGGAGATCCAAGTCTGTTGATGTTGAAGTTATTCTAGCCCAGAATCGACTTCGTTGGCTCGGTCACATCGCTCGTATGGACAACAGTCGAGCTGTTATCTGGCACCCGATGTAGAAATTTTCTTCCGACACGCTAAAGCTCTGAAGGTCGGGAAAATTTTCAACATCTGGAAGAAATACATTACGGAATTTCGCCTGACCGCGTAATTTTTTAGAAAAATGGGCCCGAGTGCAATTTGGACAGGGAAGGTGTCATGGCCGACAAAATTTGGGTCAGAAAAAACTTCAAAAGGTTTCACGAAATAAATTCAAATACAAAACTTTTTGGAGAAGGAATCATGCTAAATATTATCATTCTTTTCACAAGGAGGGCATGTAGAAATACTCAAATAAGTATTTTTCCTTCTTTAAACTGATCACAGAAGCAAAAACAAAATAGAAATAACATTGTACACAAAAAAGCCTGAAAGAAGAGAAGAGTCATAATCAGCATCTATAATAACACTAAAAGAAAAACTAAAGCTATAGAAAATGAATATTAACCCTCAATGAACACTTTTGTGAAGTTTGATAAAGATTTTATCCAAAAAACTTCTGTTCTGGAACATTGAAGTCGGTTTGTCGGTTGTCGGCCGGTGGATAACAGTTATATTTGGAGGACGGTCTAAGATAGATAACAACATGAAAGTTACTGATAAAAGCCTAAGCCCATAGGAACATACCTGCTTTAGTTTCTTTGGTCTTTGAATGGTATAATATTTGAGAAAGTGCAGAAAAAATCAGCCATCATCAAAACAAACAAAAACAAAAGTTATGATTATCAACTTTTCTCTGGTAGAAACACATTTTTTGGGTTGGTGCACATACAGAAATTACACTGGATACTAAAACTAATATTCAGGGAGTGATAAGTACAGTTAAACTACAAAAAATCCATCAAAAGAAACCAAAAACAACCATAACAGCACACATTTTTTGAAAATTACATCAGCCATGTTGTTTGTAATTTTTGCCGACATACTCATGACGTGGTAACTAACGACAGTGATTTGACGGTCTTTTTGAGGCGCCAGATCTCAAAAAAACAATTTTTGAGCGTTCAGCACGGCCCCGAAAATGAGGGCTAAACTTATGTCGGCACATCAATGGATGACTACTATTTCTCTCCGATGGTATATTGGCCCGCTCCTTTAGAGCTTTAGCGTGGGCGGCCGCCAATACGCCATCGGAGTATCAGATAAGTCGAGCTGTCAAAAAACTCTTCTATGGTGAGCTTGTCCTGGGCAGTAGACCGATTGGGCGTCCACGCTTATGTTACAGAGACAACATCAAAGCTTTACTCAAGACTGGTGACATCTTACAATCGTGTAATGAGTCAGTTCTAGATCGGTCCAATTGGAGACGCAAAATTCTTTCGTTTGTTTGTGAAAAATTTAATGCAAGACGTTTGCATAATTTTTTTTGGTCCGTTGGGACCCAATTAACACAAATCCGAGATATTTTTTGATTTTTTTAATTTTTGACGGTTCTCCGGCCTTTTTTATACCCGAAATGGGCCAATTTTGGGCATTTTTGCCTGGATAAAAAACCTAGAACCTGTTTTGTTGGTGCTACCACCCTCAAATTGGGCTTAAAATATTCCTTTGAAAAAACTAGGATTAGAATGTAACAATTATATACCTCTACCATATAGGTGAAGGCTTCTTCATAAAGACGAAAGACATGTATCTATTTTTCGGATCCGGTATGCGGGAATAGTGTCAGGACCTGCAGGTGACCTGGTAGGGTTGGGTATGGGTGTGGTTTGGGTGTGGCTACGTATAATATTGGCTAGGAATTGGGTTATTATCAGTTAGGTTAGCTTGAAACAAGCACTCTTTTGTGATTTTTTCTTAATGCAGTTTGGTCTGCAATTTGTACAATATAAATAGCCGTCAGAAGCGCTATCCTACCATGAATCCATTGCGCAATGGATAGGGCAATGGGTTTCAAAACATCGGAACTTTGCATTTAGTGGGTGGCGATCCGTCGGTAAGTCATTCAGTAAGTTAGAAAACATAGAAAATAACTCACAAAGAACCAGAAAGTCAGAAAAACTACGAACAAGAGACTGGAAAGTACAAAATAAGTCCAGATCTGTCTTTCGTCTTTGTGAAGAAGACACGACCTACCATATACATAGACTTCAAATAATTAGGTATTTAGGCCAAAATTAACCGAAATCACGAAAAACAGGGTTTTGCCCGGGAAAAAATCTAAAATCTGTTATGTTGCTGCTACAAGCCTCAAATTAGAATTTAAATATTCCTTGGAATGTAACAATTATATACCTCTACCATGTACCGGGTGCGTCAGAAAAAACTTTGGACGTTTGGTGAGCCACTGGGACCTAGGAAAGTCTTTTTGAAACTCAAAACCACTTTTATTATAAAGAGGATAGTCTAACTTAAATTTTGAGGTATAGCTTTTTAAGTTGGGTAAAGTATTTCTCAAGTTATAAGCTTTTGAAGTTAAAATTCACTTTTCGAAAAGTGTAAAAAAACGTCAACAATGGGTAATTAAAATGTTGTGACAATAGACAGTGTTGTCGAGGTATGTTTTACAGAACACAACTTTTTTTCTTTTTTAAAACGAAGTTTAAATATTTATAAGCTCTGGAAAATATCAATAATTTATAAAGTTTGAACATCATTCATTAGGAAAAGAGCCACCACCGACAGCAATACATTTCCTAGCGCGTGTAACCATACCGTCAAAAGCTTTTCTGATAAAGACAGGATTAAGATTATTACAAGCTTGTCTGAGTCGATTCTCGAGCTCGTTGAGGGTTTGGGGTTGGTTTTGTACAGGAACGTCCCAAATCATTTGCTTCAAATGGCCCCAGAGAAAGAAGTCGCATATTGCCAAGTCTGGAGATCGAGCAGGCCAATCCCAATCACCTCCCTTACTCATGACGCGTCCAGGAAATTGACCTTGTAGATATCTCAATGACCGATTGCTGGTATGAGCGGGAGCTCCGTCTTGTTGCCACCATATATTTCTTTGGTTAACCGCGTGCCTTTGAAACTCTCGTTGGACGACGTTGAACCTGACGATCCTGAGGTATTCACGTGTATCGAGCTTGCCACGTACAACATGAGGACCAAATATTGTCCCATTTCTCATCACACCAACCCAAACCATTATCTTATCGGGACCTTGCTCAAACTCAACATAGTGGTCTTCAGGGTGACCTTGACCAAATGGTGCGTAATTTATCACGTTTCTAGTGTTTACTTCAGAATTTAAACTAAAAATGGCTTCGTCTGATACAATCAATTTGTTTAGAAAATTGGCATCGTTTGCAACAGTGTTAACAAAACGGTTACAAAATTGTAACCTACGGGCTGGATCTTCAGGCTTCAGCTTTTTCCTTTTTATCAACACATATGGATGAAATTTGATATATTCGTGGATGATTCGCAGGAACGTACTTGGACTAAGATGAACACCATTTCTTCATGAAGAGCGTCGACCATTTTGTAGAAGAGATTGTCTGACTAGATTAATGTTGTGTTGTGTTCTGGCAGTCCTTCTTCGTCCACTGCGACCCTTATTAACGTTCAAACAAGTGCCCTCTCTGACAAGTTTATTGTAGGTAGCTTTGATTGTCATATCACTTGGAGGTTGAATGCCAGGCCAATGGTTCGGCCAGCGTCTTTTAATTTCAGTGGCATTATTAACTCTGGCGAACTCAAGGCAAACCCAAACTCTCTGATCTTTAGTGAGACGCGGCATTTTGAGAAAGAGAGATTTTTTTCCATACATCACACTCTTCACAGATAGATTCTCTCAAAAATTCACCAAAATAAAATTTTTAATTGTTGTTTTACAAATTCCCGCTGGTATGTTTTATTACCCAGTGGAAACATTAATGACATCGTTAAAAACGCGCACATCAGAACAAAAGAGAAAGAGAGAGATAGAAAAAAAGAGAACAAATTTAATTACCTGTTTTTGATGCATTTTTGCTCTTTTTGATAAGTAATTTTGAGCTTCAAATAGCAATATCTCAAAAAGTTTTGCTTCAAATTTACTGAATGATACCTCAAAATTTAAGTTAGACTATCCTCTTTCTAATAAAAGTGGTTTTGAGTTTCAAAAAGACTTTGCTCGGTCCCAGTGGCTCACCAAACGTCCAAAGTTTTTTCTGACGCACCCGGTATATAAAATTCAAAGAATTAGGTATTTAGGCCAAAACTGACCGAAATCAGGGAAAAACGGGGTTTTGCCTTGAAGTAAAACCTAAAATCTGTTTTGTTGGTGCTACAAACCTCAAATTAGGCTTAAAATGTTCTTTGGAAGAAAGTAGGATTGGAAAGTTACAATTATATGTTATAGTTACTTACATCTACACCGTATTTTGTAAGGTTATTTATGTTATGAAACCTAGGCAAAAAGTGTCAGTTTTCCTCTGAAATTCCTGTTTTTTTCACATTCATCAAGCCTGTTTTTATTATGAAAAATAGCCTGTTTTGTATTGGAAGGCCTGTACGAACCCACTTTGTTTACTAAGAACTTATTACCGAAAGGTATAATGCCTTCAATCAAGAGATATTGATTTGATTCTTATAAAATGGGTGCTTATAAGAAAACTGAATATGCTCAACTTTTTTGCCATACTTTGTTTACTTTGTAAAACTTATTACCGAAAAGTATATTGCCTTTAATCAAGAGATATTGACTTGATTCTTCTAAAATAGGTGCTTATAAGAAAAATAAATATGCTCGTCTTCTTTGCTATCCATTATTTACTTTGTAAGAACTTATTACCGAAAGGTATATTGCCTTTAATGAAGAGACATTGACTTGATTCTTATAAAATAGGTGCTTATAAGAAAAATAGATATGCTCGTCTTCTTTGCTATCCATTATTTACTTAGTAAGAACTTATTACCGAAAGTATATTGCCTTCAATCAAGAGATATTGACTTGATTCTTATAAAGTAGATAAAAAAGTCCGCATGAGTTACATAATCTTTAGGGCGTGAAATATTTGGATTCTCTTTTCATGGAAGGAGGAGAGCGGGGTCAGCTCCGCAAAATTTACAATAGTAAGTATCAAGTATTAAGTATTAGGCGTTTTAGACCTGCCAGTAATTCAATTGTCTTTTGGAGGTCTTGGTTTGGAGACTTGCTGTTACAAAATTCCTGAGAGAATTCTATTGAACTAACCATCATGTAGAGAAAGTAGTACTATCCTTGGCTAGAAAAATACAGGCTAATCCTGTAACATAGGCATGGAATATGTCACAAAAACCTCAAAAACTTGTCTTCTTTTATGAAAATTGTCCGTTTGATTTTTTAGAATAGAATATGAGAAGCAAAAAGAAAAAAACTGCAACTAAAGAATATTTTCATGTGTATTTCACTATGTAATGGCACTTACAAAAGATATTGATCCTGATTATCTTGAAGTTTTTTATGAACCTCTTCCATTGGATCCAAAAGATTCATAAAGGTAATGAAGGATGGAATCCTGAGTTTTCTTGTGGTTTGCGATCACAAAATGATGTTAAGAATTTTGTTGATAAATATTGTGAATTAACAGGTGAAACAATAAAGACCAAAGTTGTATAGCCTCCAACCTCTAAAAGTATTTATGAGACAAGAGCCTTTTACCGCTGCCACCTGGATACACGTCATGGAGCAACAAGAGATGCTATGAAAATCCTATCTGAAAGGCCATCGAGCAGATTTCAAAATACTTGCTGTAATTTTGAAATGGTGTTTAAAGTGTTAAAATGTACCACAGATCAGACTTCATACCCATGTACAATTAAACTAGAAAACTTTCATAACCATTCAACTAAATCTTTAGAGGCTACAAGTTTTTGTGACTACTGATGTCAAAGATAAAGTAAATAGTTACTTTGAGATTGGAATGAGTCCATCATTAGCCTACAACGAATTTCTGCAATCATTACGAAAAGATTGTGAATGTGAGTTGAACTTCCATAAAATCAAGGCTGATCGGTCTGTTTGCCCCCGAGACGAAGAGATTTCAATTACCTTTACAGTCAATTTTGCATCCAAAAGTTTGGTGGAAAGAATGGTGCTGAAATGTTTGATTTGAAGGAAACTTAAATTTTGAGGTATAAGTTTGGTCAAGTAGTGGTCAAGTTATAAGCTTTTTGAAGTAAAAATTCACTTTTCGAAAAGTGTGAAAGTGTTAAAGCTTGGGCCCCTTTTCTACGTCTACTCAAACTTTGTTCAAGGTACCTCAATCCGCAGAGATGATTTTCATTGACGCAACCTCAAACTTAGATGAACATAACTTAAAGTTCTTTCTGCTTTGTACACAATCTGTCGCTGGAGGATTACCCTTAGGTATGTCTTCTATTTTTTATTTGTTTTTTTATTTTACTCTTTTGTGCTTGTAGGGGGGTCATTTTGCAATTTTTGGAAAAAAATTACCCCATAGCATTTTATTAAGAGCCCCTCCCCCCATTTTATGACTTTTCCTTCAAAGTACTTACCCCCTCTGACCCCCTGCTTATTATTATCTCCCCCATTTTGATACTCTGGATGCAAAGCAAACATTTATCAATTTCTACATATATTTTTAACAATAAAATAAAAAACAATCATTTTTATTGTTACCCGCTTTAGCGGCCATAAGTTCAAGATAGAAACTTCGACCTACCGCCTATTATATTAGACAAAATTTGCCCCCTCCCCCTTTGATGCAAATAACCTGAAATGACCCTTATTTACCCTTTTTTGTGAAATATTTTTACTATTGTATAAATTGCTTTTTAGCCATTGTACTTACAAGCGATGAGAAGGAACAAACTTTGGAGAAAGCATTTGATATACTGAAAGATATTCTACTAGACGGAGCATTTTATGGCAATGTTAATGGTCCAGCAGTGATCATGACGGACGACTGTGACGAGCTTCGAAATGCACTCGGATCCAAGTTTCTGTTCTCACTTATGTATTTTTCACCTGCTCCAACAAGTGTGGCGTTGGCTCTACGAAAAAGCACATGGTATAAATAAGGATGACAGAGTCGACATAATGCAACGCTTTCGGAAGATCTTTTACTGCGAGGAGAAAAATATAATTGACACTATGGATGCCAATTTCTTTGATTTTCCTCTGCTAAAGAAATATGGAAATGCCATTGTTTACTTCTCAGAGCTTTTCGCATTGAAGAAAAGCTGGGCTATATGCTTTCGAAAAGATTCGTTGGTTTGTGGATCGAACACAATTAACTTTGTGGAAGCCCCATTTTTGGTGCTTAAAGTAAAGATACTATTTTAAGACGTCAACGTCAATTCAACATCAATATGTTATTGGAACGATTATTTTCAGAATTTGAGGAGCATTTCAGAACAAAGTTGCTTTCCTTATCTGATGGAACATTTGATGGGATCTATCGAAAACGATTCTAAATCTAAAAAAGGTAAGTGTTTGTTTTTAACAACTCTCGGGTACCTAATAGACCGGAGGGGGGGGTCGGAATAAGCGGGGTGGATGGAAAAAATCTCAAAACTTAATAAGCGGGGGTTGGGGGTTGGAATAAAAGTGTCCTGGGTGGAAAATTTTGGAAAAGCAGCCTAATACAAAAGAATCAGGGCAAAAAAGGAACTTAAATTAATAAGCGGGGGGTTGGAATAAGAATGACCTGGGTAGACTGGCACGCCAGTCGAGCTGGAACGGTATCACGCGGGAAAAGTGAGCGTATAGTAGGGGGAAATTTGTAGTCTCTGGTAGTCCAACAACCATATATTTTTGATAAAGAACGTTTGACTTGTGAGTCCTGGAAAATTTAAAAAGTCTTGAATGTCAGTACAATTGTTAGGGTACTGTACCTGGGTTATCCCTTTGATTACCACATGTAAAAACCTAGGAAAAAGAAAGCTGAAATGAAAAAAAACTCACAGTCCATAGTGTTTGCAATCTGAATACTCCATTCCTAAAATTGAATGAGTTATGAATAGGAAAAGATTACAAGTCAACAATTTCTGATAACTGATGTTACAAGATTTTCCATCTTCTCTTGCCTCTCAAATCAAAACAAAAAACAACCAAAAATGAGCCAAAGAATTTTGTATACAGAGAACCATGAAGAAAAGCCACATATACACAAAGAAGAGACTCATCAAATAAGAAACAAGAAACACAACATCTTTTCAAATAAAAATTTTCACTAGAAGTCAGCCATTTTTCTTCCAATCACTCACTCCTCAAAAATCAAAACAACACGATCTGCGACTTTGAAGGAAGTTCATTTCTCATTTCACGAATTTCTCAAAGTTCATTCATTTCTACAACGCCGAAATCTGGCGTTGTAAGATTGGGGCTTCAGCTTAGCCGTTTTTTCCTTCCTGGGGTTTCGGTAAACCTGGTATGGTAAACATCCTTTTCTTAAAGAGTTCAGCGCTAACTCAAAATTATTTTGTGATAGCTTACTGGATTTTTCATGATTTTTTTTTCTTCTATTTTATTTACTTTGGACTTGTCGATTTTTATTTGTGTTTACTTTATTGTATGTTCGGGAAGAAAATTGCTGCTGATGACCACTTCGGTGGACCTGTGTCACAGGTGACCCTGTTTTCTTCTTGGTACATAAGTCAGTCCAGCAACAAGGGTCGAAACTGAGCTACTTATGTACCCTTACAATATTGGTACCGGATTTGTCATTTTATTGGATTTGTCTTTTCATGTGTATGTCGGATGGAAATGGTTATTTAGGTGTGTGGCATTGGGTCGATGGATGTGTACTAAGTGGCAGTTTTCACACTAGGTTTGGATAGTGGTAGTATTCGAAGCATTTGTTTTGAACTATTTCCATCGATGATCTTTACTATTGATTTTGCCTTATATATTTTTCTTTGGATTGATTTGCTAGTTTTGGGTTCAGTTGTTAAACTTTTTCTTTTGGAAAGGTAGTTTTTGGCCTTCATTAACAGCTCTGTATTGCTTTCTTCATGTTTCTCTAGATATTTCTTTGGGCTTGATGAGGATCCTCTCGGTTTTAGCATTTGTCTCATTGTGTTTACACGCCTCCGCATTCCAGTTCTGTTGATGTTTGGCTTCCTTTACTTATCCTTTTGAAATTTTGTTTGACAACTCCCCATCAGGTATTTGATTTTGTTATATGAATAAATTGATATGTTAAGTCCTACGGCGCTGAGGAATTGGTGACGGGTATAGGTTTGGTAAGCTGGAAATACTTAATCATGACCGGTTTGAGATACTGGATCGTACTTTTTACTAACTGAAGCAAAGTAAATTTATGGTAGCTACTCAAATGACCAAGCAGCCTTTTTAGGATAGCACTGCTTGCCCTAATTCAGGGAGGGGGCTAGAAAAGGTGTCATAAACAAAGTTTGTTTCAATTTACCAGGCCAGCTGCCGCGACTGGCGGTTTCCCATATTTACGGTGTCAAGAATAATATGAAAAATGTGAAAAATGTAAATTTAAAAAAATTTAGCCATAAATCTTCAAGTGTGAAGTTAATTTTAAAGTACACACATACTTATAATTTACAGAACAATGGGTGATATATATGTCACATGTTCAACAACCCATTTTTTTCCACAGCTCACTTGTTCAACAAATTCTTGTCAAATTGGATGTCGAACAAGTGGGGTGTGGAAAAAATAGGTGCCAAAATGATCGACAACCCAGTTGATTGACACCACTTGTTCGACAATCTATATAGTTGTTCGACAGGCTAGTTGTTTGAGAAAAGAGTGTCGAATAAGTGGTTGTCGAGCAAATGGGTGTCGAACTAATAACTGTCGAACAAGTGGGATTTCCCCAAAATTATAGTCGTACGTAGATGAAAATTTGTCAGAATTTATATTACGTTGAAAATTCTCAGTTTGACAACAAAAATTTCTCAAATAGGTAATTTTAATTTACATAATTATAATATTAAATTGTAAGATTAGTGTGGCAAGAAAACTCTTTAAAAAAAATTAGCCATAAATCTTAAAGTGTAAGGTTAATTTTTCAGCATTTTTGGTGTGACGAGAAAATTCTTCAGCACATTGCCACAATCTATAGAAAAAGGTCAGATCTTACAAAAATACAGCATTTTTCTAAAATTATGAATACGTGTACCCAAAAGCTTTTCTGTAACCATATAAATTCTGGATTTTCTATCAGAGCTATCTATCACAGCACTAAATTCTGCAAATTTCAATTTTCACAAAATAAATTTGTGCATGTCAGATGTTACATTTTTCATGGCAGACTTAAATACTTAATTATTTCAACATGACATCTTAACTAGCAAAAGGTCTATCTATTTAATTTTCTATGCGTACGTGTAATTTTCCTGTGCTTGGCTGGTATGTTACATGCTGACAGTCAGGACAGGTTGTTTTTGGTAGCAGTGAGTCTGGCTGTCAGACAGCAGCCTGACAGTAATGACATTGAGAGTGATGAGAGGGAGAATCTTTGGAGTTTCTTTAAACTAACCAGGAAACGCTGTTTATTCTCACGATAACCTAAAAATGGTTTCAAACCGTACGAAAAACTTTAGTCAACTGCATATTATGTTGACTAAAATTTTTGGTACGGCTTGAAAACCTGTTTTAGGTTATCCTGAGATTTCAAAAGTGTCAGAATTATTGATTATTATGATATGTTATTATTCTAAAAATAGTATCAAAATGTTTTCAAAAAGGTTATATTGCTGGGTACTTTTGAGCAGAGTTCCTACCTGGTCAGTGTTACTGTTGTATTCATAAAAAAGGGTGTTGGAGAGTTTCACTTTCACAGTTTCCACAATGAGACTAGAGTAATCAAGTTCCTTAACAAGTAGTCTGTAAGTACTAAAATAAAAAAGACTAAAAAAGCAAAAAGTATTTAGGTGGAACCAAAATCGAAAAATATTTCTTACCTTGAGATCAAGAAAGTTACGTATTAAGGAAAGCAGAGTTCCAGTTACCCCATATGATTTGAGTTTGAAACTCAAGCCATCATGCCAAACCCGGTCGAATGCCTTTGAAATATCTAAAAACACACCCCTGGTATCTAAAGAAGGGTTCACGTCAAACTCTGTAAAAATATCATGCGTTATGGACAACAACTGAGAAATGCAAGAGTCACCCTCCCGAAATCCAGACTGACATGGAGAAAATTGATTATTTGTTTCAAAATATCTGTAAAGTGCATCATAGATACACTTTTCAAATATTTTTCCAAACACTGGAAGAAGAGAAACTGGTCTGTAATTTTTAGCTCTGCTCCTGTCTCCCTTTTTATAGACAGGAACCACATTGCCTTTCTTCCACTGTGATGGGAAAATGCCAGAATTGATGGAAAGATTGAATATACTAAACAAAGGTTTTACTAGAGAATCACCACAGATCCTGATCATACGAGTAGAAACATTATCCCACCCATGGGCCTTGTTTACGTTTAAAGAATTAATAATTGACGCGATTTTTTCTTCGTCAAATTCAAGGTTATTTAGCCTGGAGTCAGTAACACGGCGATCTTTGATTGGATTAATCGGATTCAAATTTTCTTGTTTGAGCCAGATTTTAGGAAATTAACTGAGAAGAAATGCTTTCTTTTTCTTTTATCCTTTAGAGGACAAATATAAGTACATTTTGTGAAAATTTCATGTCTCTAGCACTTTCCTATCCAGAATTATCTTGATTCCGATTTTGAGGGATCTCAACCGGGATGAGGACGGGATAGAGGGATCTCTCGAAAACGAAAGTGCCCAATAACTGGTCAACAGTTTGATGTATCAAAAAACTTTTTTTCCTACTTTTAAATTGCTATAAGGAGACTTTATATACCAAATTTCATCTCCTTTTGAGCACTAATTAAGGAGATACAAAGGGATATTAGCCAAAATAATCCCGATTTTACAAAAGTTCCAATGAAAGATCACTGTGTAAAAAATTGTTCAGGTGGCAGCACGCTGCCAGTTTCGATCAAAGAACATTGGTTTGCAAAAAAAGAGTTAAAAATATCGGCCTTCTCAGAAACATCGCTCACAAGGACGTTTCTTTCGTCGCGAATGGGTGGAATTTTAGGGGTTTTTCGTATGCTCAGGAACTGCTTAAGGGTAGACCAGTATTTCTTACTTCCGATGTTTGGATCATTTAAAGAAATGCCAAGACGAGAAAAATAGTTGTCCTTGGCAGTATTAATGGCTAATCTGCACTCGACAACCATATCATCGAGTGCCTGGCGATCTAAGGGATTTTGCCACTTTCTCCATCGACGATATATTTTAGCCTTGTCCAGAAGCATCTGCTTTATCTCAGGAGTCATCCATAACGCATCTTTATCCCTGATTGTTATAATTTTATTTGGGACAAAGTTAGAAAAGATGTTAAGGATACATTCAGAGAGAAGGGCGACGCGATCTTCAACATTGAGCCCCAGGAAGGTAGTGTCCCAATCAATGGCATTCAGAGCAAGCATGATTCCCCTTTGGTCAGCGCGAGAGAAGTTCCAAATCTTGCGTTTATAAGCTGGAGGGAATTTAATTTGATAATTTATTCTAACAAAAGGTATCTGGTGGTGACAACGAGGGAAGGTAAAACCCCAGATTCTAAAATAGGTGTTCGCGAAGATGAAAAAATAAGATCTATACAGGATGGAGAGCACCCAGGCTTCAAGTGAGTTGGCTGGTCAATCAGTTGATGTAACCCATACTGCGTGGCTAAGTCGTTAATGTCAAAGGACAGTTAACATAAGAACAAGAAATCCTATTTATCCTCTTAATATACGAACTGAGCGTTTTCGTAATACATTTTTTCCTTACTGCATATCACAGTGGAATATCCTGGGCGCGAATATAAGAGATCTACCTTCTGTTAAGACCTTTAAGAATGCAATTTTAAAATTTTTGAGACCCAAACAATCTCGTGTTTTTGATGTTTCTGACAATCAAGGTGTAGTCTTTCTAAATCGACTGCGGGTAGGGTTCACTCATCTGAACGAGCACAAATTTAGGCATGGTTTTCGTGATACTTTAGACCCTTTTTGTGGTTGTCGAACTAACTCAGTTGAAAATACTCAGCACTTTTTTCTGCACTGCTCTATATATTCCCATGCGAGGCAATCTCTATTCGACAAACTACAAGACTTGGGTATTATTTTCCTCCCACTAAACCCTTCTTATTTTTGTCGATTTTTATTATACGGTGATGAAAGCTTGACTTTAATTTTAAATCAAACTATAATTCTTTCTGTCGTTGAATATATCCACGAATCTGGAAGGTTCAGTGGTGCGTTATTTTAGTCTACTACAACCATAGCTCTCTCCACACCACACCTTGTTTTACTTTTTTCCTTTCTTCATAGCCTTACCTCTGGCGATATAACTTAAGTTTCTAGCGGAGGGAGGGACTATATTAATGTTTAGTAGTATTTTGTATTATATGTTCGTAATGTACCCTGTGTTTATGTTTCAATAAAGAAAAAAAAAAAAAAAAAAACTCTCTAGATCTTCCAGTTCGTCGAACATCGAAAAACGTGACCACTGCTTGTCTGATGTAGTTTCAAATAATCAACCTTCTGCAAAAAAATAGGGTGGAAAATCTGTGATAGTATTACAAGACATCCAACAAAGAGAATAACGAAAGAACAGTGATTACGACATACGTTTAATATATATCTATAAACTGGAATAAACGTTCTATGTAAAAAAGCCAAAAATATTTTGGTTGTTTGGTCGTTGTTATATACACACGTTTATAAGTAACCACATTTTGCGGCTTGGGATTGCAAAAAAAAACTTCTTTAACTTCAGGACTTGTGATCGTTTAAAATCAATGATTGAAAGAAAACTCTTTCTCAAAAGTTTCTTATGGATGGATGACTCTGAAAACTTTTGAACTGTTGGGCTATTTTCAGGGCTAAGAAACTTGGTTGCTTACATTTTAAAATGTCTCCAATATTTGATTTATATAAACCTATATTTTAAAAATAAGTAACAGTTCAATGTTTTTTCACTTTATGTTGCTTAAGGTTTTCCTTTCTTGTAAAACTTTTGTCACACTTATCACAAGGAAATCCAGCGATTTTCGAATGACTCATGTCTTTTCAACCGAGAGTTGTTTTCGAAGCATTTTGCGCAAGTGTCGCATTTATGAGTTTCAGTGTGTTGCGCAACATGGTGCAATTTAAACGTTTTCTTCGAACGAAACTTCTCGCCACAAACCTCCCAGTTTACATGTTCGTTTTTCCTCTTGATTTTCTGGAACACTTTCCCACATTTTTTGCATGGCGAGACCGGTATGCCATCTTTTCCAGCCTTGTTGAGCTTCTATAAAAAGATCACACATATTTTCTAGGACCCAAAACGAACTATATGATTCATTATTTTTCAAAGTTTTACCAATTAAATTGAATATATTGCCTAAAAGTCTTGCCTTTTATTGAAAAAGAGCAACTCCTTTTTGACACGAAGAAAATAGGCAAAAACTAACCTCTCTTTTTCAGATGTTATTTCTCTCCACTTCAGTCACATATCAGCAGATGTTGCTCCAAACGATTCTTTGTTCTCTTGTGCTTTCATTGTCTGAAAGTAAAAATTAATTAAAATTGGTTTTGATTACTCGATCATACTTAGATTTTATGTAAACATTATCTAACAAAATGAGAAACAGTTATTAGATTTTTCTTTTAAAATGTAAAACCACAATTTACATTTTCTAGGAATTTTTAAATTTTATTTAGAGAAATATATTTAGAATATTCAGGCTTCAGCATAAGAAAATTCTAGGCGTGTTGTCAATCACACTCCTGCACGTGATTAGGGGTTTCATAGTCAGATTTCAATAGAGAATTTTGAAGTGATTATCTTATGTATCAAGTATTGATATCCATTCATCTTTTGTCTTGGTGTCACTTGTTGTTGTTCGATTTCATTTTGATCTTCTTTCTTTGGCTCCACCTCGTCAATATTATCTAGAGCAAAGCGATTTTATTAGTTAAAATTCAACTACTGTAGTGCTGAAACAACCTTCGATGTTTTTATTTGTATCTGGATATATACATATCCATTGTAAGTATACTATAGTAACAACAAATCAGAGCTCTATTTGTTCATATTTAGTAAGAGAATTTGAAAAATGGTTATGATGTGTAGCAAGCTTTTTACTACTGAAAGAAAAACTAATTGAATTGTCATTTTCATTTGTTGTAAACATTTCTATGATTATTTACCTCTCGAATCATCATCATTTGATTCGGGGATTATATCATCAACCTCTTCAATATCCTAAATGAAATAAATAAGTTAGGCTTATTTAACATGAAATTTTGTCTCAACATCCAGACCATGGAAATTTCAAAGTTTAACAAAAGTTATTCAAATTTTTTACTCATCCCTTGCTCATTTGTTTAACAACGTCAAATGTCTCTCTTTTTCGGTAAATTTTATTTGACTATTATTGGACTGGGGAAAAAAGAATGAGATAAAATGTAATAAGTAATCTCGCGAAATTAATTCTGATTAAAATAGCAAGGAAGCTCAATCTTTTTATTGGACTTTCTTGGTGTTACTTTTCCAATGGCCAAGTGAAAAGAGTTGTCGCTACCCATCCTTCATAAAAAAGGACATTAATGCCATTCTCAGGTAGTCATTGAACTGATTGCATCAGTTAGCATTCCATCTCTTTCAATTGCAGCCAACACGGAAAGTGTCCTGACAAAAGAGTTGTCAGACTTGGTCGTGATAAAGTCTGCAAAAAATTTCAATGAGCCTCAAATTGATCCAATTTTGATTTGCAAGTAGGGCTAAGTCGCTAGTTAAGAGGTTTTCATATCCTGGGCTGGCGCTTTTAGTATGAAAATTGTTTCCTAATAGGTTTTTAAAAAGTCCTACTGATAGTCTATCCGGAGCAGGAAATGATGGGGTGTTTGAACATTATCAAGTTGTTGAAACCATAGCCTTTCATTCTCGAGTGACTCTTTCAGGTCACGTGCAAGATGCGTGTTTTTACAGGCATTTACATCTTCTAAGGAGTACAAAACTCCATCAACTTTCGCCACGTTGTAACGATCTTGATATCTTTTTAGACTTTCTTTAATGATTTCACAATTTGTGAGAGGTAGCAAATGAGAGTGTTTTACGCGGGCTCTTTTTTCCACCTTAGCGTAGCGAACAGTTCCTTCTACTGACTGGACTTTGGGTATTTGGATGTGTAAGAATTCCTTCCTTGGTAAAACGCTCAAGATACCCTCTTTGTACGTGATTTCCTATAAGTAACAGGGAAGATTTTTAAAAGTCACTATGAAAAATAAGCTTGAATTCACTCAAAAAAGAGTCCTGCGCTTGAAATATAAATAAAATAAGTGGAATATAATTTTCACCAAAAAGCTCCCGAGTTTTGAACCACCCATATAAACATAAAAGCCGGCTAGTTCGAAACGCAGGTCACAGGTCACAGGTCAGTGATGACAGGTTGACTCTAATCAATGTCATTGCAGAGGAAAATGTTTGGAAAACACAAAGAATTATCAAAAACATAATTCTTCATCCATATAAAACCATTTCAAACATCAAAATTTAACCATGTGCTTTTATCGATCTTTCGCAGTTTGCGCCGTGTATAACGCAGACCAGAAAATTTAAAACCATATTATACGTATAACAGGTATATTACATATTGTAATGTTTGTAATGTTATATGATGGTTACATATAATAAAACTCATCTCTCTAAAACTACCTTCTCAGAGAACTCACGAGCTTCTGATTGGTGTAATTTTATATCCAGCCATATTGTTATCATCACATTCGGTATGCTAAATATTTTTGGTGTTTTTCTCTTGTAAGACATGATATTTTGTGATTCTGTCAACATTTTTGTCAAAAATTGTCATTAGGTCATTAAAATAACAATTGAATGATTGATTAGTTTCATCCTTCTAAAACCACTCTCTTAGGGACCTCACAAGCTTCTGATTGGTGCCGTTTTATATCCATTCACACTATCAACATCACATTCTGTATAATAAATATTTTTCGCGCTTTTGTCTTTTTAGGCATCATATTTTATAATATCTAAATAACATGTATTACTTTTTTGTAATTTAATGCGTTATGTATTGATGTTATGTTATGTATATGTTATGATCTTATTATCTTTTTTCCGGTCTGCACTTTGTTGACCTGTGACCTGTGACCTGTTGACCTGTGACCTGTGACCTGCGTTTCGAACTAGCCGCATAAAAGCCTTGTAGTGTCCTAGTATTTCTATTTCTATATATTTATTTGCATAAATTACTTTCGCAAATATTATGTATGTAAAGGGTTAAATTTTATCTTTTCCAAACAAAAAGAAACCAAAACATTTGAACGATTGAAGTATTACCCGGATTTTTTGGCGCACTGTATAACCCGGACCCGGACCGGACCCTGGACCCCGAGAAAACCAGGACCCCGGACTTTTACAAAAACCCGGACCCTTTTAATTTTTCGAGAAAACCCGGACCCCTCGTAATTCTTCTCGTAGAGAAAATTCCAAGAAAAGAATCTGGGCTAGGTAAGCTAAGTGCTCTGATAACACTTGTTTTACGCGGCTTTACGCAGACTATAGGCTGTTATAGGTCTGTAAAATTGACGAAGTAAAAAACATTGCATGCATTTTTTTGTTGTTGTTCAGTTGCTGGTTAGTGGTTAGTAGAATATGTATGCAAGTAACTGTGGCTTGTATTCTTGAAAAGTTTTGGAAACTTCAATCTATAAAGAAGAAGGTAGGTAGACACTTTTTAGCCTTCATTTGTATATGGCTTGAAATTTGATTTGAATGTGAGACTGGTTAATATTTTCTTGGCCTTGCTTTGTTAGCTAATCCTAATCTGTTCCATTCTCTCCAAAAAAATTTTTCTCTAGCTGCTGGCTTTAGTTACTCGATAGAGTGAAGCAATCAATACCTAATAAGCATATCAATGGATTATATTTCATTTTACTGATAAATCCCACCTAGCATAACACTAGCTAACACCTCATATAACTTTTTATAATAAGACTCTAGCATCTCCAAAGTCTCTTTTAATTTTAATTTTTTTGCCTGCTGTGCTACCGTGAGATCGAGTAACTTGCACCAGTGGTGGCTAACATGCATAGCCCTCAAATAAATAACCTGGCTGGTCATTAAGATACAAAGTTAAATCAAAACAAAAATGGTAGAGTAGAGCTGCAAGCGGAGCTGCGTAGTTCATTTTTTTGAAATTTTGCTGCTTTTGATTGGTCAGTTATTTGATAGTGATGCAAGTTACCCAGCTTCACGGTGCTTTATTATACACCCAATGATATACCGTGAGATTTGGTAACTTGCATCAGTGGAGGCTAACATGCATAGCCCTCAAATGAAAGACCTGGCTGGTCATTAAATAAAATACAACTAAGCAGCTCCGCTCGCAGCTCTACTCTACCATTTTTGTTTTGATTTAATTTTTCTCATGGTACTCAGGTCGGGGTAGGGTACTAAATTTTCAAAAATTACAAGGGTCTCTATGACAGTCTAGAAAGTAACGCATGTATATGATAGATATATATATCCGGCATAGACTTTGTATCTCACAAGCTTAGCCCAAAGTTATGCTCAAAAAACCATCTGGCGTGCATGTTTCCTTATTTTAAAAGATTTATGCAAAAAGAGGAGAAAACTTTAGAAAGAATTTTTACTGAATAATTGCACTGCTTCTAGTCAATTTTTCCAAATCAAATCGTCATGCGTGCAGTGGCAATATTTTTCAATATTTTTTCTTCGTCAAATGACTCTATATACAAAAAAAATAAAAAATTGAGATTATAGTAAATAAAGTATTGAGAAAGTAGAATTTTTTTTTAAATTTTAGTAAGAACCAAATATATTTACCAACCAAAATATCAGAGCAAGATCATGCCTCCGTAAAAAGTTAAGGCAATATTATGAAATACCAGGCTGAAATTGCTTAGACATTAAAACCTAATTCAAGTTAAACATTACTATAGTGATATGACTTCAGTAATCAATAATCGTCGATTTGTTTGATATGTAATATGTAATCACATGATGAGGATAGTTAATGCAATTAGAAGATGATTGCACACAAGCCTACTTTGAAAGTCATTTTCCAGGATTTGCAAATTTATAAGCCTTCTAATTCTATTCTCTTAACCCTATAAGGCCTAGGGGGGGGCTATTTTTGTAGAAAACTTTTGGTAATAAAATTTTGTGAGTTTTCCTACATTTTCGATCGCCTGAGGGCGATTTTAACAGTGTAGATATACAAGTCAAATCTCGTTTTTGAAATCGAAAGTAAATGTTTGACTCGCTTACCTTTATAAACTCATTAGTTTCCTTACATTTTGTCTGAATAGGAGAGATTTTAAAATTTTTTCAGGCTATATCCCATCCCCTTCCTCAAAGTGTAACTTTTTTCTCTAGGGTCTACGCTTTACTTTTGCTTTGATCATGTGTTATGTACTGACTAATAATGGCAAAAGTTGCAGATCAAATAAAATGTATAACAGCCTTAAGTAGTCTATTGTATTCATCACTTTTGTATGGTTTATGACGTCATTCCCCTATCATTTCAATGTTCGTCTCATTTATCCATGTTCATTATGCCACCATTATGCTTAGAGCTGTTAAATTGATTTACTTTAAGCGAGGACAATAATTTCACAGCTGTTTTAAAACGCATGCGTAAACACTTGTTTTTTACTACAACGATTTTGATAGTAAAATAAGTCTCCTGAATTGAAATTGCACGGCCTTTGAAACAAAACAACGATAAAGAAGTTTTTAAAGAGGTAAGGTTCACTCGACCATTTTACTCGACTTTATAATTTAGTCTAGCTGCTCTAATCTTGCCATAATTTACCAGAGATAGATCCGCATCGCAGGGTGTAAGGTAATAAGCCATCAACCTTGCCCTTCTACGACTAAACGAAAAAATGGACAAAGTGAAAATTAATTTCTTAGTGAACACTACCACCAGGTTCTTTCTCCGATGATTTTGTCGGAAATAAGCGATCGCCAACAGTGTGTTTGAAACACGCTGACCTAGTATATAGCATCAATATAAAACACATTTCATCCCCTTATTATCTTCACATCTTGAGCATGATGACATTTTTGTCAAAAAGATATGGCACGTTTTTTGCGTAATTGCCCTTTTAATGTCAAATATATATCATTTAAATAGAAATTTTATGAATAATTTAAAGAAAAAGGTCATTTTTATCTATTAATTCTGTTCTGTACTCAAAATTTTGCGATTTTCAATTTTTGGAGCCAAAATTGGCAATTTTTATTTTTGCTCATATCAGCATGATAAGTGACGTCATTCAGCCTTATGCTGAATATGAGCAACCAAAGTTATAAATAGTTAATAGAAAACGAAAGTGATCTAAATCTTGAGATAGCTAATTTTTCAACCCTCATTTTATATCCTCAATTTAATCAGGGGAAAATTTCCGACCGTTTGGTATAACATGCGTGGGTTTGTTGCCAGAAAAAATATTTCGCATCTAAAAATGAAAAATCCGCCATTATGGATTTCTGACCACATCCCAAAATTTAAACCAAACTTTTTTTTAGCCTTCACATGATTCCTGACCAGGATCAGAAGTTAAAAATTAGTTAAAAAATCATGCACACTCTATTACACTCAGACCCTAGAGTACTAGTGAATTTCAGCTTAATTGTAAGGTTTTCAAACTTCTGCATTTGTACACAGATTGATTGTAAATAAATAGAAATATTGTTACAGGTTATTAGCAATTCTTTATTCAATGCTTTCCAGAAAATATACAGTGAGAAGAAAAACGTTAGCTATATTGTTATCAAGGAAAAATGTCATTTCAACAAGAGAGGTAATTTTCTAGTTTTTCTTTACTTTTTGGCTAATTGGTTAAACATGATTAAAGCATACAGTAATGCCCAATTTTGCAAGAATGGTTAAGTTTAGTGAGCCAAGCCGAGTGCTTTTTATTAAAGAAATGCTACATTACCATGTAAATAGTGACTAGGTTGAATCTTTGACAGGGTTTCATAAAAGACTTTTGAGATTGAAATTCTTGATATTTCGATTTCTTTATATTCTAATTTTTCAATTTTTTTAAATTTTTAAAATGAGAAAAGCTGTCTTATTTTTAGAATTTCTATGTCATTATAGTTGGTCTTCTGATGGAATTATTTTTAGGGTGACCATATTTTTCGTATCCTATTCCTGTTAGCAAAAGCGATAAAGAGAAGAAATTAGCTTGAAAATACTTATCATTAAAACCAGTTAATTTGTATTAGATTAAGATAGGGAGAGGAACTTTTCTTTGCAATTATAAATTATAAATATTATTTTGTACTGTATAGTTAGAAAGTGCACTTTAATCCAATCGATCCAATATATATTTCAAAAATTCTAAAAGAAGAATGGTGAAATTTTGGATTACATAAATAATTTTCAAATTATGTAATTTTTAATTTTCCAAACCTGTGAATGAAATTTAGCAGGCGAGTTATACTGAAAAAAAATTTTCACCCGTCTGGTAACACAGAAACAAGGAATTTTTTAGGAACGACTTTAAAGAAGATCTGAATATTATTTCTGATATTTATCCTTGTAGTATATTCCAACTGCCTGATCCATATTCAATCATTGAAGTCCCAGGTGACGGGCATTGTATTTTCTATTCATGGGAGATATCACTGACAGCATCTTCAACAAGCAAGTTCAAACCCACATATACATCTCTTTTGGATCTGGTGCGTATGGAATTCCTAACGAATCAAGACAACTACAAGCCGTTTTTCTTTGGACAAAAAGATTATAATGATGAAATCACAGACACTTGAGAATAAAGTTACGCAAACTGTATCTGATATATGGCTACGCCTTATCAAATACAACTAAAACACTGCGTTTTTGGAGAAGAGAATGTCAGTTGGTTATCAAATACAACTAAAACAACTGCAGTTGTTTGGGAGAAAGAGAATGGTCAGTTGGTTCAACGGAACGTCATCATTCCAGCCTTAGACGCAAATCCAGTAAATTGAATCATTCACCTACACAAAGAAGGGCAGCATTTTGAACCTATTGTCAAGAGACAACAAAAAGGTATGCACTTTTCATGCTTGATTTTATAACATTTAGTTTCTCTCATATGTTCTATAGGGGGGGGGGGCAGTTTTTCCCAACACTTTATTTTTGTCTGAAAACATTATAAAAACATATCCAAATAAACAAATAAAGCTTAACAAATTTTGAAAAACAAATCTCATTTGGGATTTTATGATTCTAAGTATTTTCCTCAGTGGAAACATAAAATCAAAAATCTGCAATTCTTCCGCCTGTGATGTCATATATGACGTGTAACAAAGCAGAATAAAGATTGAAGTCTGTTTTTAAGAGTTTGTCCTTTATTAAAAGAAAAGAGTTGAATGGTGCAGAAGTTAAGAAGGCAATCTTATATCTTCTCTGTTTAGAAATCTCAGACGCTTTGTCTAGCACACATTTCATTACAGCAAACCCAAGCTTTATCCTCAATACGTGAGTACATTCAAAAATTCAATCTTATCTTCATTCTTACCACATAACAATAACATAATCGCTTCTAATTCTTTCAGTATGGAAATTTGGCATTTACTAAAGGGTGCCATGTTTTTCTTGGTGAAACTTGCAATAAGAATTATCTGTGTGAGACAGCAGGTCTATTGTTTAGTACAATATAAAAAAAAAAAATGCTATTCTTTTATTCTTATAAAAGAGCATGTAGGTGAGGTGTGCTTTGTCTTGGGGATGGGTCAATAAGTTTAAGGAGCAATCTTCTTCCTCTATGTTGAAGTGCTTAGCTACACCTTATTAGATCTTTTCATTTTAATTTTCTCTTTTTTCAGAACGTGAAGATGAAAGTATCGTGACAACATTAGATTCAGACTGTGATTGTGTTATTATCGAAAATGCAGGACAAGGTACTTTCAAACTTTTGCTTATCTTCATTTAGCTTTTCAAAGTACCTTGTTTGTCAAATAGACAATTAAAAGAATAGTTTTATTATTCTAATTTTAGAGGGAAATAATTGTGATTTTTCATGAAAAAGTTGATTTTGGACATTTTTTTGGGTGCTGATCTTTGATTAGTTTTTGATGATTTTTGGGATCTGGTGCTGGTATGGACCTGGTTGGCCAGTAAAAACTAAAAATCAATAAAATTGAGGTGTATCGTTTTTCTGGCCTTTTTGTCTAGATTTTGATAATTGAAATATGGGGAAGAATCATTTAAAGAGCACCCTATTGCATAGCCTATTCACCGATTTGATTACTGGATTACTTCAAATATAATGAACAAAGTTGTTGTATTTTGACTTATAATTAGATAATTATTAAAATACTTTTAAAAGCAGTTTTTAAAAACAGTAAAATTGGTAATTTTAAAGAATTTTCGAAAAATTTTTCGAAAAATTGTCAAAAATACCTAATTTAATCTTTTTCAATGCTTCTAGTTCTACCCAATTTTATTTCAATTGTCAAATCGTGGCAAAAACTTCAGAAAATAGGGAATCTGAAAAATGTTATCAATTTCGACAAACGTCGGTCATCCCTCCCCCTCTACTAATTTTCTCTTTTTTCAGAACGTCAAGATGAAAGTATCGTGACAACACTAGATTCAGACAGTGATTGTGTTATTATCGAAAATACAGGACAAGGTACTGTCAAACTTTATTAATTAATCTTCATTTAGCTTTTCAAAATGTTTTCTTTGTCAAATGGACAATTAATAGAATAGTTTTATTGTTCTAATTTACTCTCTCTTTTTCAGAACGTGAAGATGAAAGTATCGTGACAACACAAGAAACAGACAGTGATTGTGTTATTATCGAAAATGCAGGACAAGGTACTGAACAGTTTTTTTATCTACCTCGGAGGTCCTAAAAATTAACCGATGTCCGTTTTTTCGTCTGTTCGTCCGTTCGTCTGTTACAAGCTTTTCTCGGGATTGGCTAATTATTTTTTTTTTTTTTTACACAATGATGCAAAATGCCAAAATACCCAAGTTGTGACTGAGCCAAATTTTCGAAAAATATTTTTTTGGGCAAATTTGGGCTAAATTGGTTTATTTTTTTTCTGTTTTTTTTGGCAGAAATATAGAGGGCAAGGTTCTCTAAAAGATAGCTGAAGTATTTTTCCCAGAAAATTGTTGTTTACCATAAAATACGAATTTTCGTATTTGGGGAAATTTCCTTTTACCATTTCACAATTTTCATTAGACTAGCTTGTTTATTTTTCCAGTCTGAATTTTTGTACAATTATTGCCATTTTTTCCTTTTTCATCTTACGTTAATCATTAGGTAGGTTCATTCAGCATGTTGCTTGTTTAAATTTGTTTCGAAAAGTCTTTCAAAGCTTTCTCAAGTACTACCAGTATTGAAAATGAAATTAGGTCTTGTGGATAGGGCAACAAGTCGAAAGATCATAGTTTAAGTATTTTTTCCTCTAACTACACCTCAAGTTAAAGTTTTGTGTTACTTACTTTTTAATATTTTCATGTGAAAATTTCCGTTGTATTCTATAAAAGATTACTATTATTTAAGTGATCTTTTTTTCTTCAGGTAATGGCAAATATGTAGATCGACTTAATCAGATTAAATTTGACTCTAAGAAAGACATTCAGATACCTGGTAAGATTGTACTGTTGAACATGATAATATATTTTTGTGCACCCAACCCCAAGAAAGCCCCCATTTTTGCAAAGCGAATAAAGTACTTATGAGTAAAGCGGTTTTTCTCTTGTGTGTATCTATATTATAATACATACGCTTATCTCAGAAATCAATTCATCAAAATTCTCGCATCAAGCTTATTCGGTAATAATTTTTTAAGACAATTCTATATTCGCTATGTGCATTTCCTTTGTCAGTGCAAATATTCCTCCTAAGGATGAATTACAATTAAACAAAACTAAATTTCGCAAGAATTGGTTTTGGTAAGAGCAATAACTTTTTGGTAATTGGCGAAATTTGCTGAAATTTACGTCCGCGAAAATTTCTTCCCTTGGGGTAATCTATAAGGATCTGTAATTAGTTTTTGTTAACAATAAAAAAAAACTTAGCAATGCGAGCGTTCAGAAGTTATTGTCCCTTTGAATGAGAGTATATTATGCTCTGTACTCGATGAGGCTTTGCTCTCTTTAACGTAACAAACGTAGACATGATCGACTATCATTTCCAGACATTCTATCTAAGGTGGATATTTTAAATTTTCTAATTTTAGGAATAACTTCAGAGGCTATATGTTATCTCGATGGTGACAAACGATTCCCTTTCTGGAAAATCGCTTCAAAATCATTAGAAACCCTGCCAGTGGCTGAAAGCATTCACTATGGAAGATACGATCGTAACAAGCTGTGTCCAATCCGAACTTTGTAAATGCCAATTGCAGCTTTCTCGTCAACACTGATAACATGCTTAATGCAAAAGACATCTTTTGTGATCTCCATGGGCATTGGGAACGTGCTGGAACCAAAAGAAGGACATAATAAAAGTAAAATTGATTATTCACCGAGGATTTCATAAAGTTTGGACTAAAACCATCAATGATGACCTTAACGAGAGCCTTGGATGATTAGTAGATGTGCTTGAAAATCGAGGAATCTTGTAAAACGTTCGTCATCGGGAGGTCATTGTCGACTAAGTGGGAAAAGATGGGGACTGGGGAAAAGAAATTTAGGGACTATTTTTGCAATATAAAGCAGACGACATACGCAATTGCATGACTGCCGAACTACGAGCAATGACCAGGACTGGGGTTTCCCCCAAAACAGATGGGGACTGGGGAAACTACACCCAAAACCCGAACGAGTCGAGTAACGCCAAACTAAAATCTGGCCTTGTCGACTCACGCAAAATGTCATTAAAAGAAGTGGTTCAACTATTGCGTACTGCTTCGGAGTACCAAGAAGAACAAGTCGAATTAGCTCTTTTGGGAAGGAACTCTTGGCGGCTTCTACCAGAGTACAGACAACAATTTCCTAACATTAACCGTATTTATCAAATGAACAAGTCACAACGCGCAAGATTTTTGAAACGTTTCAATTCTTTATCTGTTGTTAACAACTCGTCCACAACGGAATTTCAGATAAAAGCCGAGGAAACTGGACTTCTTTATCCTCCGATGACAATTCTTAAGGACATATTCAATGATGGGTCTGTATTGCTCAATCCGGACAGTATTACCGATGCCCCTGGAGCACCCACAGTAAAAATTGTCAAGAATTTACACGACCCGTTACAACCATATAGAGTATCAATCAAAAATGATGGAATCGTATCTTGTCAACAGACATGTGACAGGTACAAAGCTTATGCTATTTGTGAGCACACCCTTAGTGTTTCTCAAAGAGAAGGGATTCAAGATAAATCTATTAACAAATTAAAAAGAAAGCAATCATCCAGATCCACAGGGCGAAACCTTTCTGATCTGTGTAACGTCAACAAGGACCCAAAAACTGGAAAGAAAGCTACCAAATCAACGTCAAAGAGAAAAGGGAAAAGAAAATCCAACAGTGTATTTTCTTACACCAACACCCTTAATGATACCTCCAGTGTTGCCAGGCAAAACCCCGATATCATTGGTCAAGTTACCCAGTCATCAATCAACCCCATCCAGAATCAAAGCATCGCCTCGACATCCCAGACCGATCAGGAAATATCTTCAGAAATGGGAAGCCCAGAAACTATTTATCAAGATACCCATACCAATCGAGAAATGTCTTCAGTATTGAAAGAGCCTGAAAACATTGGTCGAGATACCCATTTATCAACCCAGCCAATCCAGGCTCAAAACATTGCCTCAATATCCCAGACTATTCCGGAAATACCTTCAGTAACGCAAAACCCTGAAACTGTTTATCAAGATACCCATTTATCAATCCAGCCCATCCAAGCCCAAAGCATTGTTTCGACATCCGAGACTAATCAGGGATCGTTTTCATTTTCGCGAAACCCGGGAACCAACGATACCCATAAAGTCAAAAGGAAAAGAGCTGGTACCCGTATTACTCAACCTTCTAAAGTGGTCAAAGAAATGCCAACAAAGATTATTCTAAAAGCATCCAAACATGCAGTTCCACCTAGTGAGCGAAAAGAGCAACCACTTTTACCTTTGGGAAGACCACTCCCACCAATACCACCAATGCCAGAGCCTCAAATCCGTCCCTATGAAATAAAAAAGCGAGCAGGAAATGTTGCAACGTGTCATGGATGTCGTAACGGCTTTAAGAAATCAGATAGCAGCTTGTTTATGTTGTTCAGGGAGGAGGAGGATTGGTTTCCAAAAGTAGATAAAGAAAATTATACGAAACAGTGGAGCACAAGCAAAAAAAACGCCGACGCCCGTTTATCACAAAAGAACATTTGACTGTACTTTACAAAGGTGATGAACGTCACAGCTAGTCTTGAATATGTGACTTTTGAGACTTTTGCAAAGATTTTGAATTTTGTTTTTAGGCTTTATAGTCTGTATTGTCCAGACTAGATCATAGACAAAAATCCTGGTCTGACAATCCATTGTTTTAGCTTTTTGTTAACTTTTGTTTTCTTGATTGGTACCCAGTTTTCCGAAGTTAAATGTGAAAATGAAATATGTAATATGTATTTTACTGAATCAACACTTTAACCTAATCAAACTGAACTAACTAATCTAAAAAATCAAGATCACAGCATGTTTTTTGAACCGGTCAAAGGATATGAAATTCAAGAACTCATTCAAAAACTAGATCCAAAAAAAGCCATAGATCTCTACAAATTTCCAATCAATGTCATCAAAGAAATTGGAGACCTTATTTGTACACCACTTTCACTTATTATTAATAAATCTGTAAAAAAAGGCATTTTTCCAGAAAAACTTAAAATTGCTAAAGTAACTCCTGTCTTCAAAAACAATGGTGACAAACATGACATTATCAATTATAGACCCATATCTGTGTTACCTTTATTTGATAAAATCTTTGAAAAAGCCATCAACGACAGACTTAAAAAATACTTAATCGATAGAAAAATACTCTCTCAAAATCAATTGGCTTCCAAACAGGTAAGTCTACTGCTGATGCTGTCCTGAAGTTTAACGGATGAGATCTACTCGCAGCTAAAAAATGATAAGACCTGCTGCACTATCCTCCTAGATCTTGCTAAAGCATTTGACACAGTTGATCACAAAATTTTAGTAAGAAAATTGTATGCAAATGGAGTAAGAGGTCCTCTAAACAAATGGTTTGAAAGCTACCTTACAAATCGTAAACAAGTGGTAAGTATTGGAAATGAAATCTCGAGTGAACTTGACATGGCATATGGGGTACCACAAGGGTCTGTGCTGGGACCCACCCTCTTTCTGCTCTATATCAACGATCTGCATCATCCTCGTCAAAATTCTCTTTTACCCTCTTTGCTGATGACACATCCCTATTCCTACCTTAGCCATGAAAACCCAAAAACTCTTGAAGAAATAGCCAATCAAGAACTAAGACATGTGGACCACTGGCTAATTAACAATAGACTCTCACTCAACGTTAAGAAATCTTGTTTTATTCTTTTTACAGGGAAAAAGCAGATAGAAAACTTCAATATCTCAATATCCGACCAATGAAATCACAAGGGTAAGATCTGCAAAATATTTAGGTGTTATGATCGATGAAAAACTAACTGGCAAGCACAATAAATCAACAAAGATAAAACAAGGTTCGCCTCATACGAAGCTTTATTTAATACACCTTCTAAGATCTCGTAATTTAAAAACACCAGCATAATTACACTTGGGGCTCAAATACACACAGGTAGTCAAATCATGATAGCGGCATAAAATTAAAAAAATCTAGGAAAAAAATAATAAACAGGTTTACATAAAATAAAATTCAGTATATAAATTAGAGTGTGGTAAACTATATAAACATGTAAAATAAGTCAGCTGATAAAAATAGAACAAAAACTAACGAGAAATTCAAAAATACTGGAACATAAATTTATGTTTTGCTCAAAACTCTACGCAAGTACTCCCATCTGGTCTTTACCACGGTTGAATCACCACAAACCAAGTGTAATATTTTCGTATTGTATCTTCCTGTATCATTTTTTCTTGCTTAGTGACATTAACTCCTAGAGAACTCGAAAGCTCAGGTTGTTTTTCTTAAATAAATCTCTCACATCAACTTTCATTATTTGAAAAACTTTTTGAAAGTTCGTTTTTTTGCAAGTTCATTTTTTTCACTCTGGAAATTTTTTTCAAATTTAGTTTTAGAAGGAGTCTGTTCCAGACCGCTCTGTAAAAGAGTTTTTTGATAAAGCATTAGTTTATCTTTTTTCGTTTTGCCCTCCAAAAATACAACATCATAACGAAAACAGTGGTGGTCCAAATATCATTCTAATAGAAGCAATTTCACTAGCATATTTATTACAGGGGCCCCCAACAAAGGGAAACAGGTAAGTTAAATTCTGTGATAGATAGCATAACAAATAAAATTAAAAAATCTATGAAAAAAATAATCTAACAGGTTTAGCACATTAAAGATAAATTCACTATATAAAATTAGAGTGTGGTAAACTAATATATAAACATGTAAATAATAAACTATCAGCTGATTATCTAAGCACATTATTCACCAAACCATCCCATTCTCTTGGTACACGACAGCCAGCAAAAAACTCTCTAACGACTTTAGTCTTTGACAATTCACCCTCTCCTATTCGGTTCTATGGCCCCCATATCTGGAATCAACAATGTCTAAATATCAAATCCACCAGCTTTTCTGTGTTTGCTCGAAAACTCAAATCAAAATTACTCAATGATAACTAAGTTCCCATCTAGTGTCTTATTCAACCACGTTTATTATCATCCACAAACCAAGTGTAAATATTTTCGTATTGTATCTCCTGTTGTTGTATTATCTTTTGTTGTTTTTTCTTTTCTCTAGTTAGTATCTCTTGTACATTATCACTCCATATATCCTTTCGAACTCGAAAGCCTCTTAGGGTTGTTTTTCGCTTAGGATTTTTTAAATGTAAATAGATCTGAAAAAAAAGAAATATATATCATCATCATCATCATCAACTGGGGACACTTAGCGCCCCAATCTTTGAGAAATCTTTTTGAAAGTTTCTTTTTTTGCCTTAATTCTTTTTTTCACTCTGAACATTTTTATTTCAAATTTAGTTTTTAGAAGGATTTCTGTTCCAGACCGCTCTGTACTAGAGTTTTTTGATAAAGCATCCCTTAAAGTTAAAGCGTATATCAAAATATACAATAATTTTCTTTTTGCCCCTCGAATGAGCTGAAATATCTTGATTAAATTGAACAACATTCATAACGAGCAAACAGTGTGTCCAGAAGAAAGTGGAACAGAATCTACACAAAGATAAACTTTTTTATTTTTTGTGATATAATTTCTAAATTTCTTTTCTGAAAAGCTATTGTAATTGCCTCGGAAATTGGATTTCTTTTGAATGATCAAAGAATGTGCATTGTTATTGTTATCATTTCAGTTTCTTGTTAGTTTTCTTTTGTTATTTTACTATATTCATGGAATATCCCGGAATTAAATTTTTCTCCTGTAAACCTCTGAAATTTCATAAATGTTTTCAAGATGTCCTGAAATATTCAAAACCTCTTTTTCATACTTTTTCGTCTTGCATTCTGAAATTTTAGAATAAAATGTAGACTATCAGTTATTATAATATGTCTAAAATCTTAATGTGTGTCATTTTCTACCCTGGAAAATCCTTATTTTCTCTGTTTTATACTATTTTGTCCTCGAATATCCCGGAAATTTGTGACTTTAGGTCCTGGAAAAAGTCAAAATATGTTACAAAAAAACTTTCTCGATGGTGCTGGAATTCGTTTTACCAATTCCCTGAAGGATTGTCTTAGTTGTCTAGGAGCCATCCACTACATCAGTATAATATTCCGCGGAAAGATGATTTGGCACGCTTTCGGCGGTTTCAGTCAAAATCCAACAAATTAAGTGCTCTTGATTTTTGCCAATACATTTTATTTTTTAAGCTTTATTTTTCAACTGATTTACAAATTTACCATGTTTTCCCAAGAGACAGTTAAATGTTAGTGACGTCGAATGTTGTTGAAGTATCTTGACAACAATACTGTAGTTTCGGCCTTTATTAACTATAATACCGCCAATCTTGATATTTCCTGGCCAACCCGGAATTTTGATCGGCACCGAGAACCCTAAGCTAAAGAACATATGGCATGAGGTCCGGGTTTTCTCGTAAATTTAGATGGGGTCCGGGTTTTCTCGTAAATGTAGATGGGGTCCGGGTTTTCTCGAAAAATTACGAGGGGTCCGGGTTTTCGTGAAAGTCTGGGGTCCTGGTTTTCTCGGTGTCCAGGGTCCGGGTCCGGGTCCGGGTTATACAGTGCGCCGGATTTTTTCAAAACTCATTATAAACGAATTTCGCAAGATGACTTTACACTCAACAGCATGGACCTCAAAAGAAAATATTTTCGAGAAAAGAGAAAGAGAAGGGGGACTTTGCAATGCAATGCCATCATACAGAAAGCAAGCTTAGCTTGGGTTTCGACCGTTAACGCATGTGGTATGCAGAAGTATGACCTTTAGCTTTTACACCCTAGCTTTCGGCCGCTATATAGGGTCCCCATTTGCATGGCTGGGTTTCGGCCGCTAAAGCTGGTTTTCGGCCGCTAAGGCTTATCTGATATTCCGATGGCCGCCCACGCTAAAGCTCTAAAGGAGCGGGCCAATATTGAAAATTTTCCCGACCTTCAGAGCTTAAGGTACCTTAAGAGTGTCGGAAGAAAATTTCTACATCGGGTGCCAGATTAGCTAAGGCTGGGTTTCGACCGCTGACGGAATAAAAATTTGCGACAGCGAACCGAGTTCTCGGCCAACTTTTCCGTGTCTGTAATAATGACTGCAGCATTATTTCTAGTAAAGATGACGGGTGACTCGTGAGTATATCAGAGAGTGCTGAGAGAGACCACACGTAACTCTAGGCTCTGTCTTCATCTTGTCATTATTTTAATTGTTTGTATCTTTGTTGATTGTCTATTATCTATCTGTGCCTTCTTCTTTTGTTTCGTATCTATGTTCTTTTGTGAAAGTGAATGTTCCATCTATGTTGGCCTGGATATCCAGACCGTAAACTATTTCACCGTCTATTTCATCGTTTTTTAAGATCAGATTTCTGGTTTACGGTCTAGTCCAACTAACTCCTCTGCAGGGATATCTGTCCCTGCATATGCGAGTGTATCTAATTGGTCAGTACGCGCTCAGTCACTGAGCAGAAAAAAAAAGTATGTGTATAGTTTGTGAGTTCTTTTAAGATTTACTGTCAAATCTCAGCCTCCTAGTTAACTAAGCCCGTATTCACAAGGCTAGGACACACGGCTTATGGCAATATAGCGTTTTCGGTGCTTTAAAGATTTTTATACTTGCGGATTTTAAGTTTGCCTTGGTAGTCGCGCGGCTGAGGTCGAAAAAAGTGGCTAGAAAATGATTTTCGTGATACACCTCTTAGATTCCACTTTTTTCGATGGAAACTCTCGAATTACCACCTGTGAAGAAAAAAACTAAAAAGTTTCCGCCCTAAAGATGTGCAAGTAACGAGCATTTTGCATTTTTCATTTACTTTCTCTTTCCACTAACCAATATATTATCAGAAAATAAAAATTCAAGCAATATATGCGGTATATACGTCGATGAAACGTAAATATCGATAAAATATCGATAAAATATCGATAAATTATCGATTTTCGCCCTATTTCACGAAGTTTAGTATTTAAAGGTTACAAAATGTCGAAAAATAATATCGATAATTATCGATTTTTTTGTTATTTGGCACTAAAAATCCTCTTTCTTCAAAAGATTAAAACGTATCAAAAGAAGATATATTTTTACAAAAAATAAAGAAAGAACTAATTAAGTTAATCGCTAGAAGAAGAGTCTTCCGTAAGGAAAGCTGATGTTTCCCACTCCGAAATTGGGTCTTCAGCCGTATCACTGTCAGAGTCAAAATTATCCTCACTGTCACTATCATCATCCGAACCATCGTCGTTACCACAAAAAACTAAATCATAATCTTCTTCTTCCTCCTGATCTCCTTTACTGGTGTTAGAAATAATGTTCTCGCAATCTTTGCATTTACATAAATCAGTACATTTTAGGGAAGCCTTTTTACAAGAACAACGGTTAGTTGAACAACCTGCTGTGCATCCGCAGTTAATGAACGATAAAATACTATCGGGGGCAATAGGTAAAGATAGCCATTTTATTTCCAATCCACTATCAGCAGTTGACTCCCAGCCATGATCTGTTGCACTGGGAAGATTTAGTAATACGGTAGAAGCGTGCCTCCAAATATAAGCCTGGTAGTTGGCACGTTGAGAATGGAGTAGGAGAGAATCTTCAGTCGGTGGTAGCGATTCTTCGGAAAACTTTCCACTTTTAAAAATTTCAAAACGAATACGATTCACGTCAAGCGAATCTTGATGGCCATATAACTCACATACAAACTTATTGAAGGCAGGTGGATCGTCGATCAATGTGGAACCAAGTGAAGTGAAAGAGTCCAAATGATCTTTGTTTTTTTCCAAGACTTGAAAGGATTTCGCTTTCCCTTTACCGTAGAAGGCGCTAGTCGAATCACAACCTGAACAAATTAAAAAGAGAACAAAATAACGATATCATTTTTCAAGTAAACTGCCCCCCCTCCTAGCCACAAAATTACTTTATCTTGGTGAATCTTCACTACTATTCTTCTCGGTAAATTGGACCACTAGCAATGATCAATGTTTTGATTACAATAAATGTAGGATTGTAAAATTATTTCACTTACCAGAAAATGCATGGAATCCAACAAGTGCTTTACAAAGCTTTCCTCCGAGTTTCTGTTGGATGGCCGTTACTGTGATGATTCGCCGCTTGATCCCAGTGCCAGTCAAGAAAAATATTTCAGATGCACAGGTGACTGATAGATTCAGCATTATGATGAAGACATCTGTGTCAGGCGATGCGATAATGACGTTGCTTAACCCGTTGTGAGAGGCGTGAGTTGCATGGACTGCCATCCTAGTGTCTGCTTCTTCATGATCACATGTCAACTCAGAAAGGTTTTGAGCCACCACTGTATTACCGATCACTCTGAAACGGTCACACTTGTCTTTGTGGCAGAGATAAATTTCTTTCATCCCAAAGGTTTCATAAGGAACATTTTTCCAAGCTTGAAGGAAGAACTCCATGATACCTTCTTTGTTCTTACCAGATCTTAAGAACTTCTTCCACTGGCGAGGTGTTTTCTGAGTACCACCAAAGATGTTGATGATGGTGGCATCATCACTGCCTCTTTTGACACGCTCTGCTCCTTTGATGCTTTCATCAGGGTACCTGTCACAAACCACGTCTATTCGGGTGCAACCGAACTTTGAAGCAAGTGTCACGATACTTTTGAGGATTACCAGAGCTAGCTCATCAAATGTGTTTGGAATACCTTTCAAAGCTTGCAGCATTGCCATCGCATCAATGACCAAGCAGCTTCCACGAGGAACTGATGAGACACATTCAATTTCTGCTTTCTTCTCAACGATTTCCAGGAGTTTTGACTTCTGCGTTTTTACCATGTTGCCATCATAGCTTGCGAGGGGTGAAGGAAAAGGTCGAAGAGAGTATTTCAATACTTCATTCATGTCCACTTCTCTGCTCTTTGCCAGCAAAACCAGCTTCGCGAATAAGTCTTTAGTCGACTTGATTGCTAATACTTCATTCTTGGCATTTTTGATGTTGACATTCTTAGATTGAGTTCCAAAGGTTTTTAACTGTGTTTTCTTCAGTGTCTGATAGACATCTGGCTCGTCACTTAGCAGGTTATCCAAATAGGTGTCGAGTTTTTCCTCGCCAATATCCCACATTTTGCGTGCAGCCTCTTGTACTTCAGGCGATGCTTCGAGCCCACTGACGATGTGAACAAGGTTGGTGAAATCGTTATTGAAAGGATTAATCATGCTTGTTACTGTGTTTGCGATTGATATGATGTCTCGTTCATCTCTTTTCTGTCTGTTTAATGACAACTCCTTGTGTTTCCTGAGAAAGAGAAAATTGGAAATAAATATAATAAGCGGTTGAAAAACTCATTAACATGCTTCACAACTGTAAAAGATCATACCCCATATTATTAATATTTATTATCTGATAAATGCGCATGAGAAACGACGTCATTCGGGAACATAATTCAGGAACTTGGAAAATAATAAATGGTTTTTTTAAATTTCTAAATGGTATGATAAAATAAATTCGATATACCTGGTATTGGATTGTTCCAAGCTAGTCATTCCTTTGAGACTGTTGACAATTGCAGCTTTTTCAGCGTGACATACAATCCATTTATGCATTGTTGTCCTGTCTAAGGTGAAACCAACAACATCACCTGAAGTTTTACTGTCGCGATTCAACGTTTGTTCAATCGTTTGATCGCAGGCGATGCTTGAAAACCCTTGTTCGGTATGCCTTTGAACTGTCCATGTCGACTCGATGTGTGATGCGGTGACTAAAAAAAAAAACATTTTATATCTTACAATTTGGTGAAAAAAATACTTACCCATAACAATTCAAAAGTTCCCTCAACAATCAAGCTTTTCGGAGCACTGATTGCTCTATTTTTCTCAATTACATCATAGCTTAAATGTCCCTGACTAAAATAAGATCATTTAGAACAAAATACTGAAAATTATACTTACAAGGGTGTGTTTCAGCTAATGTTAGCATCTCAATCAAGTAGCAAGGGAGATAACGAGAATAATTTATTCGATCTGTAACAAAAAACCATGGCAGCATCAGTCGAACAACCTGCAAGTGTAGGTGCCAATTCGACGTTCTGGTGGCACGGATGTAGAGAAGAAGTAGTTGAACCATTTCAATATATGACGACCAGAAATGAAAAGTTGGATTGTTTTTGGATCGAATATCGACATATGCGAAATAAGAGTTGGTAATCTCTATGAAGTCGGATGGTGCATCAGAATAACTTGAGAAATCAAGATTTGCAACTACATCATCGATTTTTAGTTTCATATCTTCTCCAACATTCTCATAAAACGACTTGAAACGAAGACGTTGTAGTGATTCGTACATCAGTTTGTGCGATCGGACACTCCTGTTATATTGTTTACCTGACATCACAGTGTTGATAGACCCCAAAGCAATTACATCAGATTCGACTAGTATGTCCTGAATCGTAAGGATAAAAAAATTTCATTTTTAACAACATAGAAAACATTAATAAAAATAATAATTCAATTTTCTAACCTGATTTGGTTTTCCCCATATAAAAGTGAAAGATAGATAGGCCAAACTGAAACAACGAACAAGATCACCAAAGTTAAGATTAAAGGATACAGCAAAACCTTCACAAACAATGAATTGATAAATAATAGCTTTTGAGGAAGACAATGATAAACGACATGCAAATTGGTTCTAAGAAAATTAACTTCCAAAGTAACAATATACTAAGATAAGAGAATTTGTCTTACCTGCAAACCAGCATGCTGAAATATCTTGGCAATAGCACTACAGAATGACATTGAAAGCAATGAAAATCCCCAAGTCGAATAACAAGACGCTTTTTCAAAATTTCATTTCCCCAACGAATCATTTGAACTTTGGAGTATATTGCTTCATCAAAGACTAATGTAATTTCAGGAAGATTGAGTTTCTCGCAAATCGATATGCCTAAAAACGATAAAAAACAACGATTTTATGACTTGAGATTCTTATATTATATGATCATTATTCTTTCAGGCTGCCATGCCCATCCACAAATTAAAAAGTATACAGTGTGTCCTGAAAAAAGCACATAACGGAATTCATATAAAAAAAGTCCTCAAAACTTATGTTACTTTTTAATGACCTAGTTACTTGATTTATTTTATCTAAAACCTATTAATTCACCTTGGAGTTGAATATCTATTGGTGGAACAAAGAATTTCCATTCTATTGTAATTATTCCAAACAAATTGTGAAAAAACTAACAATATAAGATTAACAATAAGATTGGCCTTAGACAAGTGGAAAAACTAGAAATTCATATAATAAAAAAAACTTACTTTTCCATAGAATAGCATTAACAGTGTCCAATTCAGTGACAGGTGCGTCGATTATTGGAAGATAACCAATTTCAGATTTACAATCAGGGAATGGTGCAACATTGATATTATATCCAGTCCATGATGGTAGCAAGATATCCTTCTCATTAGCCCAATACTTTTTGAAAATGAAGAAATTTTCTGCTTCAACATGCTTGGATGGTTTTGTTGACGCAAGAAGTTCTTTCTTAACATCGGAAAAATCAGGTGAATTCTTTTTTGTAAGAATAAATGGCTCAATAATGGTAGATGGTAGGGAAACTGGACCAGAACTTTTTGAAACAGGAGCTTTCTCACGAGGATCCACAGGATTAAGAAGACTGCGATTCTGAACTATTATACCATTTGCAACGTGTGTAGTGCCTTTCCCAGACAGCGTTTCTTCTGTGAAGTCGTTGTTATCCCATATCAGTGTTGCAGGAATATTAATTTCAATGTTCCTAGGAACGAAAACAGATTCTTCAGATATCTATTTTATCAGTGCTGCATCATGGTTGTATAAAACATCTGGAGAGCAGCAATGTCCCAATTTGTTCAGAATTTGAACCATTCGTTGACTGCCAGTTATCTGCCGGGCTGTGACTCCTAATGCAATTGACTTGTGAGTGAGAGTTCTTCCAGATGTAGATATTTGAATCAAATCTTCAGCAATGGAAACGACTTTCTTTTCTTGTGATTCAGATATATTAAGTTTGGTATCAAGAGGTTCCGAGGTGAAACCTAACAGCAAAGCTAAAAAGTGTTTTAATTTTGGTGGAATAGTCATTGCAGCATTTTCATACTTCAAGTCGTTACTATCTGGTGGCCAAGGTAGATTTGTCTCGATCTTTGACAAAACATCTTTAAGAAATATAGCAGAGTGATAAAGTTCTCTGTCCTGAATATGTGAGAGAGTAGACAGTGTTTCAGTGTTTTCATCTTGCGAGTGTTCATCCTGAGAGGAGTCATCAACTGAAGAAGGGATATCATCAGGGACAATGGAGGCATCTATCACATCACCAGGTGTAACTGAGTCATTATAAACCAAGTCGCTTTTATTTTGTTGTTTTGATTTATAAAAAATGAGGGTTGGGTACTTTAACTGCAATTTCGCTTTCAATCTGGCTGTTGTAAAAGTCGAGTCATTAACATCATCATCATTATGGTATGTCTTGAATAAATCAAGAAGTTTTCTTTGTGTGAATATTTCATTATTAGATGTGATATGTTTTTCAATAATATTGGTACAAAAACGCTCAAAAGGAGTATCATCTTTGACTGGATTGCTTTTACCACTAGCTGCTAATATGTTTGCGTATTCTTTAGTATAGGAATTATAGCAAGCTTGGTGATATCTTGCCTCGACGCAGGAACAGTCCTCTCCACGTATGTAGACCAAAATAGACTCGTCATTCTTGAAAAGAGCTGTATCATACAATAAACCACATTTTTCAGTCATAGCTTTGCTCAAATCCTGGCGTACTCTCTTCTTTTTCTGAAGATAAAAAGAAAGTATATAGGCAATAAATGGTCCACGGGTAACCTTATTCAAGACAGCTAAATTTTATATGAAAAATAACTTTTCAAAATCTTAGTACCCTGAAGTCAGGTAACTTTCATCAACATCAGGTAAACTTTCATCACCTGGAATTTGCAGCTTTTCATGGTTTTTTAAGTTGACTGAAAATGTGCACAACTATAAGATGAAAGTTACCCAGTCGACATGGATGAATATTACCCAATTTCATGGTTCTTAGTATATATGGTACCAGCATGAAAAAAAGTGAAAGGAAAAACTTTAAGAATTATACTAAAATAAATAAAAAAGTTCTACGTAAAATTTCCTTTTTGCGCTTAGTTAGCTCGCCAGTATTTACTCTATTATTTAAGTCATTATTTTCACCAGAGATGTACAGTATGAAAAAATTCATAATAAAGTATATATATTGCTGACCTTAGTATCTACCACATATATTGGATCATAACTTTTACATATCAAGCACTTCCTTGGCAAAATATTTGAGGTAGATGGAACAGGATCGTCCGGATTAACATTGGCCTCATGATCTTGTCGTTGTTGAACTCTAAGAGAACGTTTGGGTGCAGGTCGTTCAAGCTCTTCTACGTGCTCTTCTTGGATTATTGGTACTGGTAATGGAATTTCTGCTGCCCTTTTTGCACGCTCGAACTTTTCTTTATTGGTAAATTGTTGATAGCAAGATACGTGGTAAGTTTTCTTGTCATTGTCTAGATCTTCTAGTCTGCTATTGGGTGGAATCAAATCTAAGGTATTTCTCGCAACATCGATGAATTCTTTGTAGTCTTTCTCCAATGATAGCCAGTCATGTCTTTTGGTTAAAAAGGTTTGAAATGAACTTTCTGTAAATGTACGTGTAGCTCCACTCTTTCCAGCAAAATGCAGAACACAACACCGATCCTCTTCAGTCATTTTTTTAACTTTACTTTTTATTACATTTCTACATACATTTATTATTATCTGAGAGATAAAATATAACAAAAATTACCAAAAGTTTTAATTTCTCAATGTTTCTTACACACCCAATTAACCAAATGAACACCAACACACATATGAAAAAAGTTAAAACGAACTCACACTCAACGAGCTCTAGTCTAGATAACACATGCAGAATCGAGTAAAGTAATATAAAACATAAAAAGGGTTACATAGCACACTATTTTAAAAACATTCTAAAAGTTGCATTTACATAACATCATAGTCAACATAGCTCACATTGAGTATAAAATCCATAAGTTCAAGATCAAAGTTTGATATGTAGATTCTCACTGTACTACCAGATAGAGAAAGCACTTTATTACGCCAATTACCGCTACTTTATCTACCATATTTGTTTACAAGCGTTTTTATAAATTTTGGAACGTTCAGGTCATGTAAAAATAACGGCGTTTTTTCGTTCCTCAAAATACAACTTTGTCGATTTTGTAAAATCGATCAACTCGATTAAAATCGATAAGAGCCAAAATCAGGCATTTTAAAACTCAAATTGTGCACTACTTGCACCTTTTTAGGGTGGAAACTTTTTTGATTTGTAATCTACACATACTAATTCGCGAGTTTCCGTTGTTTTTTTTGAATCTAAAATATGTATCACGAAATGAAACGTTTTTCGACCTCAGCCGCGCGACTATGGAATACTGCCTTAGGAAAAGGGCGCATTCATAATATGAACGCAGGATTCGGTGAGCTTCTGATTGGTTAGAGTGGGTCATGTGGTAAAAAATCCGGAGTTTTCGTGAGCGATAGAAGTTTATAATTATTTTATCAGAAAACGAGTAGAAGAGGACGGGACTCATTGAATGCAAGATCTTTCTTTCAAGTTTTCAAGACCTGATCCCGACCTGATAGTGCTTCTCTTGTTTTTGGGAAGAATTAACTGATGAAGAAAAAAGAATGCTATTCGTCGTAAAGACAGCAAAAGTTGCTTGTTTCCAGAATGGCAAATAATAAAGTAAAGACTTGTGATTGAATATTGACTATCGTATGTGGCAGTATATAAGAGAGAGTACTTGTACAGATCCTGTAGTTCTGTATTCTGATTGGATTGCATGACATGATTAGATGATAGGCAGTTCTTGGTTTTTGACTGGTTGTGGTTTCTTGTTGTTTTAAGAATTTGAGACTTTATGCTCGATTTTACAGACAATGACATCTTTCGTTTTGGAAGAACATAAAATTCAGAAAATTGCCGGTGCTTATTTTCAGTGACAGCTATACGAATTCAAGACTCAAGAAAATGTTTTTTTTTTGAGGGATTGATTACATTGTTTTGTATACGGTATTTTAGCCTGCTAGTCTAAAGTAATTTTTATTTATTTTGTTGAAGGTTATTTTTATGATGAGCTTTGTAAAAATCATACAAAATACTTTTATGTCAAATCACAAAATTATCACTCAAGAAACGAATTTGTCTCTTGTTGACTTTTCCATAAAACACGAACATAACTTTTTGAATAAAAGGGGCACACTTTACAATAGAAAAACCCGCGAATTTTTCGAAAATCGATAAACCGCGAAATTAAATTCCCGCGAAAGTTTCTTCTCTTAAGTACTCAAATATATCTAACTTTCCTCTAAATTCAATCGCCTTCTTTTTTCATCTACGTACCACTAAAAGAGATAATTGAAAGTCAGATATAATTTCGCAGTGCCTTTCTTGTGAAGGTACGAAATAGTAATTTCCGATTTTCAATTTCCAAGTTTATCCACGCTTTTTAAAAGAAAGACTTTTGCGAGATAAACTATTCCTTCAAGGTAAGCTGTTCGATCAAGATTGAGGACAGAATTCGTGCTCGATGAAGGTACACCAAGATTTATAAATGTGTAAAAACAACACAATATATAAATAATCATTTTCATTTAAGCATTTTTAAACGTTCGAAATTAAGATTTGAAATTTTAAACTCACGTTTCTGAAGGTTTGTCCAGCTTCTTCATCTAAAGTCTGGTGGTACCGTTTGGATAAAGGTGTGAATACCTAAATTCTATAACAGAACAGGTACAAAAATTCAGTACTGGGAGCGTGACATTTTTGTAGCTCGTTACAAGATCATTCATAGATTGAAGCCCATTGTGCCAAATTCATTAGGCTTTTAACCGAGTTAAGTTTAAAATCTTGTATTTTTTCTTAATAAAGCTTGACAAAAATTGATTTTCTATATCTAAAGCTATAACTTAAAACAAAATGTGACCAAAAGTGACTTACTTTTATGGTGACTTACTTTACTCTAGAAGATTTAATTGAATATTAGGAAAGATTTATAGGGAGCATTGACTTGTAACTTCTCATATGCATAGCTGAGTAGTACATTATGGTTATGTGACACTTTTTAGTGACTTAATAGTTAACTGGGCCAAAATCTGACTTACTCATAAAAATAATGGCTAAAACTGCTTTAAAATTGAAGTTGACTAAAATTAAACCAGTATGTCTGGAAAATATAACTCAACACTAGAGTAACAATATTTCTTCTAGTCATTGTCTTTGTTAAACGTGACTTAAAATGACTTACCTGCGAATTTTCCCTGTCTCCAATAGACGAAACTATTAGAAGATATTGCTGATGTATATACAAAATACTGCTACTTTAAGCAAATTTTTAATAGATGTAAAATATTTGAGCTTTTTATTGCGTATGATATGCTGTTATATGGTCGGAAAGCCATCTCATCATTATAATATGTTACATTTAGTGACTTACTTTATTTTCTGAGTTAATTATCAAGTAAAACTTGGAATGATTAATGCTTTGAATTATGTTTGTTGAAACTTTTTTATTCGAAGGGTATTAAAAGGACTCTTTTCTAGTCTACATAATTAAATGTATTTGGATAAAATGTGACAGAAAACGACTGACTTAATCTAATTTTGGTCATAACAAGGCTATCATTTTATCTAGTAATCGTAAAAGCAAAAATATGAAAAGTAAGTCATATTTTGTTACTTCTTTCTGCTTTTATTAATAAACTAATGATTCATTAGCATTCTGCATCTATAAAACATCATTAAAATGTTTTAAAGCAGAAAATAAAGTGCCTAACAATCTAAAATAGTTTAAAGCAAAGTTTTTGGGTCCATAAAGTAAGTCATGATTTAGACACAAGCAACCCAGAAATTTAGTCACATTTAACCGTTGAGCGATCAAAGGGGTATTGAACCTTTGATTTTCATGTAAATCATTCGTTAAATTGAAAAGTGACGAATGGTGACTTACTTTAAAAAAAGAAATAGTTTCTTTTTGTCATATTTAATGCTAGGACAATTATATTTCTGAAAAGCTGGTGAAATTTCCTATCACTTGTTAAAATTTCACTGAGTATAAACCAATGGAGCAGATTATATTCAAGATTTATGATTTTTTTGATTTTTTTGTCTCAAAAAACATGTCACGCAATTTTTGTACCTGTTCAACAATCTACTACATTACATTGTAATTTGTAACACCATTTATAGAATACTAACAGATCTGAGATTGGAAATCATTTATTGTTTGATATTCTGAGGTAATCCCAATTTTAAAGACAAAACTTGAATGTATTTGAAAAACAACAATTTTCTCCCCACGCGTTGGCCGCAAAAACATTCTTTGTTTTTTGTTATTGCCTTTTTATTGCTGAGGTAAGCATGGAGACGCATGGAGGTTGGAAAAAATCTCAAACTTAATATCAGGCTTTTTATATTTTTTTGATCTCCTATTTGACGGTTTTAAAGCTTTCCACAGAAAAAAAGTACGTCCATCTTTTCAGGAAAGAATTCTTTGGTGGGAATTCTTTAGGGTTGGCTCTCGTACCTCGTTATTTGCTTCATCTTGAGGCGGAGCTAAAATAAACGAAAAGGTGCAATTTCAATTTTTTTACAACTATGTGTCATTTTTTCAAAAAATAGCTATGAAACTTAAAGGTTGTATATGTTAATCTCAATTTTGATTGACTATTATGAGAAAGTTACGGAAGCCGAGAAGGGACATCCAAACTTTCTTTTTTTGTCGACTTTTTTTCTTTTTTTGCCGACTTTTTTTCTTTTTTTGCTGACTTTTTTTCTTTTTTTGTCAACTTTTTTTCTTTTTTTGAAAACTTTTTTTCTTTTTTGCGGACTTTTTTTTTTTTTTGAAAACTTTTTTTCTTCTTTAGTGGACTTTTTTCTATTTTTTAAAAAAGACTTTTTTAAATTTAACTTTTCTTTTCGAGACTGCTTTCGACGAGGGCAAATTTTTAATAAATAAATTCCTAATAAAGTGTAGAATTGACGAGAAAAAATTGCCCTCCAAATCTCCTGCAGTTTTCGAGTGAATCGATTTTTAGTTAATCAATAGAACTTATCAAAAGTCCCCCCCCCCCTTAACGTTTTTTTCAAGGTCTGAAAATCAGCTATCGGAGGCTACCAACGAATTCAGTGTGGAAAGTAGACGATGTTATCGTCCGTTACAGTGGTGATAGTAAAGGCGGGAAAAATGGCGGTATGGCGTTATGGCGGTATACGGGAAAAAATCGGCGGGAGAGTTTCGAAGAAACTAGCAACTCTACCGAGTGTAAACTCTTTTCGGCAAAAAAACCCGTTTGCGAATTTTCTTCGGCTTTGGGCTTTTTTCTTAATTTAATTTTTTTAATTTACAGTAATATATTTCTCAGGTCTATCGACCTCTATGAAATAATCATGCTTAACATTTTACAATTTTACAGTTGTAGGCGCACGGTGGGCCTCTTTACCAGTCGTCTTTACAATATTTCATTTTCAGTAACAGGTTTGTTATAGATCTTCTTAAAGTAGAGTTTTGTCCGAGGACTTCCTCTAACCTTATATATCCAGCTGCCATCCTTTTGTAATTCTGTTTTCTCCTTTGCCTTCCTATGCCACTCTTTGATGGTTTCGCGTTCTTTCTTCGAAAAATCGTCGGATACTCTAAATTCGTCTTTCTCTAATTTGTGGACTGATGCCAGAATATGACGTTTCTCTTCTTCGTTCTTTAGCACGACTTTCAAGGGTCGCCATCTTTTTGTTTTGAACATTTCGTCCTTCCGAGCTCCTATTCTTTCTGCGCTGTGGATGTTTACCTTTAATCCCATTTGGTTTTGTAGAACTTCTTCGACATAATCCTTATCACCTACACGTTGTTCTTCTAGGTCTTCATCTTTGTTCTCTCCGAGGTTGTGAACAATGATATTGTACTTTGTTAAGTTTAACCATCGTTCTTCTTCTTTCTCTTCTTTGATGAAATTCTTGATCTTTACCTCTTGTTTCTTTAGCTCATCTTTAGTAATGCTAGCGTATGTCTGTTGTTGCTTTGATTCTATATCGTGGTCTTTTTTCTTTAGCTCATCTTTAGCGATGCTAGCGTATGTCTGCTGTTGTTTGGATCCTTTAACGACATCATCTTTGTTTACAAGATCGTCGATCTTCTTCTCCAGTCTATCCAGTCTAGCGAAAACACATTGCTCATCTTGATCTTTCTCTTTACCTCCAGTATTTGTTGCCTTGTTATTGGTCGTTCTTTGTTTACTTGTTTTGAACTTCTCTAATAATATTGGCGTGACTGTGATGCATTTCGCACATTCGAATCTCCTTGCTTTGTACTGAAGGCAAATCTGTACTTGGTAGGCTGGAAGCTCCGAACAGGCATAATGAACAAATCTGTGACACTTCCTACACTGCAAGACATCGTTATCCCGTATTATTTCATTTATAAAGCATTCATTTGGGGTGCAGGATCCATATTTTGATGAAATTTCCGTGTTAAGATTTTCAGAAGTTTTCGCCATTTTGTTGCATTGTCAAGAGCACAACCGCACAGATTTTATTTGACATCAAGTGATGATGATTTTGAACCTTCTTAGATAGTGATTCGTCTTAGACTATAACATAGTCTATGTGAAAAGTAGATAAAGAAAATGGGCTTATTTGTTAAGTTTTGACCATCTGGTGCCGAGAAATGGCATTTTGTTTGAAGACGAAAATTGCGTTTTCCGATGACGTCAGCATTTTGCTGGGAGCATTTTTTTAGGAAAAATCTCGACAGATATTTTGATTTAAGTATTGAAAATTATCGATAATTTCAGCTGAGTCAGCATTTTTTCAGTATATATACACCTTAGATATGAATTATCTCGAGATCTAGACACTAAAACATAACAAACCATACCATTTTTAAACCTGGGGGTTTTTTGAAAAAAAAGAAAAAAAAGTCTGCAAAAAAAAGAAAAAAAGTTTTCAAAAAAAGAAAAAAAGTTTTCAAAAAAAGAAAAAAAGTCTGCAAAAAAAGAAAAAAAGTTGGCAAGAAAAGAAAAAAAGCCAGCAAAAAAAGAAAAAAAGTCGACAAAAAAGAAAAAAAGTCGACAAAAAAGAAAGTTTGGATGTCCCTTCTCGGCTTCCGTAGAAAGTCCACGAGAGGCGAAAAAGTACCTTGACCAGTTGTATGTGCTAAACTGACAGTTTGAAAGACTACTCTCATGCAATTTCTTTCTATTGTGTTTAATTCTTCCCTTGCTTCAGGAAGTTCGTATTCTTGGTCCAATGCAAGATCCCAATCAACATCATCAGGGAAGTCCTTCCTCTCGAGCTTTAATACTGAAATTAATTGAAAATAATCATTCTGAAGAATTCGGAATTAAGAAGTTAAGAGCCCTAAGCGTCACGCTTCCAGCTACAACGCGAACTCGTCGACGACTCGCATTAACATGGTACCCAATTCCTTTTTTCCGCTGACATGGTATGGATTGATCCGGGAAAAGGTACATTCACTTGTCAAGTTGGAATCGAATCGAATACATTTATTACTGCAGCTTTGTTATAATGTCAGTAAATTTCCCCTCAAGAAAAATTTGCAAAACCAAGTTTCCAGCGATTGAAAAAAGCTGGAAAAGCAGGTTCTCAACAATATCGCACTGAAAATCAATTATGCATGCGCATCACTAGGTGATACTTAATGATTCAAAGTCTTTGAATAGAATTCTAAATTCTAAATCATTCATGCTATTGTATTCAATTAGAATCATTTTAGTAAGCTTTGGCAAATTTCTCTGAATTTTCGGAGTATTTGATTATAAGCCCTGTATACTCCGGTCAACCTTTCTTTACTTTTATGACATTGGAGCAATCGGACGACTGCTTTCTATGTGCGATCTATCAATGATCAACCACCAGATAATTGACGAGAAATACAACTAAAGATCCTAAAAGATCAACGATTACCAAAATAAACGCTGGTCATTGGAGATTGATAATCTTAGATTAATATTCACCAACTATGGAATAGGGGACGCGTTTCAAGTCGATCAGTTATTTCCTAAGTGAAAATTTCAAACATATTGTTAACATTATGAAGCTATGAAGCTTATACGTCGTAAAAATGGATTTTTATCCTTTTAGTTTATAAATTTGTTATATTTGTTTACTCTAATGCGATAAACTTTCGCGGAGATTAAATTTTGCGGTTGGGCCTATTTGCGGGGACTTAATTTCACTATTGTGTGACATTATTTTCCCGATTTTTTTGCCTTCACTGTCAAATCGTACACTTTGGTCGTTATAATACGTATTATTAGCACTTCTTTGATCCCACTTACTGTAACACTCACAAAGTATGGTCATTGGTTCGGAGAAAATGTTTCCTCCAGAATATACAGCCACTAAGGGTTTTTACGAACATGCTCCGTCACAAAATTTAGTTGCATTTTTTATTTGAGTTTATTCAAATTGTAATTTTACTACTGATCAAATAATTATCAATAAACTTTGTTTAACATAAATTGCATGACTAAGCTACCATCTAAACCACTCGTTGATTTGATGTTGAGAGTAGTGCAGAATATCTGTGGGAGGATTTGGCTTTCGGCGGATGTGCACCAAAATCTTTGAAATAAAGGTTCTCTATTCGGGAAGTCCTTAAAACTAATTTGTCATAAATAAGGCACTAGGACTCAGGATCTTTTGTCCTTGTAAAACTTTGTAAAACCGGCATAGGAAAACTAAAGGTGCAGGGTTAGGGAATGTCGGGTTTGTGCGGACCGGAAATCCGAAATTTTAGCTTAAAAAGTGACTCTAAGGGAGAGATAATTGGTGTCTGAAGTAACCCTATCCTATCACATTTTTAATGCAATCGAAGCCTTTTGCATGATGAAAATCAAGTGTATGGAAATGAAATAAGAATACACAATAAACTTACATATACCTGTTAATGATTTCTCACGCATCAATTTTGGTAGTTTCAACCATGGCAACTTGTGACCTGAAATATCAAATTGAAGTTCATAATTATATTCTAATTATAGTTTTGAGCCAGTGATACCAGATTGAAGTTTGCTTTCTAATAATTTTTACTGAGTTCAGTTAAGGAGAGTAGGAGCTTATGGCAAATCTTTATTTTCAAAGCTTTTCACCCTGGATGGGTAGAGCAAACATCAGAATAGAGCCCAACACTTCTATTAAATGCATGTTAGATAAAAGCTTGACAAAAGACTAATGTTAAAAATTGTCTTACATGATATTTCGCCCGATTTGTTTCATTAACCAACAAAGGGGCGTCCCGGTCTTTGGCGAAGTAGTCCCACTGATTGAATGCATCATCCCCAAAGGACTTTAGCAGACTGAGACACGACTAAAAAGAGAAAAATGTCTCTATACTGTCAGGTTATAATCTTTTTCATAGGAAAAATGAGTACTGCTGTCCGCATACCTGGGGGAATTTTGCAGCCCCACGTACCTTATGAGGATCCACTCATTTATTGATTTTAAGAATATTTTCAGCTGTCCCTTATTTCGCAATTACGCATCCCCTATATCAACTCATATTAGAGGGGATGCGTGTAACCTACTGCTTGTGGTGATTTTTCAGAATATCATGGTTTTGACTTGAAGTAAAAATCGGACTCGGAATCGGACTCGGAATCGGGGTTTTGCGCATTGCTATTTTGCATCTATGTTCCAAACATCAGGAAAAATTAACGAGCGAGAAAAACTGGTAACAGACGAACGAGTGGACTGACTCGTCAATTATAGGACCTCCAGATTTGATAAAATAGTGCCAGAAAACTTTTTTAGTGGTTAACTCGATAGCTTTAAACGAATGAGTCTAATTATAAACATACCCTAATTGTCATATTTCTTAGCAATGGTATCACGTTTGATCTAATCAAGATTGCCCGTACTTCTACGCTGGTATGATTGATAAATGCTCCATTAACCAAGTCGGGACCTGGAAAATGAAAATTTGAAGAATAAAGAGTTTGAAAAAATTACCTTGACATGTTTTATATTCAGATTTGGGATAAATAAACGAGTTTTTTATGTTGTAATTAGCTGAAGACAAGGAAATTGGGGAAAATCATAACGTTATACGGGCCCAGTGGATTTCGTTTTCAGGCAAAATTAAACACATTATTGAAAGAATAGGCTGAATAAGGCTGTCAGATCACATTCACCGCGTTCCTTTAGTGCAGAGCAAGGTACTGGCAGAATGGACATCCACCGATCATCCTGGATGATCGGTGGATGACATGTTTAACGTGAAAAAGCATTTTTTACAAACTTAAACTGACTTCAAGGATGCAAGGAAAAGCAAAACATCAAAATATCTCCTTTTCTCTCTGGATGTGTAAGATAAGGCTTTCACCAAGTTTCACGATGAAAGGGATATCTTTTCCATCGACTGCGGGGCTTAGCTGATCTAAAACTAGCTCGATAGGATCTGTTTGAATTTGCGTAGTAAAAACCAACTAAAATGTTAATTACAAAGATAGTTATAAGACCAATATTACATGTATTCCATATTGAGTTCCATTGTTTAGTTTACGAAGACCCCCAATCCCTCGTACGGTTGCGTACGCTTTGACAGTACCCCTTCCGCGTACACACACACTCCGATCACAGCCCCCTCTCTAGGAAAAATCAAGATATTATAGCCACAATTGAAATGTCCTGATTTCGATAACATAATTCTCTCAAGACAAGACAAAAGTTTAAGATTATACTTGTAATTATAATGATTTTTTGAAAATTTGACTTTTTTAACAACAAGCAAAAACACTGGAGTACCAATGAAACAATTGAAACCTAACAAATAGTTTGGCCTAGCTCCACTTGCTTAGCTAGAATGAGCAAAATCTCTTAAAAACGAGTGAAAATGAAAACACTGGAGTACATATGAAACCATTGAAACCAGATAAATAGTCCGGCCTAGGTCTACTTGCTCAGCTAGAATGGGCAATATATCTTAAAAGCAATAGAGAAAACATTGGAGTACCATTGAAACCAGAAAAATAGTTCGACCTAACCCTTCTTGCTTAGCTAGAAGGTCCAATTTTTCGTAAAAACAAGTAAAAACACTGGAGTACCTATGAAAACATTGAAACCAGAATAATAGTTCGGCCCGGGGGGGGGGCACTGTAAGGGTTGATTTGTTAGCAAGTGGGAAAAAGTGCACTATAACGGTGTAAAATTTGAGCAAATACCAAATTTTGAGGTGAAATTTGAGAAATTTCAAAAAATTTTGCCCTGGAAGGGGCAAAAAAATTCGAAAATTGCACTATAAGGGTCGATTTTCAGCCAAATTTTTCCTGCACTGTAAGGGTCAGATTTTAGAGACCTGATTTTTGTCCGAACGTACGGTCGTTTTCAAAATCGAATGCCCCCCCCCCCCCCGGAGTACGGCTTAGCTCTACTTGCTTAGCTAGAATGGCCAATATCTCTTAAAAATAAGGGAAAACACTGGAGTACCTATGAAACCATTGAAACCACAAAAATAGTTCCACCTAACCCTTTTTGCTTAGCTAGAAATGTTCCGTAAAAACAAGTAAAAACGCTGGAGTACATATGAAACCATTGAAACCAGAAAAATAATTGGGCCGAGCCCAATTGCTTTGTTAGGAGGGTCCATGTCTTTTAAATACAAGGGAAAACACTGGAGTACCTATGAAACCAGAAAAATAGTTCGGCCTAGCCCTACTTACTTAACTAGAATGGCCAATGTCTTGTAAAAACAAGGGAAAACACTTGAGTGTAAAATAGCAGTATAACCGGACACGTGGAATATTGAATGTAAACTAAAGTCTTCTACATATAAAGACGACCTAACTATACATTAAAATAGCGTGTAAAATAAGGACCGTATGATATTGAAGATATCACACTTCCCCCTTTTCCTAACAAAAGAATATACTAAAAATTTAAAACACTATCAGACCAGCTGATTTGACATATCCAAGTTTTACTGTTTTAATCGTTCCTTTGACAAGTCCGTTTAATTTGAATTCACTTCGAGTAACCGTTTTAGAGTCCATATCGATTTACTGACTTTCTATTTTGTTTCGGGTAAATTCTATGCTCAGTGGTTTTTCATTTTCTTTCGTTTCAGTCTGTTGTTTTGATTGTTTCTTCTCTGCTTGTTGATGATGTACTTCCTCCCCTTTGCGGTGTTTGAAGAAAAAGACGTTTCGTGTGTATCGTTTTCCAGACTCTGATTCTACGGTAATCATAGTTCCTTTAACTGCTGCTACGGTGAAGTTCTTATTGTAGAAGTAGCTGTCAAATTTCGAGGTACGTTGATCTCTTTTCATGATGACTGCATCACGTACGACGAATGAGACATTTTGTGATTTGGGATGATACTTTGACGATCTTTCGTACTGGTGCTGTTGATTGTTTTTGACACTTTCGTAGAAAGGCGATGTTTGCTGTTGCTGTTGACTGTCGGGAATGAAGTTTCGAACTCTACGGTTGAAGAAAAGTTGTGATGGTTTATAACCAGTTGTTACGTTTGGCGTGGTACGATAGTTGATCAACATATTACGAAGTTGATCCCTCCAATTCTTGTTTTCGGTGATTGATGTTTGGATGCATTTGTTTAGATTCTGCATGAAACGCTCGGTTAACCCGTTGGCTCAAGGCCAAAGAGGTGTGATTTTTGTGTTTTTGATACCTCTTGATTTGAAATACAGCTTTATTTCATTACTGTTCCATGGTCCGTTATCGGTGATCATAGAGTTAGAAAAACCGTGTATTGCGAAGAGTTCATTCAAACGATTGATGACACTTGCGGCTGTTGTGGTTGTCATGATTTTGACGATTGGATAACGGCTAAAGTAGTCAATGATAACCAAAACTTTCTTGTTGTCGGGTGTAGGGCCGTAGAAATCTGCTCCAGTCTCTTCCCATGGTGACTTTGGTAGTTCTGTTCTATTGATTGGTGGTGGAAGGTTCGGTCTAGGTACACGTTGACATTGTTGGCAGTTGTTGATAGCTGTCTCAATGTCCTTGTCCATTTGGAACCAAAAACACTTGGCACGCAGGTGTTATTTTGCTTTGATGATTCCTAGATGGCCTTGATGCGCGAGTGAAATAACTCTTTGGCGAAGGGAGCTGGGAATGACGATACAATGTTGACGAAGTATTATCCCATTTTGTAAACAAAGTTCGAATTTTAGTTTTTCATAAATTCTCGTTGATGGGTATTGATAAAACTTTCCAGTTCTTATTGCTTTCATAAGTTCAATTAATTCAGGATCGTTTACGGTAGCCGCTCGGATTTCATTCAGCGTTAATGTTGTAGGTAGAGAGGACTCCTGGATAAAGCAGACGTAATTCTCGGTCACAGTGTTGGTTGTCTCGACTGGCTTGGGTAGATTTTTGATTCTCGAAATAAAGTCACTTATATTCTCTTTTCCTCTGTGATACATTATATTGAAACGATAGGGTTGTAGATGTAACTGCCAACGTTCGACTCGAGCACTGTGTTTAGCAGTTAACCCAAATATAAATTCAAGTGGTTTATGATCAACTCGCACATCAAAGTCTGTTTGATGTAGATATAAATGAAGTTTTTCGATACACCAAACTAGAGCATAAGCTTCTTTCTCGACGGTACTGTATATTTTCTCATGATTTCTGAGAGCGTTTCCTACGTAATGGATTGGGCGTTCGTGTCCATTTTCGTCTTTTTGTAAAAGTATTCCCCCGACGGCGTAGTCTGAAGCGTCTGTTACCAAGATACTTTTCTTATTGGGGTCGTATGTAGCAAGGACGGTATCGCTTGTTATTTCACGTGTAAGTATCTGAAAAGCTGATTGGTGAATTTTTGTCCATTTGAAATGTTTTCCTTTTTGAAGGAGTTCTCAAAGTGGTGCTGTCTTTGTCGAATAATCAGGGATGAAACGTGATAAATGGGTGCAGAGTCCTAAAAGGATCTTAATTCGCTTACGCGTGTAAAATAAGGGCCGTATGATATTGAAGATATAACATGGAGTACCTATGAAAGATATCACATGGAGTACCTATGAAACCATTGAAACCTGACAAATAGTTCGGCCTAGCTCCACTTGCTTAGCTAGAAAGTAGAATGGGCAATATCTCTTAAAAACCTGTCATGATACAACCTTACTACTCTATAATACGTCTAATGTTTGTTGGAATACAGTCACATTCAGATCTGATGTGTATTGAAAAGGCCGACGATTTCGCTTACCCATACATTGCGAGCTTGCCGAAGAAAGTTCATGCCTTTTGAAAATACCTTGGAAATAGCAAGGGAAATACAATCATGGACAAAAATGTTGAGACAAAAGCTAATTCTAAGCTGCTTCCCCTCTTTCCTCATTTGCAATGTTCAAGGCTTGATATTGAGTGACACGAACTTTCTTTCAAAGGCAAGAACTTTTTTCCGAAAGGTACGAACTTTTTTTTCGAAGGCACGAACTTTTTTTCAAAAGGCACGAACTTTTTTTCAAAGACATGAACTTTTTTTCAAAAGGCATAAACTTTTTTTTCAAAGGCACGAACTTTTTTTCAAAAGGCACAACATTTTTTTCAAAAGGCACGAGCTTTTTTTCCAAAGGCACGAAGGAAATCACACTCAAGGATGAAGTATTCAAACTGTTAATTGAACAAGAGATTCAAGGACCTGGATCCCTCAAGGGTATCGTAGTTTCCCCCGCCATTTTGTGTGCCTTTGTCTTGGGTTTCCTCAAGTAACTCATATCATGCATTCTATAATCGAAAATGTTTGAAGAAATAAGATGCCATAATCGGGAGTCGAGTGAGTATTCGATCACCGATAGAATCGATAAGTGGTCACTGACCACCTTCGATTATTATCGATCATTCAACTGGTACCTTCTGGTATAAGAACCGTACCCATTTAAAACTTGAACTGTTTTGGATAGACTTGCATGAAGAAAAAAGGAAATAAGACGTCCATCGATTACGTTTGATGATGGCCATCGATTATGTTTGATGACGTCCATCGATTACCTTCAATGTTCATGAATTACGTTTGATGACGTCCATCGATTACGTTCACTGTTCATGAATTACGTTTGATGACCTCTATCAATTACGTTCAATGTTCATCGATTAAGTTTGATGACGTCCATCGATTACGCTCACTGTTCATGAATTACGTTTGATGACTTCCATCAATTAGGTTCATGAGCACATTATTAAAACTTTACTGACTGCAACCGTAGTATATAATCTTTAGTGCGATCCAAAGCAGCTAGAAAACTTGTGAAGTTGTAAAAAAATATCAATTTCTTGAATTTTTGTTTGTTCACTGTATTTGATGTTTGTAAATACCTCAAGAAGCTTGTGAGATTTTTGTTTTCGTGGGAGCAAAAATTCTTTCGAAATTTCATCAAAATGATCAGAGAGTATAGATTTAAGACCAAATATGTCATCAATCCCATTGCTACGGAAGCCCATTAGTGTAATCCAGATTCTTCTTTAATTGTTTAACGACGAAACTTAAAAATTGACGACTAAAATGAAATTCTTACTTCGTTTCGTTGTCGAAAAAATTGACAACGAAACTAAGAAATTGACGACGAAACCGAAAATAAATTGCTACTTCGTTTCGTCATCGAAAAAAAATTTAAAACGAAACTAAAAAATATTTGAAAATGGTGGCCCTGATGGTTGCGAAATGGAATCTATATATTAATACGCTAAAACGTGTGTGTTTACAACATGTTGTAAAAAGTTTTCGAAAATCTAACAAAGCCCTACAAAGCCTCCTCTTCGTGGCGTTGAACCATCATCTTTTTCACTTTATGCAGATTTCCTACCACTAGACTAACTAGACCCCAAAAAACTATTTTCTATCCAGGAAGATTGGAGCTGGATGGGTTAAAATCAACCTTCTTCCCAAATGTTATTTTTCATTTTAGAGAATTCTTATTTAGATGCTATTTAAAACTTTCTGTTTACAATAGCGGCTTCCTGCCTATCACTTTCAAAACTTTTTAAAGTCTTTTAAAGTCACCCTCAAATGTCCAGCCACGATGGCTAAAAAGATCTATAATATAATTCTTCTAAGCCATTCACTTAATTGTGATTATAAATTGCAATTGCAATGTTATCTTTTTTCTGATTTCTTTTATAAAATCAAAGTCTTATCAATCGGCAGCTTTCTTTCTTCCGTTAGAGTTTTTTAGATGTATAGTGATTTGCTTGATTGGGACACGCAGCGTGCGACGCTGCGCATACGGCTAGTTATCATTATTTCTGGTGGATTCTGAAGAGGGATTTGATAGTTTTGGTGAATGCAATGCTGGTGAAGATGGTTTTTGTGAATGAGATGCTTGCAATGATGAACCAAAATTGACTGATTAAACAAATTTTAATGCACTTTGAACAAGATTATTTCCCCCTACGGTTCCCCATCCCTGTCAAGAGTTCATGTGAGATCGACTCGTTGATCACGAAAATCTTAGTTGGAAACTGGTTGTTAAAGTTAAAGCTTATAACCCTTTTTTGGTAAGGGTGGGAAGGTGGGCACATGAACTCTTGTCAGGGATCGGGAACCGTAGGGGGAAATAATCTAGATCAAACTGCATTAAAATTTGTTTAATCAGTCAATTATTACCCCCCTTAGTTCCGGCATCCTGGCAAGATGGCAAGATGTTCACATGAGACTTTAAAGCCATTTTAACAACCAAACAATCCACATTAGATGCATGGATAGGACAGCAAAAATCCAACACGTGTCGTTAATGAAAAAAGGAGTTCTTCCTTATACATCTTTGAAATACGACCAAAACTGACATAAGGATTTTATGATAAAAACATTTTCAAAAATATGTACAACATAACATTATTATTATTATGATGTATACAAGCTCACAGGCCCGAGGTGGACCTCTAGAGCCGATTTCTAATTACAATATTAATATGTCAAGTATCTTAGTTGGTGTTTTTCCCACGCTTTGTTAAGGCTTTCTTTAAACGATTTGATTGAGGTCGATTCGATGACAAATCGCCGCAGTGCATTCTATGTTGGGATCGATCTATAGTAGAAAGATTTCGTCTGAGCCCCACGAAAACCATCATCAGCAAAGTTTGGAACAAATTCATGATCATGGAATCTGGTTGGACGGGATTTTTTAACAAACTTGTTCCGAGTTGTCTGTGGGAAGTAAAAATGAATATGCTTATATATATTTGCACCATATCACTGAAAAGCCTTCTGAACTCAAGAGATGGAAGTTTGAGTCTTTTTAAACGTTCTTCGTAGTGGAGATTACGATATTGAGGAATCAGTCTTGTCGCCCGTCTTTGATTACCTTCAATCAAATTTATTCTACGACGTAATTTTGGCTGCCATACTGATTGTGCATATTCCAAGTGAGGTCTGACAAAGGTGGTGTAACATGTAAAAGCTATGTACAAGTTTCATGGGCATCCAGCAGTTGTGAACTAAGGTTCTTGTTAATGGTGATTGGTTTTTTGTAGTGTCGTCTGAATACCGATACCGAGGTCCATCCAGCAGCTTTACCAATTTCCGCCAAGGACATGCCCAACTTTGAAGCCTTTGACGTGGATGCTGCCCTTGTTGAGTGTGCTCCATAATTTGGATCCACTCCACTGTCCTGTAATAAAGAAGAAACCCACCTCGCAATCGTTTTTGAAGAACTGCTTTGTGGAGTGGAACATAACTAAAGAAAAATCCTTTTTCTTCACCCCTGATGGCCTTGGTTTTTTCTATGTACTTTTTAATGTTGAACACAGGACAAATCCTAGGATCCTTATCATACATCAAAAACTCTAGAGTTTGGGATCTCTGTCCAGAAAGAATGCACAAAAGTGTTGTAACTCTCATAGATAATTCTTTTAATGTAACACTCCCTGGATGAGGTAGACCTTGAATGTAAGTAAAAACTATGTACTTTTTAATGTTGAACACAGGACAAATCCTAGAATCCTTATCATACACCAAAAACTCTAGTTGCTCTTGGTGATGATCTGGCCTGCATTGCTTCAGGAGTTACTCTATCGGGAAGGTAATCTTTTGTTCGGCATGATTAATAAAAGTGTTGATAAAACAGAAAGAGTTTGGGATCTCTGTCCAGAAAGAATGCACTAAAGTGTTGCAACCATCATAGATAATTCTTTTAATGTAACACTCCCTGGATGAGGTAGACCTTGAAGGTAAGTAAAACTATGTCAACATCAAAAGTGACAGTATATTTTGGCAGTGTTGACTTTCAAGAAAAATACCTTTCAATAGCCTTTTCACAACAGGTTATTTCCCGAAGGTCAGGCCATTAAACTCAGGGACTACAGTAGATAGAGCTGACCTTGCTGTATTTAAATCTGAATATTCCAAGTTTGAACTGTGAAATAGATGAGCTAGAAACTCTACACCATCCCTTGGCGTTGCCTCACAAGGGTTTATCTTGTATTTTAGGCAATATTCCTAGACTCAAAATCTGCCTCTTCGTTAAAAATCCCTGGGATGTGCGATGCAATTAACCAATTGCTTTGAGAGATTGCCCAGTTCCAAACGTATAAAGTTACTTGATTACAATTAATTGACTTGCAGCTACCCATATTGTTAATACACCCTACTGCGGTTGTGTTATCACTAAGTATTTCGATACATTTTTAAGTAATATAAGACATAAGAGACCAAATAGCACAGCTCTTAGCTCAAGAACATTAATATGGTCACTGTCATCAAGGGTAAACATCCCACCTGTTGAAGAGTCTTCAAATACTGCCCCAACCCTTGAGGGATGCATCAGTAGTAAGAATAGTATCGGGATTTCCTTTGTAGATGTCATCATAAGCTCTAGAAATATTATTCCTCCACCATCAAACATCTTTTTTTTCTTTTTTTTTTCTTTATATGATTTGAAAAGCTACATTACACTTACGAACATATACTACTTACAAAAACAAACACAGAAAAAATAAATAGCTCCTCTCCCCGCAAGGCACTAAGTGATATCGCCAAGGGTACTAAGCTATTGAATAAAAGAAAAAAAATTAAAGGAAAAGCCATCACTTAAAGGATAAACACAAATATTAAAAAATATTAGAGCTGTGTAAGAAGATTAAACTAAAATCAGGCACCACTAAACCTTTCAGAGTCGAGAATAAATTCAATGGCAAGATTAATTATTGAGTTGTTTAGGTTGAAATGTAATTTTGGATCACCATACAACAAAAGGTTGAATAGCTTAGGAAGGCTTAGTGGATAAATATTTATGTCTTGGTTCAGAAGTTTGTTGAACAAAAGATGTCTTGCCTGAGAGTAAATAGAGCAGCGCAAAAGAAAGTGTTGAGAGTTTTCGATGGAATCTGTTCTATACGCACAAAATGGATCTAAGGTGTCACGAAAACCGTGTCTAAATTTATGTTCATTGAGGTGACTAAATCCTACTCGAAGACGATTGAGAAGGATCACACCCTGGTTGTCACGAGCTCCAAAAACAGGAGAAGGTTTGGGCCTTAGAAACTCGAGGATTGCTTTTTTGAAGGTAGATACTGAAGGCATATCTCTTATACGACCAGCCAGAATATTCCACTGAGTTATGCAGTATGGATAAAAAGAACTAAATCGCCGATCAGCAAGACTCTCGAGACCAAGTTCAGAATAAAGTTTTTCTTGAGACGTTCCACGAAAGTAGCCTGTTATAGCAAGGCAGGCATTATATTGGATGGATTCAAGCTTACAAACAAAAGTCGAATTTCCAGTATGGTCGTATATAATATCCCCATAGTCTAAATGTGGTCTAATGTAAGATTTGTATAAAGTAAGCAGAGATTTTCTTGGTACATGTTTGCGAAGTCTGTTAATGAGGCCAATACCTTTGTTGGCTTTTTTTATTTTTTCGTCTAAATGGTGACTGAATGAGACTTTGGAATCCAAGATAAGACCTAGATGCTTCTGACACTCACTAGTTCTTATGTCAGTGTTATTGAAATATAAAACAGAAGCATTAGCTGGTAAGAGCCTTTTGGAAACACAGGTTGTTTTGTGGGATCAGGATTAAAAGACATCTTCCATTAACGATCCCACTCACTTATTCTTGCAAGATCTCTGTTTAATTCCTCACTGCTCAAGAGTTGGTCAATCACTAATGAAAATAAAGACGTGTCATCAGCGAAGATTTTAGCCTTGGCCTCGAGATTGTTGTGAAAGTCGTTGATGTAGATTAGAAAAAACAAAGGACCAAGATTTGAGCCTTGAGGAACTCATGCCTTGATTTGTTTCCACTCAGAAGTTTTTCCATTCAAAACAACCCTCTGATACCTACCTGATAGAAAATTTCTCAAAAGGGGAAGTAAGGGACCAGTTACCCCGTAGGATTGGAGTTTGTAAATTAAACCCTCATGCCAGACTCGATCAAATGCCTTTGAGATATCAAGAAACACTCCCCTCGTGTCCGAAGGTGGATCAGAGTCAAACCCTGTAAAGATGTCATGCGTTATGGACAACAACTGAGAGACACAAGAATCACCCTCCCGAAAACCTGATTGGCACGAAGTAAAAAGATTGTTGCTTCCAAAATACTTGTAAAGTACATCATAAATGCACTTTTCAAATAATTTGCTAAACACTGGAAGAAGAGGTCTGTAGTCTGTGGTTTTTAGCAATTCTTTGTCCATGTTCTATGTCCATGTTGTAAAGCATGTTATGTTGGGCAAACAAACCGACACACTCTGCAGCGCATTAAAGAACATCAACGATCAAGCAGTCCAGTCGGCCGACACCTACAAGCATGCAATACAACAATAACAATGGATGACGTCACAACACTAGCTCAAACTAACAAATCTGAAGACTATCTAATGACATTGGAAGCTTTGTTCATTAATGAATTGAAACCAACTTTAAATAAAAAAGATGAATACAAAAGTAGGGCCTTGACAATCAAAGTTTAATTATCTTATTCCCTAGTGAATGCACTACGGAATTCTGATAGTTAAACTTTGATAGTTCATTTTTCAAACGTAATTTTGTAGAGAGGAGCTTGTATGTGTTTTGATATGAGTGTGTATGAAATGTTTTGAGTGTAGATATGGATTTTAACTGTTTTTAATGTTTTAATATATTATTTCTTTTAGACCTGAAGATGGACATTATATCCGAAATATATAGTTAAAAATGAAATAATATTAATTGTTCGCTCAACTTTACTTGAATTCTTTTGTCCCCCTTTTTATAAACAGGAACATAACATTGCCTTTCTTCCACTGGGAAGGGAAGATACCTAAGTGAATTGAAAGATTGAAAATACTGCACAAAGGTTTGACTAGAGATTTACCGCAAATCCTAACCATACGTGTAGAAATATCGTCCCATCCATGAGCCTTGTTTATGTTTAAAGATTTTATTGAAGACTCAATCTTATAATCGTCAAATTCTAAGTTTTCCAACCTTAATTAAGTCGGTAAGGAATTGTTTAGCTGGCAGAACACTGCCAGTTTCAATAAGAGAACATTGTTCCGCGAAAAAAGAATTAAGGATGCTGGCTTTGTCAGAAACATCAGATACGAGGATGTCTCTGTTATCACGTATGGGTGGGATTTTTGGTGTTTTGCGCATGCCCAAGAATTTTTTAAGGGTAGACCAGTATTTCTTACTTCCAATGTTCGGATCGTTAAGAGAATTGCCGAGACGAATAAAATAGTTTTCCTTGGCTTCTTTGATAGCCAGTCTAGATCTTTGGAGATGTCATCGAGTGCCTGTTCATCCAAGAGATCCCCCGCTTTTTCCACCGGCGATAAATTTTAGCACGGGCATGGAGCGAAGGCAAAACCCCAGAGTCAAAAACAAGAGCCTGGGAGATGTAAAAATAAGATCTATGCAAGAAGGTGAACAGTTGGGACGAAGATGAGTTGGCTCGTCAATAAGTTGATGTAAACCATGCTGTAAGGCAATATCGCTAATGTCCTCACCTTTGTTGCATCTCCAGCCCACCATTCCGAACTCCTCCCATTGAAATCACCAAGTAGAATCGTGCCAGCAGAAGAAATATTGCTTATATTTATAATTGTCTCCTCCCATTTATGCTTAAAGTCTGCGAATTCATCCGCATCTTGACTTGGGGAACGATAGAGAAGGCAAAGAAAAAGTTTTTTAGTACCAGAATTAACTTCGCAAACAAGACACTCATCAAGAGAGGACAGATCAGGTCTTTCCTCGACAAAGATACCAACTCTGCGATATAAGCACACTCCACCCATTTTAGAATTCGAAGGGTGGTCGGATCTAAGGAGTTCATAGTTATCAATCTTTAGCCTTAGATCGTCCGTCTCGATAGAAGAATCGAGAAAGGATTCACCAACACAAAAACTATCAAACTTATGAACATTTAAAAAAGCTGTGATTTGAGCAATCTTCGCAAAGTTATCAACCCAAACGCTATTTAGATTCCAATGACAAACAGACAAGGTGTTTTCCCTCTCCACCGGCCCCCGATTCGACTCAATTGTCCCCTCTAGGAGAAAAAGAGCAAGCTTAAAAAATAAAAAGAAGTATTGGACCCAAAAGAAGTAGAATTCTGTCTTTGAAAGAAGCTATGGTGTTGAAAAAATTGTAATTGTCATTTTTCAGCTTTCCGACTACGTTACAGTTTACATCTGCAAAAGCAAAATCAACATTGGAATTTGCCGTAATCAATTCTCTTGCACCATCTAACAATCTCAAACGTGCCTTCGTCAAATCCAGATGAACTTTAATGTTATTTTTGGCTGATTTCCTGGCTTTGTATACGCTCGTCCGTTTGTTGAAAGAATAAAATTTAACTATCATTGTTTTCCTTTCTGTCCCCACACGATGTGCCCTGTCAATGTCACTGGCCTCAAGATTGATGTTCATATCTTTGCAAACTTTGAGAACTTTTTCGACACAATCTGAACTCGACTCATTTGCACTCCTTCGGATCCCATTTATTCTTAGACAGCTTCTTCGCGAACATTGCTCTTGTGCATCGTTTTGTTTAGCAAGAAAATCAACCGAATTATTAAGAACAGCATTTCATTTTCTAATTTTGAGATTCTGTTCTCGTGATTAACAGAGTCCTCTTCTAGGGACGTAATCCTTGCATCCTGCTGCTCAATTTTATCATTTAAATTCTGAAAAAGATTCTTCATTTCATCAAGATCTTTCTTGGTTGCAAGTTTCTCTAGCTTTCTGTCCAAAATTTCCTCAATCGTTTTAGAAATTTCAGATGAGCTCCTCGTTTTTGATTGACTCATATTAGCAATGTTGATAACCAAATCAAATCAAACCAAATCAACAAGGAACCAGATAATAAAACAAAAAAAGGCCAAGCAAAAAGATCAAGCAAAAAGTTTTAAACGCCCTTTTTTCAACCACGTCAGTTAAGCATGACCGTTCTCCACGGATACCACGGATAAAAATGGAGATTCCAAGATATCTAACATCTTCCCTACTACCCTGGTGAAGGCCTCAAAATCTCCTTTGTTGATAGACAAGGCCTCAATTTTTTGTCTCTCTAAATGTCTGTAATGCATTTTCCCATGCTTTACAGCAAGAAAACCATAACTCATATACCCAAGAAGTTTAGCAATGTCTCTAATTTGACAGGATTTACGAGCTAGAGCTTCACACAACTCAATAATTTTTGTCTTTTTCTTTTGTGTTAGAGAGATGGTCATTTTTATAGTATCAATAACCATACCAAGATATTCTAGAGTTTGGGTTAGTGTAAAAACTGACTTTTCAGGGTGAATAACAAAACCCAACGAGGTAAAAAAACTGAGCAATCCTTTTGATATTATGAAAACAACCCTAAAAAGAGTCACTTTGAGTATATAAATCATCTATGTAAGCGAAAATAATCATGAATTCTTGAGCCCTAAGGTATGCCAAAGGAGGTTTCAAAAGTTTTGTAAACTTTCTAGGGCCTGAGCAAAGGCCATTTGGTAAACATGTAAACTTATACAACCTATCTTTATAATAAAACTTAAGAAATTTTTGATGCTTTTCGTTAATCTTAACGCCATAAATAATAGGCATCCTTTAAATTATTTTTTGCCATATATGCACCTTTTTTCACTAGTTGTAGTACTTTTTCGATGGTATCCATCTTGAAGTGCACGTAAGCCATGGAATTATTAAGTTTTTTCAAATTCAAAATTAACCTGTAACTCTCCTTCCTCGTGGAAGCTAGGTACTGTAATTCCCTTTCTTAGAAGCCTCTCAATTTCTATGGCAACAAAGACTTGTTCTTTTTTATTAAAACTTGTACAAACTAGTCTGGATGAGCATGGTAGTTCATCTTCCAATTCAAGTGATAGTCCAGAGACAATATCCAGAATTGTAGTATCGGAGTTAATACCCTTCCAAGTCTGGATATGTCTACTGATGGAACCGGCATGGAAGTCATCGACACTAGCTTGAAGTCTCGGAACAATGTAGCAAATATACTCATTTACCTCCAATTGTTCATTCTCTTGTTATGTTTTCGCGAACTGATGTTCTTTGAATCTTTGTGGCGAGAAGGGGATTTTTGGCCCTTCTCTAAAAAAGAACTTGATGAGCTTGAGCTCCTATTGTGTTTCTCACAACTCCTAGAGTTCAAGTTTTTATTAATGACAACTCTTTTGTCAACTTTTGACAGTTTTGAAGACTCTTGGGCTTCCTGCATTCCTTTGTTGAGGTCATCCCCCAGTAAAAATTGAGTGGTTTTACGGCTTGGATTGCAAAGAGCATGGTATTGAGCATTTAGTGAAGGTTTATGATTCTTCTTCCTCAAGTTAGAGATGGTTTTTGAGCTATAACCAAGGAGAGCCAAGCCGTCAAAACAATTACGGAGGATAGCCCTAGAGTCAACCACTTGTGATCTTTCCTCAGCCCTGACAGTTTCAACAATAGTGTCGACCAATTAGGAAACAGCCTGTGTCACTGAAACTTGCAGGTTAAAGTATGATCTTTCAGTCCTTCTAGCAAATTCATTAAAAGATTTTACATTAAGTAGTGAATCCCTCAATTTTGGGACACATATGCCCTTACAATTTGCTGGCAATTTGTGCCTAGCCATAATAGTCTTTCTGCAATCTCCTCCTTAACTTCATCACAATACTCAACCTGGTCAGGCATTTCCTTATCCAGCTGGGTAAAAAATTCCTGACACAGATCAAGTGAAGGCAGTTCATCCTTCTTAGGAAGGAGATCAGAGAAGCCATCGTCAAAACGAGGTCCTTTGCTCTCTGAAGGAGAACCTTCAGGTACATTTTCTTTCTCTGGAGAATTTTCAGGTGCACTGCTGGCAACGTGAGAAAATTCAGAGGATGCCACTAACGTCTTCATTAGACGAGAGCTTTGAAAAGAGTCCCTGAACATCGTTCATAATATCAGCATTAATGGCATAAAGGTAAGGTTTCAATCCTTCAATGATATCCATAGTTTGGTTAGAATTAGTGGGTGTTCCATTTTTCCCTGCGGGAGATAATGGTGTAGTCTCATTCTGAGTTGTTTATACATTGACTTCAGTGTTTGCATTGTTATGATCCATTATTGATGTTGAAGATACAGGAAGATACAAATTGTACTTATCTGAGTTTGAAACAAAGATATTGTGGCAACTCTTTATTATATCTTTTTTCTTCTTTGCTGTCTTCTTCAAGTCGAAAATTCGATAATGAACGGTCAAGGATTTTAGTGATCAACGGGTCGATCTCATGTGAACATCTTCCCAGGATGCCGGAAACAAGGGGGGAAATAATAAGGATGTGATTGTGGAGATTGTTGGAATCACCGGTGTCAATGGAATCATTGGAACTAATCAATAGTGCAAATAATGAAATCGATGGTGCAAATGATGGAAGCAATGGTGCAAATGATGGAAACAATGGTGCAAATGATGGAATCAATGGTGCAGATGATGGGATCAAGGCTGCAGATGATGGGATCAAGGCTGCAGATGATGGGATGATGGAACCCATTGTGCGGGTGATGGAACCAAATATCGATTAGTTCCAATGATTCCCTTGAGCTAATCCATGTTTTACAACGACCCAATTCGAGTGCTGTACAACATTACTTTCAACTGATCATCTTCTTCGTCTTCGCGGGATCTTTTACTCCAGTTAGAGCTGCAGCTATGGAGTCCCTTCGATGTTCCGAATCTAAAAGAGAAAAATGAAGTCTTATCATCAGCTGACTTGTTTCTGATACAATTACACTTCAAAAATTGATTTTATAGTTAGGATTAAAAGGCAATATGGAGCAAAATAAACATCGATTCCCACAGTATCGTCTAGAATATTGAATGAGATAAATGAAAAAAAAACGAGCAAAGAATATTTTTCTTTCCACCCATAATAAAGTATGTTAACATTACGATATAACAAATGTATTGATAACCGGGATTGATAACGACTCAAAATTACCCATATATACACAGAAATAGTTGTGAAAGGCGTAAAACATCGAGTTCCAAACATCAAAAATTTAACAAAAGAGATCGTACCTTTTTGTTGATAATGATTTTTGAAAAATTTTAAATTGCTGCCGGGGGCATTGGTAAAGTTGAGAATAGAGGGAATGGCTGGAATTGTTGAGTAAGTTGTTGTTGTTGTGTCTGCTGTCTTGTTGTGTCTGGTCCATCTTTCACGGTAAATGACGCACCTGGCAAAGCACTGTCCAAAATATCGAAGTTGCCTTGATAATTTGGGAAGTCCGATTCTCCTTCATAGAGGTCCTCACTTATGATATCTGGATCAAGCTAAAAGATCCAAAACAATCTATCATTTATCATCATGGTTGATATAGCCTTGGATATAGTACACATAATATTCATAAAAGTTTGTCAAATATGTTACCGGCAAGGATGGGACAAACTGTGATTAATTACGTGCTTTTTGTGCCCTCGTGCCTTCGTGGGTCTCGAAAGAAATTTTGTCGGTCCCGAAAAAAATCTGGACCCATGAAGCTTTGTTGCATTTATTAAAAATAAAAAGCAGCCAAACATGCTAACAAAATGTATATTTCTTATTCATATATTTGTGACTCACGAACAACGAACGAGAATTTTTTTCAAGCAACGAACCACCCACGAGATTTTATTCCAGCCCAATACTTAGCCACAAGGGCACGGGACGCAAATGACTACAAATGGTGAGGACCTTTCTTCACCTAAAGTACGAGCTAAAATTTAAAGATGAGATACGCGTCTTGGAACTAGAGTGTGATACTAAAAAAAGAAATTCCCAAAAAAGAACTTGACAATTGCTGCATGTTGGAAACATGTATTCATTAGAGATTTCACTTTAGATTTCAAGCTGGATCCTACCGAGAAATTTTGTTTGCGTGAAGGATTTAGGTAAAATAGCTAAACGCAACCTAACAAATACACGGCGAGCACTCACCTTTTTGAGAAACACTTCTTTCCTTTCTTCTCCGTTTTTGGAGTTTTGGAGTTAAAATCCATTCTTCCCACGGACACGTTTACTCCGATCAAGTGTCAGCCACAGACTGGTATGTCTTTAGAAAACACACGTCCCAATACCGCAAAAAGCAAAGAGACTGAGTTCGAAAACGCACGCTTCTCTTTTGTCACCAAATGTAATGGTATACTTTAAAGGAAGAAACTTTTGCGAGGCGAAAAAATGGCGAAATTTTGGGAAATTTACTTTTGCGAATGGTCCATTTGATTATATTTCGCGAGAAATAACTTTCGCGAATGATCAATTTGACCATATTTCGCGAGAGTTAACTTTTTTTGATGAATCAAAAAGAAGACAAATTTTAATTAGTGTTCATAACTTTCTTCTACTGTTATACTCTCTGTTATACTAAATATAAACAAATACAAACAATAAATATTAACGTGATCCTTAAGAGTTCAGTCTTCCTCTTATTCTTCTTCTCTGAATGCATCGAAAGCCGATCTCTCCCACGCATCTTCGTCTTCGTCTCCGTTGTCTTCATTCGGTGAGTGTCCAAGCTGCCTTTCTTCAATAGTTAAATCACATAAGGCTTCTACTAGTTGGGCTTCTGATAAGGCATTCTGTAGCAAAGAGTCAATTTCATGGAAAGGGTCAGTTGGAGGGAGATTCTTTGTCCCGAGCCGAATCGCATCAGAAATACCTGCTGCTCCCCACCCACTTTCAATGATCGTTTCACCCTTACTTGAAGTCATTTCCTTGTAAAAATCGACGATCCATTGGGCGTGAAGCGGTTTAAGAATTGTCAAATGAAGCTTGACATCCACTTCGTCGATTTTTAAACCTTCACTAACTGCCTCGTGATTTGTGTAGCATACCAAATGATAAATTTATTCTTCAAAAAACGTTTTGCGTGTCCATTGACTGTCAAATCTAGAGGCTGATAGAATTTGGTCATGTTGGCCGGTACGTTCACAACGCATATGTCATTATCTTTCAGAGCTTGTGGAACGTCCGTTGTCATCTGGCCAGTGAAGACATCCATTATGAGTAAACCTTTGTAATAAGGAGATAAACCAAGTGCTTCCCTCTCTTTTTTGAAATATGGTACCAAGATTTCTTCAATGAGCTTTAAAGATTCTTCCGTGATTGAATAATGCGTGGAATTGACGCTTGTACTAAACCCCTCCGGAAATTTGAAACGGGGTAAAATTTTAATCGGTCTTACCACAGTAAATTAATTGGATCGGTGAAAATCTATTTGTGAAAGAGATTCCAAAGGTTCTAGTTATTGTTCTTTTATCATTTCCACCTTCTACTGTAACGGTTTTTGATCCCTCTCAGCAAGAGTGTAATTTGCAGTGGAAACATTTTTAAGGGGTCTGATCAATGTTGATTATCATAGAGTGCGGTATATTATACTTTTCTATTTTCGATACTATCTCATAATGGAATAAATATTCGATATCTCGTCTTGCACCGTCTGGAATGTCAACTTTCGAGGATGTCTTCATTCTTTTAACGAATCCCATACGTTTAATCAAAATTTTTGCCCAGCTAGACGATTCAATATCGATGTTCTTTTCGACTACTCCAGGGTGTTGATCGATTATTGCTCTCGCAGCTGCTTTAGCAAAAGCTCTCGTTATAAGGGTACCACGGGAGCTCCTTGACTTGATATAAGATTGAACCATCGCGTCAAGTTCACCTAAAAGTAAAGGACGACCTGTTGGTTTGGTGTATCGTTTTACTGATTTAACGATTTGACGTTTTTCCTTGGTAGCTGTTTTCACTTCACTGATGAACCTTGTTTTAAAAGTACTAATTGTACTATCTTTCAATTTGGGGTATTTTGATCGAAACTTGCGTAAGGTAGCAGTATTTCCTTTTTTCGAGCGTAATCACAAATCTCAAATCTACTTTCTTCCATCCATTGGTTGTATTGTCCTCGACCTTTCAACTTTCCTGTTTAGTGCCTGAACATCGATAGCTCCAAGGCCACTTTCTGATTGTACTTGTCCTGCATCTTGGGCTGAAAAATATGAAATAACGCATTATACGCTTTTTTAATATAAGAATACCTTATATAAGAATATCAGGGTGAAAATGACCTAATTTGTAGGAATACTTTAAGATTACTATCAGGGTGAGTTTGAGTAGAATATTAGAATATAATGTCGAATATCCAGAAAAAAGAAGGAGAATTTAAAATAAGACAAGATAAAATTGAAAAGAAATAAAGTAAGAAACTGATCACAAACATTCTATTCGCACTTTTGTGACGTCTTATTGTAAATATCATATGATCACATGGTATTATTTATTAAAAAGTTTGTTGTATTATAAGAATACATTGAGAATATTTCACCCTTATTTACGACTAAATCATAAGAATATTTCACTATTATAAAAAAAGCGTGTATACTATAAGCCTGAAAAGATAGAACGGAAAGAGAATTACGAATTCATAACGCGAATTTAAATTCATTCAAGCAGAGTCCGATGAAAAAAAGTCACAAATACCTTCCTTGGTAAGTTTAGCTTCATTTTCATGTTTGTTTTTTCTCCACCGGGTAATTTGTTTTGTTGCTTTTCAAATAAAGCTTTTTTCTTCTCAGCCTTTCTAATAAGCAACATTTTGTTTTGTGTTTTTACTTCTTACTGCATACTGTTTACACACACAAAAAAATTGTACGATGAAATTTCCTGAGAATTCGAATTCCAAAAGTAATTTTCTGGGGGTATATTGGATTGCATTCAAAAATAGAACCCAAAAAGTGAGGTTTTCAATCACGACCACTTTTTAGCCCACAGGTTTGACATTCTTGTGGCTGCCGTGTAGTACAAAATTCCATAAAATAAGGAAATTGATGAGCTTTCTAAAAATGTGGCCCTCTTTGAAGTTGAGTGATTCAGTCTTGAAATATAAGATGGAAAAGTGAGGACAGGTTTTGTGGCTGTATGTAATGTGGCTCACTCAACACGTTGGCTTATATTTGCTTTCCTGCTTTAAAACTTCAATATTTTTTAACCGTTTTTCTTGAAATTGGTAGTTTAAGGTCTGATAAAGATACTTATGGGTTTAATTTGTGGCTGCAGGGTTTTCAATGGGCTTAAAATGTGGCTTCAATCATACTTCAATCACTAATTTATCAACTTACACATTCAAGATTGGGTTTTGTTTTTGAAACATGAATATTTGCAAAGCCTAATGCAAAACAAACACAATCTGACACAATACAGTGTTATTCTAAGAAAGAGTGTACATTTTGTGGCTGCAAATACCATTTCTTGTAACTATAACCTTCTGAGCTGTTACATATAAGCATTAGTTGGCATTTTAGGGTTGGCTTATGTGCTGTCCTGCTTTAAGACTATTTTTTAACCGTTTTTCTTGAAATTGGTAGGTTAAGGTCTTAAGATACTATTATGGGTTTAATTTGTGGCTGCAGGGTTTTCAATGGGCTTAAAATGTGGCTTCAATCAAAGCATATATGAAAAAAATCGTCAACTTTGAGCCGCAATTCTAGCCCAATGACCCAATATTTTTAATTCCATTTTTGATATTTTGTGGATAAACCCTTTTGCTACGAATTTCATCTGAAAAAAATGACTTTTACTCATTGAACAAATTTGTGGCTGCTGTTTTATCAACATAGTGTTTTTCTTGATTTGTGCCGCAATTTTGGCCCATTTTACAAAATTTTTCTTTTCAACCTACTTCAACCTACTTTAGAACCAATATTGTGAAGTTTCATTGGAAAAGAGTTATTTTTAAAAAGGATATTCAAATTTCTTTTTTTTTTGCTGTTTTTGAAAACCTCACACAATTTTTGAATGCCATCATTGCTCTAATTGACAAAAACAATAATATTTCAACCTTTAAAAACTTATTCCATTTTCATTTCAAAGTCAACAAGCACTATTTAATGAGGCTTTTGTTTATAAAGCAAAATTAAAAATAGATGCAAATATAAAACTTTATCAAGAAAATCACGATTTTGTAAAAAACATAATACACCCGGATTTAAAAGCCTCTTTTCTCTGTGAAACTGACAACAAAGAATTCGAACGCCTTTTGGCTAGTAATATCACGATGAAAACAAACAATATTTTTTTTAGTTTTAATTGGAGAGAATCACGCTTGACCTTGGGGGGGGGGGTTCACTTTTACGGTATGACGGTATTGGCCCTTTTTACCCCCGGTAAATCGGTATTACGAGAAAAAAACGACGGGATTACGGTATTTCATTTTCTATCGGTATCGGTAAATTGCCTGTTTTTTTGTCGGTATTTCGATATTTTTGTCAATAAAAAACGGTATTTCGGTATAAAACTATTTACCTTTTAGTTTCTTCATGAGTTTCATGCAGAAAAATTTTCAAAAAAGATAAGTCTCTTCCGCTATTTTAACCAGTAAAATTTTCTTGCTCGCTTCGCAAAACGCAAAACTTTACGATAACTAAACAATTTTTGTTATTTTTCTGCGGGCGCATTTTTTTAATGACAACTTTTGTGATGCAAATACTGCATCCAGTAGTTCTAAAAGCATCTTGTGAAGCATCGAACGATTAAAAAATAATTCACATCATGATGCACATGATGCGTTTTCAGGCAATCTAGGCATTCTAAATTTTAAATTTTTTCTTGGGCGAAACTCTTGGAACGCCGCACCGGGTACGGCAGGTACGTCGCTCGCCGTACCATATTTTTGCCAACAAATGGTCACTGTTAAATAAAATCAAAAATTGTATGACCAAACAAGGCATACTTGGCTAACAATAGCGTTTTAAGGCCGTTTTTCAATAACAAAGGAGAGCGAAAATTCTCTAAAAATTTTCGCGCTCGCTTCGCTCGCATTCTTTTTTATATCTTTTTTCTTTCCTCCGATAGGGGGGGGGGGACTTTAGAATTCGCGTCCTCTAGTTGCACCACCTCTATGAAGCCTGTGTTGAAGTCTACGACTTCTCAGACCATGATTGGCCCAAACCTCGATTTTGAATTAATTCTCAATATAAAAGACATCTTATGGGTCTGCGAAGAAGAAATTATTGGGGGAAAGGCTTATTTTTGCATTTGCCTCCCGTAACAAGCAAGTAACTTTGGCGCGGCAGACCTAAAATATTGCTTTCTGAAAGCTCAAATAGCTGTAAAAGAGGCCTTAAAAAGTGGACGATATCGAGAATAAGGTCACAAAACTAGCAAAAAACTTTATTGGCGAAAATGTTTGGTTTAAGAATGGGACAAGCTGGAGTTTTTACAAGCTCTCGTTTGATTTGGTTGGTCGTTAACCTGTAATAAAACAATTTTGTTACTTTTTCTAAAGAATGCGTCATCTCTATTACTTCAAATAACCAATTAGTGAAGTCTCTTGTAAAACTCCAGCCCATCCCATAAGAATAGGTCAATCTGTTTAAAAGAGACCATAAAAAGGTTAAATTTAGCCCAATAAGGTCACAATCGTTTAACCAAAGATGTAAAAGCAAAAATGGTTTTTTTCGCGCGTGAATACGTGAATTTGATAGATTTGATAACTGAAAATTCATTATTTTCGAGAAAAAAAACATAAATATAATATCGGTATCGGTATTAGGCTTCCTTCACCGACGGTATTACGGTATTTCACCTAAAATCTTGTCGGTATGACGGTATTTAAGACCCCTGAAAACCCCCCCCCCCCCCCCGACCTTTAGTAACATGCATCAACCATCCGAGAAAGTTTTAAAGTTTTCAGCAGCAGTGAGGGGCTACCACCACTATTAAGAAGTATGGCTTCCCAAACAAGGCGAGTTGTTGAAGTGCAGCAGTCATGAACTTAATAATGCGTTTGATGTTTTTGCGATCAAAACAAAGGAAAACAGTGGAAAGATTGTTGGACATTTACTCAGAGAAATATCCAGAATTACCAAGTTTATTTTGGATCGAGGTGCTAAAGTTACAGCGGTCTTAACAACCACCAACTATCGGCGTTCACCGCTGGTCCAAGGACTTGAAATAGCATGTGAAGTAATAATTTCAATGCCTACAACCATAAAAAACAACAACCAGTGCCATAACATATTGGCAATTTTGGCTAATTTGGCATTTTTCAAAAATAATGTCAATTTAAACTTGATTTCATCGATTTTTTCGATCTGGGAGGGATTTATTTGTTTCTAGGCTATATTTCAAGCCCTACTGGACCAATTTTGAACTTTTGAATCCTCAGATCCAAAGGTCGCAAGTCGTAAGTCTAGCGTTAAAACTCAGAGTTAAAACTCTACCTTTCGAACCTACTTTATTAGAGCACTTACGAATCGATTGTGGTTTCAAAACGTCCCGGCGGATTTCCCTTTTGTGTTATGTATTTTGTCACTGATTGTCTGAAAAACTAGAAAATGCTGATTCCTGCTCTGCGGGGGGTCCCACATTACATGAAAACCTTCTAAATTTGTTTTAAAGCATGGCTTTTTTGAAACGTTTGCTAATGACCAAAATCATTTTGTGAAATATTTAACTTTTTGAAAAGGTCCAATTTACGAAAAGTCAAAAACGTGAAAATTTCAGAAAACTGTGTGGTTAACTGTGTATATTATTTGAAAAATATCAAGAAAGAGTAACACAAGAGCATATGTAGCCAAAATCAATATATCAGCCTGCCACCACGCCTTTTTATAATTTTGTCCAACCGTTTTGGTATACTACCAGTAATTCTATCAATCATTCCAACGTCAAAGTTCTCAATGGTTGCCTTCACCCGGGCACTGAACTCGTTGAAACTTTCCTTAGTAATTCTGTATTCCAATGCATCCTGCGATAGCTTTCGACTGACAAAGTTAAAAATGTTCTCAATGGGATTAAGGTCTGGACTGCGCGGTAGAATGGAGAACACTTCGGCTCCAATGTCCTTGATTGCCTTCTTAGCCTTGGCAGAATTTTGAACCGGACAACCGTCCTGTGAGGAAGCCATACCCTGGATGTGTCGAGTAGTTTGAAAGATGGCAGGGAATTCTTCACGCACCATTTTAGCAAAGCTTTCACTGTTCCATCTGTTGTGGTACTGGCGACAAATACCACACCTCGGTTTGGACAAATTACCACCATGAAATTGGACATGCGGCGCCCTGCACCTGCGCGTTTACCTTTAATCGTGCACTAACCACTCAATCATTCGGCTCTTTGATGCCAGGCCATAGTTTTGGTGGAGCAGGCTTGATCTTGTGCGTGAACCCGGCCGGTACCATCCAAATAAGAATTTATATTCTTCATCCAAAAGTTATTTGGCAGTTTCCGGGCATTTCTGGCAAATGCCAAACGTTTAAGCAAGTCTGTGTTTTTCATAATCCCCTTACGACGAGAGTGAAGATATCTGTAAGCATGTCTTTGCATAACTCTCCCAACAGTGGCCATGGAAACTGTCTGGTCAATTCCTGCTTCCACAGCAAGTCTGCGTAAAGTAAATGGGCCGATCGTGCTTCTCATACGTTTGATGTGACGAATAAGGTTTCTTTCGTCGCGGGATGAGTCTCCTTGGACGTCCAGGATTCAGTTTTCGTTTATCGTGTGGTCGGTTGAGCTGCTTCACATGTCAGAAAATGATTGCACGGTTGTATTTTGGAAACTTCTTCATGATACGTCTGACCGGCATCTTCAACTCCACATACAGGAATCTCATGTAAAGGGAATCAGCGATGGAGGCTTTGCTCTGTTTTCTCCTCGTGCCATCCATTTCTTGTTCAGTAATTGATCAATTATGTAAGTTGTTTTTTCTTTTCTTTTATCTTATTGAGGTAATATAAAGGCGACCGGGTCACTTCGTGTCGGATTAAAGATGTCGGTTAAGCGTCTGCGTTATTTTTTTTACTGCGTTACAGTTTGTTCCATGCTTTCGGCTTTTACGAAACACCTGGCCGGGTGACAGTGGTATTCTCAAAACGCCCCCACTGTAGGGTGAGGCGACGTGCAAAAAAAAAAAAATAATTAAACATTACTTTTAGTCAGATAGGATCTAACGACACTACGGATAGCATACTCCTTAATAAGGAGGGCCACACACTCATGCAAGGCCACACCCTTCCACACCAATATTTCCGATCATAACAACAACAAGGCACGCCAATTGCTGGTAGCAACCTCATTCTGAAGTGTTGACTGCAAAAAAAAAAACAATTCTCCCCCCATAGACAACATGTGAAATTTAGAAGTCACACGTTGTGGAAACTAAGTCTTTTTCGCAAAATGCTCAGACAGTCATCTGCATAATATTGTGAGACTGACACCTCCCCTCACTCCCCAAGTCAATGTTGTTTGAATTCGAGAAGCGTTGATGGGCGTTGATGGTCACATTTCCTCCGATATCAACAACACCCCTGTCTCAGTGACCCGGTGGCTTTTAAAATTTCACCGGGGATAAAAAATTTTCTTTGGAAATCCAGTGGGGACACAGAATTAGAATAAAAATTTCAGTGGGGATTTCGAAATTTTCTTTTTTTTCCAAGTTTGTTGAAACAGTACAGTAAGTGTGATAAGCAAGCAATTTGATTTCAATCTTTATGTAATTATATGGATATGCATAATGCATAATAACATTTTCTTTCCTCCCACCCAGTCTTGATTGGGTCAATGAGGCTCATTAAGTTGAATTACTTATATATCATTTCCTCCCTAAGTTCATTTGGCCAAAATTTCCAAACACAGTCTATTTTCAACCCATTTTAATCATCAAAACTCCATAAAACCATTGAGTTTCAAGCCCGAAGGGCTAGAGGTCAATCTCTAACCTTTCTCAGGCAAGAAAAATTGAAGCCTTAAAATATGCGCCGTATTTTTGATGACGGATTGAATCTAGCAATTCCTTTGTTTTCGAGTGATATATTTTTCGAAATTAAGCGGTAAATTTTAGTTTCAATCTGTCATTTGTGTAAAAACCAGGCGGGTCGCTCAAGGCCGCGCAACTTTGGTAGGATTTGTTGGCTTCAAATCCTACCAAAGAGATTGACCTCTAGCCCTTCGGGCTTGAAACTCAATGCATAAAACTGCATGAAGAGCACAAAGGTTTAAAACCACTGTAAACAGTTTTTCCCGTGTCTCACATTCTAATAACAAAAAATCGGGATTTTCTAGCCTAGCTGAGCGCGTAGTACTTAGGTAAACAAATCTGTCAGTTTGTTTCGCTTAGCTTGCGAGCGTGCAAAATATATATTTAAAGGTATTTCAAAATCAAAACAAATATGGTAGACAATCTAAATTGGATGTTAAAAAAATTGGCTGGCTGGATGAAGTTGCTTGACAATGAACAGTCAGTCTTAAAGATAAAGATTATCAGTTAAGAGTTAATCAAAGATAGAATAGCAGTTTTTTAACATAAGTTTTCAAACTAAAGTTTTGTATAAATGTTGTTTTTGAGCATAGGCGGGTAGCGGGGTTTTCTCAAAATCTTCAAGTTTCAGTGGGGACCGGCGGGGAAATAAAAATTTTGAAGAGTTACTTAGTGGGGATCTGGAAAAATTAAAAGTTTTCAGTGGGGATTCCCCGGAGGAAAATTTAGCCCGTTTTTTTCCCCGGGGACAAAATTTTGGACTTTTTTTTCAGCGGGTGGGGGTGCCCAGCGGGTCTGTGACACGGGGGTGTTCAACAACATTGATTTGGGGAAGCGGGAATTAACTTGAAAGTCTCACTATTTTCACAGATGATTGTAGGTGGAATTGACGAAGATCAAAATTCCTTCGATGAAGGACGATTTAGTAACCTGAAGCCATTTGATTTGGCACATTTTGAAATCAATTTCAATAAAGAGCAGAGAAGGCTGAAGTCTAGGCCGTGGAAAGGTATCGTAAAAACGACACAGTAATTCTGCGAAACCTCTAGAGTCCTTTTAGACGGATAGATAGTTTTCGAGTGACGACAAAAATTTACTCTTGATTAACAGCATGGATTTATTACAGAGACTCTGGATAAACATCGAATGAAAGGGTGGAGAGCGAAGTATTGTATTTCCATTGTTTCAGAAAACAATCGATGTACAGGCTTTGTCCGCAAAGGACAACTGTCATGTCGGCTCCAACGACTCTGATTTTGATAAAAGGATTAATGCTGTTATTACGCACGAGCGAGCGCAGCGAGCGAGTGCGATTCTTTTGGCAAAAGCGCGGGGAAAAAAGCTGATATGCGGGGTGATAAAATCGATTTTCAGCTCTTTTAGCCTCGTTTCCATTCAGACTTTCGTCGTCGTGTGCAACTGTCTTAAGTCCCAATATGGAGAATTGTCGCCTGCACCCGACTGTCTGTTGGAAGCATTATGTAATGGATTTTTTCCAAATCTCTTTGTAAATCGAGCTCCGGCGTGATAAACAGTAGGGTGTTTTTTACGAGGATGAAGACATCATTTCTTCGAGAAACGTTGCGGGAAAATATAAGTATCCTTCTCGATCGGGAAACGTCGCCTGGTTCGGAAGCGTATTGTTGATCGGACTATACTGCTTTCTAACAGTCAAAACAAAGATGGCGGCAAAAATAAACAACTGGTTGCTAACTGCTCTTTCGCTATTTTTCTTTGGTTTTTATGCTTTAATGAGTTGAATTGGATCATTATTTTTGTGTAATTGTTCCAAGAAATTGTTGATGATGAAGTTTTCTTATTATTCATTCCTGGATTTGATGTTTCGTTTGGTTTGGCATGAGAGATGCATGAGACATGCAATCTCTTGAAAAACAGGACATTTTATCAACTTTCACAACAAACTAACTTCAATTTTGCCCGTACATTTACACAAATTCTAACAAGGCAGGTGACTGAATATTTTTGGATAAATCTGACCATGCTATAAATACTTGCAACATCAAAATAGTTTGAACTCACTTTTTTATGATGGTCAGATGGTAGTCTAGAGATACGGTACCCAAGGAAATGGTTGTGGTTGGATATGAACTGGTTAGCTTTAATGTAAAAATTTAAACCTGGAGCAGAATTTACTGATTGATGATTGAATTTCCCTTGGCGTTTTAAAAATGCAACGTGGAAAACTTTTGGTTGTGAATTTGGACATTCACTTGCACGAGATTTTTGCTGTGAATTTGGACATTTTCTTCCACATGCGTTTAAAACGTGGAAAACTTTTGGTTGTGAATTTGGACATTTTCTTCCAAGTGCGTTTAAAACGTGGAAACTTTTGGTTGTGAATTTGGAAATTTTCTTCCAAGTGCGTTTAAAACGTGGAATTTTTTGCTGGGAATTTGGACATTTTCTTCCACGTGCTTTTAAAACGTGGAAAACTTTTGGTTGTGAATTTGGACATTTTCTTCCACATGCGTTTGAAACGTGGAAAACTTTTGGTTGTGAATTTGGACATTTTCTTCCAAGTGCGTTTAAAACGTGGAATTTTTTGCTGGGAATTTGGACATTTTCTTCCACGTGCTTTTAAAACGTGGAAATTTTTGCTGTGAATTTGGACTTTTTCTTTCCTGTGCACTTGACATTTTCTTCCAAATGCATTTAAAAAATGTAGATAAGTTTTGCTGTCAGGCAAAAATAAAAAAATGTAGTGTTTTCGGAATGCGGGTGAAGGAAAAAATCTCTAATGCGGTCGACCAGAATTAAATTCCCGCCAAATTTAGTTTTTTCGTCCATCCGCCATGATTTTTTTTTCTTCTTTTGCATTACACTTTTTTTATATAAGAACTAGTAAAATTTGTCTGAGCCTCGACTGTTCTTATTTTTTTTTGCACTTTGAGCCTCTATCATGTTCTTATTAATATGATGTTAGTGAGGTATTTTAGGCATTATACCCAATTTTTATTTACTTTGAACTCTAAATTGCTTGAAATTGAGTAGTTTCAGGCTCAGCATTGTTCTTACATTGTTCTTTTTTTTGGCGATTTTGAGCCTCGTTGTTCTTATAAAATTGTTCTTATAAAAAAGTGTATGTTTGAAATTATGTTTCCCTGTTTTGAAAGTTTTTTACTTTTTGACATGCATTTCAAAAAATATAACTTTTGGATCTGTTTGGATGCTATAATTTCTTACTTTTTCTCCAATATTTTATATATTTTACCTTTTTTCCAATATTTTATATATGAAAGTATATGCAAAATATTTCATCTGTTTTGAAAATATAAATTTTCCTTTGGTTTTCTTATTGTAAAATATTCTCAATTTTTGATGAACAAAATTTTTGTAGATATACATTACCCCCTGATTTAAGAAAACGAGAAAAGAGAAAAAGACGAAATTCCGTTACTTTGCGCAAAGTATCATAAGACATTTTTTATACCAAAAAATCCTTATTATGTTAGTTTGTTTTGAAAATAGAATATCAACTTTCTTTTGGTTCACCAGAGTTTGTACATGTTTAAAATGCATTGATAGAAATTTTCCTTGCTCTCGTGACGATCATGAAAAGTATCGTGACGCAAACGGCTGGGTACAACTTTTTTAAATTTTATCATCAAATGGCTAACTTTCTCATTCCCGGGAAAACATACCTGCCCCATCTCCGGGATCTTTTCACTTCTGTTCTAGGCGTCTCCAGCAAAAATCGGTGTTAAATCTACTTTTGTGGCGTTTTGGTCCTTTTCCGTTGTACACTAGCAATCAGAAAGTTCCGCTGGGAATAAGGAAGTTTAGCAATCCTACGGTATGTAGTGTAAAAAACCTTTCGCTTGCGAACACGAGATTTTCGTATCGTGCGTAACCCCTTTTACAATTGATTTCTAAAAAATTCTCTAACAATTTTTATTTGTACTTTTGCTTGCCGAAAGTTTGAAAATAAGTACTAGCATACCAAGTGAATACATTTATTAAATCTGGTGTGAGTAAAACATCATCAGGCAAGTAAAATGAAACAAAATGCTTATAATGACACGACATTCTCTGTTGGGTATATTTTTCCAATAGTTCTCCGAGAAGAGCTGAGATTAACATATATTAGAGGTGAATCTCATAGCTCTACTGTGGTATGAAAGTATTTGGCACGTAGTCGCACGGTTGTTTATTCAAGCTTGAAGTTTGAAAATTTCTGGTGCCAATATTCAATTTCTTATACATAACATGTTTTTGCAACTTTTTCGCAATATAAAACGGCACAACGATACATCATTAATAATTAACTAGCTGAGTTTGAATCGCGGAGGAAAGCTTAAAGTCTTTTTTGGGAATTGGATAAGTGCTCTTTGATGAGGAAAGGCAATAAAAATACTACGATAAATGATTTAATAGTGGAAGCAGGGTGAACAATAATGTCATTACTGCGGACAAGGCTTGTACATGAGAAATTGGCAAAAATGAGTCAGTTGTTTTTCCAGTGTCTTTAATAAATCCTTGTTAATAGGCACCCAACTCTTTTCCGGATAAGATATAAGGACTATTGGTTATGTACTTTTGGCAGGGTTTTTCAAAACGGGAAGTTCTTGAGAAAAATTTTCAAAAGGGACAAAACAAGTTATGTGAAGCTTTGTTTTTCAAGGAGAAAAGAATAGCATTAATTGATTTAAAAGAAGGCTGTCACCGATCTTAAAAAAGTTTTAAATAGAATACAACATATTTACAGTAATTTTCATGAGTTTTACCTTTTGTCAAGAATGTAATAAACTCGGATACAACATAAATTGGCTATAGAAACTTTTAAAAAATAACATCCACCATGTTGTTTCATGTTGAAAGACTCCGGCAGTAAATGATTGAAAAAAATTAAAGTTAATGCGAGCGACTACCGTGTACCACTGTGGTTGGCAGCATGACTGTAATTTTCCAATGGTACTGAAATGATCGCGAATGGAGAAGCAATGTTGAAGTCTTTTGCCTTTTGTGGCTAACTCGTAGCAAAGTATGAGCTTTTAATATCACTCAGCCAGTTGAAATTAATGTCTACATCTCGTCTTTAGTTGCCGATTATGTACTCGTCTGTGATTGATGAACCTCGTGACGTCATGAAAGCCAAACTGTTGACTTAAAAATAAACAGTAAAATTTGTATGCGCTGCAAGAGGAATGAGAAAAGCGAAGTGATATAGATCAGACAGAGGACAAGTCGAGATATTTGGCTAGTATGAAAGGATGAGACTTGGGAAATGCAAAAATAAAATAATCTTACTCCTACCTCGACCAAATATTTGGATGTAATTTACTTGCACTGAATAGTAGTATTAAGGTTGCAAAAGTAAAGTAACTTACATTCCAAAGTGATGATTGACCATTCCGATCACTATCCGCATTGTGTGTTGGTAAAGTTGAATCACATGATTGGTATAAGTTGAGTTATTTTAAGATAGACAACATTTTTAATAACTGTAACTGAAAGTGAATAATGAAAAGGTATAATAGATACAAAAATTATAGATACACACAAATCCAACAACCACGCAAACCCCGATTCTTGATCGCTTGGAACCCTTAGACTTCAAAGTATCAATAAAATGAAAGAAAGACTGAATTCTCCACAGAAGAGATAATAATATAACACGAGAGAAATCCTGTTATTTCAAAAGCTCAAAGACCAGTCTATGGAATTTCTAAAGATTTCTCAATAGCATTATTATAGATCCCGCTTTTACACTTAGTCTATGCTTTGGCATCCCACTTGGTGTGAGCGAATGGAAAAACTCCTCTGGTGGATAGAGATCAACTTCTTCTTGGGTGTCAGCCATCACAGAATCAAAACTAAAGTATGTGCGAACATCACCGCCTAAACATCTTAGAATTTTCTCATTGATCTCCAATGCTTCATCATTAGTTGGCGTCAATATTACTTTAGTTGATGGATCATTATCGTTTTGGAAATTAAATATATGTGGAACCAAATCGGAGTTCTCGGGTAACACACATTCATCAGGAATTTGGATACATCCTTTAAGAGGATCATCTGGTTTCACCGGTGCGCCGGCCCCAAGACAAAGTAAGAACTCAGAAAATTCTTGTTCTCCAGGCCCTGTCCTCATGTTTGTATGGAGATAGAATGTTCTAACCAATGCCCAGATGTAGCTAATTGTGATACATGCTTCTACAACCTGTGCCGCAGTGCCTCTCTTAACCACAGGAAGTGTCTGCCGAAAATCACCGCCCAGCAAAAGAACCTTTCCAGCGAAAGCAACATCACTATTACTTATATCTCTCAGCATTCGGTCAATAGCTTCTAAAGCATACTTAGAAATCATAGAAGCTTCGTCAAAAATGAATATGTGCTGGCTTCTCAAAAAGTCAGCATGTTTGCTCGTTGGTTTCACATTACATGAACAACCATCATTGACTGGTACTGGAAGCTTGAATAAATTATGACAAGTTTTATCACCATCGAGTAGAGTAGCTGCAATCCCTGTCCAAGAAGAAGTTGCAACACAGAAGGATCGAGCTCTTGCCTCTTTGATGATGTAATTATATGTGAATGTTTTCTCTGTACCTCCTGGACCATCAAGAAAAAACACTTTAGAAGTACCAATATCATTCACAGCAAGAGAATTAAGCACAGTGTCAGAAATGTTGGTTTGCTGAGGATTTAACAGCAGTCTAATCCTGTCTGCCGCCTGCCTATTCTCTTGAACATTAGGTTCTTCCTCGTGCATATAAATATTCTAGGGAGGCAGATTAAAAGCCACCAAGGTTTTACCAGCATCTTCTAAAGTCCTGAGTAGCTCAGCTAAAACCAGCTGTTCAGCATGCAATGCATCGTGATACCTCAAAAAGTCTTCCATCATGTCCCCTTGAATGATTCCCACAATTCATTTGGGCTATTTGGCTCGCCATGAATAAGTATTGTAGAAAAAGTTTTTCTAATCTTAGCTGGAGAAGAAACATGTACAACTTCACCAAGGGTATTGACCCAAATGTTGTCATCCTCCAGAAGACCTCGAGCTAAACATGCCTCCCTGAAAGATTCAAATATCTGACCATCATAGGTTCTCAAATCTTCAAAAGACGTAGCTCCTGGAACATGAAGCAATAAAACTCTCAAAAAATATCTTTCTCCTTCCCGGAGGCTGGCACTATACATTCTAGGGATGACTGTACCACGTTGTCTAACTTTCCACTTTGATGTGGCTTTGACGAAAACATAATTGTTTGGAATATCAGGATAGAAAATAGTCCTTGCAGTTGGGTCATCTTGGTTCAATTTAAACCAAGCTGTCAACATGGTGTCCTTGTTTTGAGCTCTCTCTACAGCACCTTCCTCGCCTCCAGGTTAAAAAATAAACCCTTTGGAAGTTTGGTAAATGTACAGCAAGCCTTGTGATGACGTGAGTTTGGGTGTGCATGTTGAAGCTAAACAAACGCCAATATGCTTGCAGACATATGGTGCAGACACATAACGTGCATCAAGGAAAGTTTTGATTTCATTGTGATCAATTCTTTCAGCGATTTCAATGTGGGCTGAGTCGTGTTCCTTATAGATGTACTTGTATAAATACTTTACCGCTTTGATGGAAACACAGGCCTCCAAGTTAATGTGTGCATTGAACCTTTTACTCAGATATGGATTGTATGGTACAACTGATCGGTTGTTGTGCACGGAAATAAACTGACAAAGTTTGGAACTTCGATTGAAGTGAATAATACGATTGTTCAAACTGAAAATTAAAAGTAATGACAAAACTAAATGACGAAATATTAAACGAAAAATATACGAGAAAATTGAACAGAAATTGACTTAAATCTTGAGAAAATTGATAGAAAACGACCTTAAAAGTATCGTGAAAATCGCACAAGAAATATCATGAAAATATAGCAAAAATGAAATCTAACTGAAATTTATCAAAAATTAATCTAAGACCAGACCCCTGAGCCAAATGGGCTGATGAGCAGAAAAACACAGAGAGGCAAAGGCAGAAAACAACATACCAGGTAGCCAGTATGTTGAAACTGTGAAAGACTGTGCACAAAAGTTGAGAAGTTGATAGAATTTGATTTGATTAAAGTTTAGACCAAAAACTGACTAAGTCTGAAACTTCATATTGATGCAACCACACACAACGCTTCTCATAGCTTGATTGATGATTCATGAAAAATCGAGAGAAAAATACGCGTACTTGAACAAAAATTGAAAATACTAGATGATTGCCTAAGTGTGAATAAACTAATTATATGACAAAAATGATACAAAAGAACTTAAATTGACTGCGTAAAATTAATTGTCAAGAGACATTGAATAAAGAAATGGCGTGAGACCGAAACAAAAGACTGGAATGAAAGACACAAAAGACACTGACATGAAGGGACGCACAAGACACTGAGTGAAATTAAATTTTGTGTCAATTTTTTTTTTACATGAATTAAAATCGCATGGTTTGACATGCACAACATCGGTTGTCAAGATCAAAATTTCGAAAACGCACAGATCGACCATCATCGGTCGGTAGTAGTGAGGAAATTCATCAACATTAAGGAGTGTACGATCATTGAAACATTTTGGGTAATTTTTAGAACAACTATCATCCACCATACAAGGACATTGAGGATTGAGGACACCACATGGTCCATGAATCATGTTTGTTTTGATTATCTCGTATAGGCTCAGTTTCAATATCAGGAATCCTTGCACAAATTAAAGCATCAATGTTATCAGCATTTCTTAGTTTAAACTCAGGAGTGAAATGCAAGAGCATGTGGCAATGTGGCAGGCCTCTTTTCTGAAACTCTATGACATCAACACGTGCCACAACCCTACCAAGAACACAATCTTCCATTACTTCTTTTTTCAAAGCATAAAGCTTACACCGAAAAACACGACAAACTCAGGCCTATCCTTGGTTGTTTGTTGAGGTAACAAATTGTCAGTGATTTCCTTCCACCTCGGATTACAAGTAAAACTTAGGAAGCAATCAGGTCTACCATACTTTGCAACCACAGCCACAGCCATTGTATCCAAATAGAGCTGGTGCATTGCTCGAGGGGACCCAAGGAAGGTAGAAGGGAGAACAATAACATTTCCTGCATTCAAGTTCCGCTGGCCAGCAGCATTAACAAGGTAATCCATAAGGCCAATATAGGAATCAGCCCTTAGCTTCTTTTAAAACGGATGTACTGTAACCTACACCCCTCAACTCGGGTGTACGTATCTACAAGAAACTCCTGAAACAAATAACCAGACAAATGGAGTGCAGAGAATTCTCGACGAATAGCCAATCTATAAGCAAAATGTTCAAGCATAGTCACACGATTTCTAACATTTGTAGCTCGCTTTGCAGCATGACACATATTCATATCCCAGCCAATATCCCCTCTAGAATAAATCAAAGGATAAATCATAGGATCTATGTTAGAAGAAGTCAACGGCAATCTTTGAAGAGGCTTGTTTTGTGGGTATACCACAATTACTCGGTTACTTCACCCTGATTGAAATTTTAAAGTCAAAATTTAGCGACGCAGTAGTAATTTACCTATTTTGGTATGCACCGCATGATTCTCAGAAGTTTATTGTAAGTTCCACAATCATAATATCATCTATTGTGTGGATCTGCGTCGGGAGAAGAGAAAGGGATCCAAAATTAGAGCATCGCACAGTATTATTGTATACATTTCTTTGTATTACCATCGTTTGGGGTTACCTTCATAAACGAGGGGTAACTTTTATACCATGAGTTTGGGTAACCTGCATGAATGGAGGGAAACATGCATAGCCATCAAATGCCTGACCAACCTAAGCAGCAAAATTTTAGATTATTAGAATAACTTCATCCTGCATAATTTATTTTTCAAACCAACCACGTGACTTTTTTTCTTGCGCTAGTCAATTCAGCAAATTATTCTGCCTGTGAGCAGAAAAAGAATTTCTAAAATGGTAGCAATAACTGCAAGTATTGCGTTGCGCTCAGATAAACAATTCATTTTAGAGCTTTGGTTGGTCGGTGATTTGGAGTTAATTATTGTTACAACCCAAACAACGGTATGAATTAATGCAAACTTTTTCTTTCTTGTTTCAGTCTTTGCAACAAATCCAGGAAATGTTCGAAAATCCTTTCACACAGAGGAAAGTGTGACAGCAAGAGAACATACCATCCTTATTGGAAAGAAACCCAAAGAGTAAAGAAAGCAGAACATCAGCAATTGAATGAAAGTATTGACGTATTAAAGAATGATCTAAGTGTTTTGCAACAAGAATTACAAGCTTCAAGTAAGCAATAATTTTAACTTTTGAAATTAAAGTTTTTCACTTTTATTTAGGTCCTAAAAGGGTGTATTTTCAACATTTTTACCCTGACTTTGAGCCGTCCGTGAAATTAAATTCCTGCAAAAATTTCTTCCAAGAAGGTTTCGTTCATTTTTAAGCCTAAATTATTATTTTTTTATAGCATCTCAAACCAATGAAGCTCGGGAACATTATTTGGAGCTGGTGAAGAACACACAAACGTTGTCTGAAGAGTATCAAAAGTTGGCGAAGCTGCTGTCACACAAGAAATATGCCCAAACAAAACGTCAGCAAAATCCAACCACTGAAACAATGATAACAAACTCCTCAAGCTCAACCTGTTACAGGCGACGAGACGAAACCAAAATGCTTTTAGACTACATTCATGGAGGTGAAAAGGGTGCCATAAATGGGGCATGGGACTTTCTTTCTTCTTCATTGACATTAAGTGAGCTTGAAAAGCTACTTAAAATTCCCAAGAGAGGTAGATTCATTGAGCAGTTAAAGGGGCGGTTTTGTAAAGCGGCAAAGTCTAGTGATGTTGCTTTGAAAAAAGCTCTTGCAATCAAATACCACTCATTCCTTTCAGAAAGAAAATACCGTACTATTTGCAAAATTCAAAAAAGTCATTTTGAATCTGATGGTGTTGCTGACCCGGTGGATTATGGGAAAATGGAAAAAGACCTCACAATATCATTTATTTCACACGATAAAGTCAATGCTTTTGCAAAAGCCATCGACATTGGGGAGGTTCATTTTATCCAGGGCTATTCCGGGGTATCTCGCACAGTTTCTGCTCTGGTCACAATGATAGTTGATCTTCATTCGAAAGTTCCAAATCTCCACAAGGATCTCATGTGGTTCAATGGTAATGAAGACCACTATATAGTTGAGTTTTCGGATGATGGTGTCCCAGAAAGCCGTGAAGTTACGATGTCAATTGGTTCGTTGTCTCTCTGGAATTTTGGTAAAAAGATTCGTAGTAGAGAATACCATTATCCCATTCACACTGTCAGTGCACAAGAGAAGGATGTGATCTGTGAGTCCTTATGGAAGCATCACACCAAAGAAATGATGTTGATTGAAAGTAATGTACTTACAATAAACAATAAAAAGGTTACTTTAGAATTCCAACCCTCTGCTGATCAGTCCTGGCAGTTCTGGGCTAATAATGTACTTTCCGCAAGTGCAACCTACCCATCCCCTTTCGCTAATGTACACAAAGGCAACCTTACTCATGTAGGCGGTTCAATCGGAAATGACAACAGTAAATGGAAAGCTCCTGACATGGCTACCAGAAAGAAAGAGTTGAAAAAGCTGAATGAATTTCGAAAAACTCTGCCAAAAGATATCACACCGCAAAAGAAACACAAGGAGGAATTGGCATTTATGGCAGAGACTGGCATCAGGCAATTAGGGGAACCAAGAATTGGAGACTTTGCTGATCGTCAGAGGCCAGACCCGCTCCATTTGGAAATCAATAGCTGGCAGCATTTATTAAATGTGTTATATCTGGAATCCGTACGACGAGATAAATACCACCTTTTTTATCAAATTCTCCGACTACCAAAGTCAAAAGGTGGCTGTGGTATCAAGTTAGTGGCAAATAAGATTAAAGAACACTATGAAATTTGATACCCCTTTTTTACCTGTTTTTTACACTTTCCGAAAAGTGAATTTTGAGTTTAAAAGCTCATAACTAGGGAACTTGTGCGTCAAATTTAAAAAGTGATGGCTCGGATTTTAAGTTAGGATATCTACTTTCTAGATAATAAAACTCCAAGCACTTTGGGACATTTGTTCGGCCTCAAGACGCCGAGAAAGGTCCGAACTTTTTCGTGGGTCACCCGGTATTTTGCTGGCACAATTCGGTTATCGGTTAATTGATTGTTTAACAACAGAGGATGAATCGAACGGAATGATTATCAACCGATTAGCCCTAGCAAAACTGTATGAAACATTACGCAACATTGGGTCAATGATGAATTCGGTTTCGACCAGTCCAGCATACATCTCCAAACTCACAGATCTATGTTCCCTTTATTTCAACATCTATGCACTGTTTTTCCCACAACATTGCAACATCACAGTGTGGACTGTGGGATATGTCATCCCATACCATGCCGATTTAATCTGTAAAAATTATTCCATTGGTTATGGGATATTAACAATGCAGGGGAAGGAAGCTAAACACTCAGCAATCAAACAACAGCTGAAACTTTGCTCTAACAGATCTAATGCAGAAGACGAACGTGGCAAATGGTATCAGTTAATGCGATCAAGTTTCATGAGGAATTTCTATTTACCTTATCACTTACCAGCTTTCACCAACACGTACCATTCACATTATCAACCCCGTATGCCTTTAGTTCATGAAAATGAGGAAGACGATTATTGTATTTGCTCACGAAAATTGGAAAAGAATGCCACGTTATGCAACATATGCAACCAATCACTTGCTTTGGTGGAAAGTGCCAGGAATGGTGTTTTATCAGAAGCCATTTTACACATTCTGAAACCAATAAAATGCCTACAATGTAAGGAAAGATTTCCAGATCTACCTGCAAAACAAGTACATATGACTAACGTTCACGAAAAAGTAAGTCTTGTTATTATTTCAAAAAACAATATAAACCCAGCTCGTTTGAAGGTGAAAGACCTCAAACAACACTTATCTCAAATGGGGCTTCCAATCAAAGGTAAAAGGGACGTTTTAGAACAAAGATTACGAGGTGCATTAGCAATGGATGCTTAAAGTATGTATGACCCAGAAGTACTAGGGTTAGAGGATGCTGGGTATGTGCAGACCCGATGTATGATATTTATATTTTCTATATAAAACAATATGGGTTGATCTTATAGGGAATTTATTTTTAGCTATCCTTAAAATCGCATCAAAATTAAAAATTTTGAGTTTCCTTTTTTCTTTATTTTTATCTGTTTGACTTTTCTTTTGCCTGTATGGCCATCTTTAAATTGGCTGAATAAGCATTACAATTTACAAGTGGTAATTATATGATGGAATGAATTTCTGAAAAGGTTTGGGTTTAAAAAAAAGTAGGAAGTCCATACTCTACTGTGGAAACGATATTGGCCAAATCATATTTGTATTCCAGTAACTCATGTTTTCATATATATTATCTCTTATGTTTTTGCATTCTATTTTTGTCTATTTGGACGTTTGTATGACAAACCAAGACTATTCATTGACAATGTTTGAATATTTATGATAAAAAGTTTGTTATGCTTATTTTTATTAACTAATTACATTTATCTTAAATAAAACTTGTGTTTAGTTGTCATTCTGTGTACTTTATATCCGACTTTTTCTTTCGAAACTAAATCGAACACCCTTATTGTCTCGGGGACTCGTGAGAATTCTCAAGTCATTTTGGATAACACGAAGGAGCCAAATGCCTACGCGGATGTTTGGAGTTCTAAGTGTTTGCAACTTAAAATTCAGAACTGTTTTTAATCTTTCATATAATCTCTTTATTTTTAGAACTAACTAATAATGAGTGTAACTAAAGATATAATTGGGAAAATTTTAGCATTGATTCCGACAGTTGACGGCAAATCTGCAAAAAGTAAATTAAGAAGAACTAAGAGAAGATTAGGGAAATCTCTTGATGTAAGTATTTGAATGGGATTAATTATCAACGAATAATGAGAGAGACAAAATTCTACCATGCCAGTCAAGTGACCTCTTCTGAGTCGGTCGTAAAACATCCTGCCAATTTCGTTCAAGTAAGAGTCGACAAGGGGCCCTGCAATTAAAAGGTGATTTCCAATAATCTTTTCAAGAGAATTGTCCAATTTACCTCCCATTGAATAGTCGATATCTTTTGACTTGTTCACGTTCTGTCTGTACCATTTGGTTTCAAAACTTTTCAAGTCATCTTCTCGTTTTTTCCAAAACAACATGTTCATTCTTTCAACCATTTTATATTGATATTAAAAGAAAGAGAACCACAGAAATCACAATATATTCTTTAACCGCAAGACAAGACTGCTACAAACCACAAATTGCTCTGCACGTGAAAATGGAATTTTCAAAACAACATCAAACTTAACGGCAAACGAAAATAAAAATACAAGAGAACTGCACCGGGAAATCAATTGTCGTTACCGTAAAATTTTTTACTATTGTTTTTCAAAATAATCGGCAAGTGGGAGATTTTGAGCGAAATTCTTGCGCCGTGCTCTTCTTTCAACTCTTCCTCTGGCTCTACCTCTTAGCGGCAATTCTCTTGGCAATTCTCTTGGCGGCAAATTATCATTCAAAGGAGCCAAATTCTCGCTATCGTCTAAGTTCTCCATCATGGTCAAAATAAATTGGCAACAATAATTTTAATCAATTCTTAAAAAACATCAACTTCAAAGGTCAGTGGCAGAATTGTTTATCTGGATAAAGGAAGATAGATGGATAAGATGTTGAAAAGAGAGTGATTCGATTCTCAAATCAAAGTCAAAAGCAATGATGGAATTTGTATGGCGATACCAACCCAAAGTATACAAACGGTGAAAGATAATAAATAAATGGAAGCATGACTAATGCATAAAAATTTACGATGCAATTTAACTTTAATCAATTCTTAAAAAACATCAAGTTCAAAGGTCAGTGGCAGAATTGTTTATCTTGAGAAAGGAAGATAGATGGATCAGCAGATGTTGAAAAGAGAGTGATTAGATTCTCAAATCAAAGTCAAAAGCAATGATGGAGTTTGCATGGAGATACAAACTCAAAGGATACAAACGGTGAAAGATAATAAATAAATTGAAGCATGACTAATGGATAAAAATTTATGATTCAATTTAATTTAAGAATTAATCTAAAAAAACATATAAACAGCTTTCATTGTATTGATAAAAAAAGAGAAATATAGGTAGGAATAAAAGTTAAATTCCAGAAAGCAATCCGATTTTAAAAGCCAAACTTTAAAGTATCAAATTTATATATTCTTATAGCTAACTATAGCACTATAGCAATCTTCAAAATTAAAGAAACTTTCTTCACTGACTATGCTCAATCGGTCAATTTTGAAACTGACCGAAAAGAGACCTATCGCTTGAAGCATTCCATATTTGAAAGAAAAAGACGGGGGTTAAAGAAAATGAGAAACCGCCTAAAGCCATGCACATTATCGACACTCTAAACCCCGCGAAATTGTTGCGAAAAGATGTATACTAAATGCCTATGTACATCTATTCATTACGGTTTAAAGGACCGTGTAAAACGGACTTTAGATTGTAAGGGCTATTTTAGATTGGAGAAAAACAATCCTTTTCACGGACCAAATAAAGAAAATGCCAATGTAGAAAGGCCCATATCGCCGATTGAAGCCAAAAACAATACGTTTGACGATCAAAACAAAAAATAAACACGATAAGCGTATTAATATATAGATGATAAAAAATATTTCAAATAACATCATTCACAACCAAAATGACCAAAAGATCGCGCTCAATTGCTTTCAAAGGCGGAAAAAAAACCAAAAACTTTGAAATTTAAAGGTGGAAAGACAAAACGAAGAAAAGCACAATATGGTGGCGCTATTGGGGCTATACTGGCAGCAACACTTCCATTTGTTTTACCTCCTTTAATAAAGGCTGTGTCATAAATTCAACATTTATTTATATTAGTACCATTTGTAACAAAATAATATAATACTTTTTAAAAAATAAGATAAATAACTAAATAAACCACAAGTAAAAATAACTTCAAAACTGTTTTAGTACAAGCCGTATATATATAAAAGTTGCGAAGCGATCCAGAGCCTCCTCGATTCGCAAGTTGCAAGCAAGAAATTTAAGACATACAAACACTGTATATTCAATGGCATTTGTGAACTTTTACTTAATACATTCGCTGCAGTCTTTCCGAATATCCTATCATTCGCAAAAATTTTATAGTCCCTCTCTATAAAAATGACATCTGTAGATTCTCTCATTGATGAAAAATGAAGCTTCAACCGTTCTATTTTTCATTTTCTAGAATAAATAGCAAAAAGTTTAAAGAAACAACAATATAAGAAAAGTAAGATGAAAACACTACAGTAACACATTCAGGGCATTTTGAATTTAAAAACATAAAAAACAAACTGTACCCATATAATCATAAAGGTTGGTGAGTCCAGTCAAAACACAGATTTGATCTGTAGCGTCACGCTTCACCTTCACAAAAAATTTCATAATTAAAAAAATAGTCATTTTGCATTATCATAATATACTAATAATGTTAGAAAAAGGAAAAAACTTTCAAAACAGGACAAAGCAATGTCATATTCATAATTCCCAACAGATTGCAAGGAGGGAAAACCCCCCTCGCTAATTAAATTTTGAGATTTCTTCCAACCCCCCTGCACCCTGCTTATTCCAAACCCCCCGACTAACCGAGAGTATTAGACAAACGTGGAAGAAAATTTCCAAATTGACAGCTTTCCACATTTAAAACACAATTATATAGGTATCAAGTTCAAAACAGAATTTATTTCCACATTTGTACACTCTCAGTTTTTAGGGTTTTATATGAGACCTTTTAGATGCTAATTTGAAGAAAGACCTTATCAGTCTGAATTCAAACCTTTTAGGTTTAGTTTTGAGACCTTAGCCGGTCTAATTTTTACTTAGATGTCAGTATATCATGAAAGGTCTGAATTGAAACTCTAGTGTGGCCGATTGAGACCTTGCAAGGTTTCCATTCAAGCAAGGTCTTGTTCTATACACCAAAAAGGTCTCCTTTGTATTTTCGAAATAAGACCTTCATGGTCTGTTCTTGGAAACGGTCTTATTAAACACTTCTAAAGGTCTCAATCACGCGTTTGAAACAAGACCTTCTTAGGTCTGCCTGATACAAGCCTTTTCAATAGACACGATAGTGAACATCCGATAGACAAGATAAAAGGGCTTTTATGGAGACCTCTAAAGGTCTCAATTTCGCGCGCTGTAAAAGGTCGCCAAAAAGGTCTCCTTCAAGACTTCTAAAGGCTCACTGGTTTGAAACAAGACCTTTTTAGGTCTGCCATTTACAAGCCTTTTCAATAGACACGATAGTGAACATCCAATAGACACGATAAAAAGGGCTTTTATGAAGACCTCTAAAGGTCTCGATTTCGCGCGCTTTAAAAAATCTAGAGCAGTGTAACGACTTCTTTCGAATTTTCGAATATTTCGAACGTCGTTCGAAATTCGAAAAGTTCAAAATTGGATCAAAGTGCAGAAATAAAATCAAAACAATTTTGGAGCCAAAAGGGTGAAGACGGTCTGAAAAGCAAAAAGAAAAAAAGGTAAGTAACACAATCTTCACGTAATAAAATTTCTTAAAATCCTTTTTTTGTCAACTGGAGCTATATATCTTTTGATCGGATGAGTCCTTTTTTCTTCCACAAACATGGAGCTTTATTGTTGCAAATACACCCATGGAAAGTTTTGGCGAGGCTCGATCGAATTTTGTGCTTGTATTTATTGATCCTACTAGCTAAGCTTTTACGAAATTTTATTTTATTTTTTGTGCAATATTCGTTTTAAATCTTTTATTATATTATTTTTTTCAGCTTCGACATTAACGAGAATCTAACCCAACATCATGTGAGCCCATGTCACTGTCGCTGTAAATCCCACCATCACATTTTCTAAACGTTTGTTTAAAGTATGGCCAGAACAAAATCGACTCTCTGCTGAGGTAAGAATTGAATATACTGTATGTTTGCACAATTTTTTTTTTCTGGAAAACTTTGAAGAGCTGGATCAAAAGTATAGAATTTTTCAAATTTTCTAAATGACATTTCGATGAAGTAATAATAGGCCTAAAAACCAGTTTTGTGATCTTTATCTCACTTCTCTTGAATTTTTTAGCACGCAACTATCCAGCTTTCATGTTAGCACGCAACTATCCAGTTCATTAAAGTTTTGTGTCACCGTCACCAACAAACATCTATTCAATTTTCAACTCTTGGACACGGACGTTTGTTTGACAATCTGGTTTACAGTCGTACTTACATAAACAGCTAGACTTTGTCGTGAATCATCATCATTGTCATGAACAAACTGGACACGTACAATACATCTCTTGTACGTTTCGATATCAAAGAACTATTATATACATAATATAATGGATATTTGTTAGAAAAATATCTAGAAATCCTATTGGGTATAATATATCTTTTAGATTGAAATTCTTGAGTATTTTTATTCTCTATTTCTCTTAATTATTGTTAGGTTTTGTTTCGGCAATTTAGGCCTTTTGAAAATTACAGACCTTCAAAAACGAGTACTAAACATAGCTTCTTTTAGGCACTTATATGGTCTAATTTTGAACAAGACCCAAAACGTTCTGCGATAACGGATTTTTTTCGAAAGGTCTCGTTTAAAATAAGACCTTTTAGGTATGATAGAATCAGAACCCTTGAAGTCCCTTTCGGGATCTAGAATAGTCTCTATTGGGCGCGCTAAAGGTCTGATTTAGAACAAGACCCTAAACGTTCTGCGATAACGGACTTTTTTCGAAAGGTCTCGTTTAAAATAAGACCTTTTAGGTATGATAGAATCAGAACCCTTGAAGTCTCTTTCGGGATCTAGAATAGTCTCTATTGGGCGCGATAAAGGTCTTATTAAAATCAAGACCTTAAGGTCTGATTTAGAACAAGACCCAAAACGTTCTGCGATAACGGATCGTTACCTGATACACCCAAAAGGTCTTAATAAAGACCTTTAAAACTGAGAGTGTAAGGTATGCGAACAAAAAGGAGAAAAGAGACTGTTTTAATCTAACGTTTCCAGTCCATCTAAAAAGAACGACAAATATCTATTAAAAAGCACCAAAAAAAGAACAACAAACCCTAACTAATCAAAGAACAACATATTTTGCCATCCACAACCCCGACCGAAAGTGACTGTACCACCCCTACAGATTCATTCATCATTTTTTGTAACAGGAATTAACTACATATGGTTTAAAAGAACGCAAAATTATGCATGCGAATAAGTCTCTATTTGGGTGAGCTGGAAATATTAGATGAACTAACTCATAAGCAACAAAGGTTTTTCAAAGTTTTTATAGTTGACGACAAAAGGCATGTCAAAGAAGGTTCAAAAGTTTACGGCAAAAGTTTTCAAGTATATTAACAACAAAACTTTTCCACATTCAAAAAATGCACAAAGAACATTTCAAAGTAAGTTCTGCAGAAGCTGGGTTCTGGGTTCACCTCGATTTAGCCGGTTTACCAGATGAGTTCATCTCGGTTCCATCCCCCGGTTCACCTTTTTCTAATTTACTTGCCAGTTAAGTCAATGTTGTAGAAGAAGAAGAACTCAGTGAAATCCAATTATCAATCAGTCCATTTTGCTCCAAGGTTGAGTTAAAAAACTAACCTAAGTCAGTGAAAGTTATAAAATTGTCCTGTTTTCGCAATCAAGAAATTGAATCTCTCAACCATCAAAATGGAAACAAATTTAGATTCCCTAGTAATGCATTTTCAAAATGAGTTTCAATATTGAGGTTGGGAACTAATTTTATTGAAGTGTTTGATGCCTGATCATAGCAAAATATTTTTAGTGAGACAATCAAATATTCAGATATGTTGATAATTGTTTTACTTTTCGTAGCTATTGTGCGAGATGGACAATTTGCAGAATCATACAAGTCTTGAAGCAACTGTCCATGTGGGGCATTAACTAATCTTGAAACTTCATTTTTTATTGAATGATGGTTAAAACGATTAGGAAACTCAATATGACAGATAGTTTCATATGTAGTTTTCTCTGAAGCATTATAAAATGTTTGACATAATATACACTCTAAGCTAGATATGGTAAAAACAGATTCTTCTGGTGCAGAACTCAGTGAAATCCAATTATCAATCAGTCCATTTTGCTCCAAGGTTGAGTTAAAAAACTAACCTAAGTCAGTGAAAATTATAAAATTGTCCTGTTTTCGCAATCAAGAAATTGAATCTCTCAACCATCAAAATGGAAACAAATTTAGATTCCCTAGTAATGCACGAACTTAGATTTAAATCATAAATTTGGTACTGCAAATATATTAGACATTTTTGAGCATCAAACTGTTGAAAGTGAGTGTGATCATAATCCGTCCCAAGACAAAAAGAAGGAATCAAATGGTATGTTTCAATCGGTGCATTTGACATAGCGATAAACAATTCCCTAATCGTTAACTTTCCTGAGTTACCACAGTTAATGTCAAAATTATGAACAAAGTCACGAAAACTTTCGACAGAATATAATGCTTGAATAACAGAATTAAAAAATTTTGGACATTTTGGCCCAAATTTTTTAGCCCCTAGTGGAAAAAGTCTTGATTGTCCTCACATTTTGACGAACAAGATGAGAGAAATATAGAAATAGTGGATATTTAGGACTGTTCTGTTTTAGTCGGACGTCAAATTTTTTATTTAAAAAGTGTCGGTCTGTCGGTGTTGATATTTCCTAATCAGATCAGATAGTTACAGACAGATAGACAGGATGCTGGGAAATTTAACTCTTGTGTCAAGAAAAATTTCTCTCAAAGTGAAAAGAAAACTATGACTATAAAAGGTGGAGTGCAATTTCCTTCCCACTGCTAAAAGTGAGGAAAAAGTCAACAAATATATACTTCCCTGTTGGTGCACAAAGTTATGTGTAGCCTGGATATCCAGGCTGTAAATTATTTCACAGTCTAGTTTTAGATATTTTATGTTCTGATTTACAGCCTGGTCTCCCTAGAGCGTTTTGCATTCTCGTATGAGAATGCAGTCCGCTTGCTTGCGCTCACTTCGCTAAAACCGTAAGGGCCAATCTACACGGCGTTGAGCAATTCTAAAGCAAAAATAGGATAGTCCTCCAGCTGCTAGTGAAGATAGGGCTTTCTGTTACACGAAAACATGAAAAAGAAGAAAACAGAGGCAAGTTCATTTTCCAAGAAAACATGGTTGGTCATGATAATGCATGCAAACTTTTTTATGGACTTTGGTGTAATCTTTGGATGTTTTTAATAGTTTTAGATCTTGTAAGACTGCTTTTTATTAATTTCTGTTTTGCTGCCCTGGGTTGGCTAGGAAACATGGGTTTTCACTTTCATTCTCTAGGGAGACCAAGCTCTATAATTTAAGAACTTTGTATGTTGAGGTAAATTTTGTTTTTTCTTAAATTTTGAGCTTGGATATCCAGGCTAAGTTATGTGTTGTGTTTTGTTGAATCCAAAATGTTATGGTGGATGAAACTGATTATATGATTTTTCCAAATGATAATTTCACTTTCTTTCACTTTCACTTTTTAAAACACTATATACAATGAATAAAAACCTGAGAATCACTAAACTGGTAGCTAGTTGGTTTTCCAGAAGCTTCCAGGTCGATAAAATTCTTCCAGTAAATATTCTTCGAATAAAAAATTCACAAAATGGTTTCGATGAATAAAAATAAAAAGATCGAGACCATAACAACGAAAATATCAACCAATCAGTTGTCTGATAGTACGAAAATATCAACCAATCAGCTGTCTCATAGGTGAAGGAAGAGATACAAAATATACGGAAACGACGAAATGTCTCTTTTGGAAAAAAGCCCTAACTCGGACAATTTCGGTGCCGTAAAGATCAACTTTATTAACGAAACCATCTACCAAACCGAGATTGATACCTATATTTGAACGAGAAACACAACCTTGAACGAAATATTTATCTACATTTAACAGATGGGAACTAAATTTTCATTTTCCTTCTGCGCTTCCCTGGTATATAGAGTTTAAAGGTACGCACACACTATAGCAAAACTGCTTCGCTCATGTATATTCGCTTCGCAAAAACCTAAGTGTGTTTTTCCCTATAAAATGTGGCGTATAGGGTGTCCGGACAATTCCCCCCTGGTGAATTCCCCCCAGTAAATTCCCCCCGGAAAATTCCCACCCGGTGAATTCCCACCCATATATTTTCATATGTGTTTTTAAGTTTCGAAATCATGGACTGTAACCCCGTGGGGGGGGGGTACTAGGGTTGGCGAATGAGAGGTATGTGCGGACTGGACCTCCGAAACCGATCCTTAGAGAGATTGATTTTTGCTGAAAAGGTGACCCTTAGAGAGACTTTTTGAATTTTCTTTTTCGATTTTTGAAAAAAGTCATACCCTTAGAGAGACTTAATTACAATTTTTTTCTCTGGAAATCAAAAAATTTCCTAAAAATCCTGGATTTTCCGACCCTTAGAGAGACTAATTTAAAACTTTCAATCGAAACAAACCTCCAATTTTAGGGTCAAGGATTTTACATGATAGTCTACAAAGTTATAAGAATCACAACGCCCATTTTTTTTGATTTGAGAAAAGTACTGAAAGATTTTTACATGATAGTCGTCTTCACAGATTTTTATATAATAAATAGTAAATGGCTTATTTCAAATTACATGATTTTTTAGTTCACCGAGTGGGAATTTTCTGGGGGGGGAATTCACCAAGGGGGAATTTACTGGGGGGAATTCACCAGGGGGGAATTGTCCGGGAATCGGCGTATAGGTACTTTCATTTACTATGGTTGTTAAGGTAAGTAAAATACTTATTAATTAAAGTAAGAATAAAAGTAAGAATTGTGAGGTAAAAAAGCGCTAAGTTTCAAACCATCAAAAAATTGGGTTCATAATTCATAATAACTAGGTCACAGTGTGGATCTAAACCACACTGAAACGACCGTCTTCCATCACGCATCACGCTCGCGAAAGAGCGCGAGCACATTATTAACGCTTACATGTCATCTCCAGTACATTTTGGATTATTCATTGAAAACAGAATACAATATAGTCATGTTTCATGTCTCGATTATTCAATTCCGAATAAAAGACATTCAGGAAAAAAAAAGACAAACACCAGGGTAATCTAGTTAAAAAAACCGAAAGTAAATGGTAGACAAAGTAATGAGCCAAGGCAAAACGAGATTAGCGTACCACTATGAAAGAAACCGCCTCCGGCGGTCTAAAAGTGAAAAAATTCCAAGTGTTAGCTGTAAAAATAAACCGTGCAAAAAAGCTCATAAAACTAGCAAGTAGCTGTCGCTAAAAATGCCCCGCAGAGCTTCCTTTCGAAATATCCCTAAGTAAGCAAAACAACGCATCGCATGTGTAGATTTTAAATTCGTTTTATCGATAAAATTTAAGTCGGAGGAAGAAAGCGTGGTTTCAATTTTACTTTTGAGATGACATTGGATAGACGGTCGCTCACATCTCAAAAAGAGAAGTTATCGCTCACATGTTATCACAGTGAAAACGCCAAAAATTCTGAAATTGATTTGATTCTTATAAAGTCATCTTTTTCGCCATCCTTTGTTTACTTTCTAATAACTAATTACCGAAAGATATATTGCCTTCAATCAAGAGTTATTGATTTGATTCTTATAAAGAAAATGCTTGTAATGAAAATAAATTTGCTCATCTTTTTCGCCATCCCTTGTTTACTTTCTAATAACTAATTCCCGAAAGGCATATTGCCTTCAATCAAGAGTTATTGAATTCTTATAAAGAAAATGCTTATAATAAAAAAAAATATGCTCATCTTTTTTGCCATCCTTTGTTTACTTTGTAAGAACTAATTACCGAAAGGTATATTGCCTTCAATCAAGAGTTATTGATTTGATTGTTATAAAGTAGATGCTTATAATAAAAACAAATATGCTAATATTTTTCGCCATACTTTGTTTACTTTGTAAGAACTGATTACTGAAAGGCATATTGCCTTCAATCAAGAGATATTGATTTGATTCTTATAAAGTAGATGATTATAATAAAAATAAATATGCTCAATTTTTTCGCCATCCTTTGTTTACTTTCTAAGAACTAATTACCGAAAGGTATATGGCCTTCAATCAAGAGTTATCGATTTGATTCTTATAAAGTACCAAGTAGCAATAAAAGAGATATAATATTAGGTGCGCGCGAACATTTTTAACCGCGGCGGCCCGCTCAGAATCGGAAGAAACAACATGAGTCTGAACATGAATATTTTTCTGGCGAGCAACTCCGCTACGTGAAGCAACAAAGCCCCTGCGGGGCAATTACTTAAAATCACAAAAAAGGTCAGTTAAAAGCAATGACAAGGAAAGTACGTGCGTACGCCACATTTATATAATTCTTTTGACCTATAATTATTTTCGCATGACCAACACCATAAATAATAAAACCTATTATCTCTAATATCTTCTTGTTTCAATACCATCTCAATGTTTTGACAAATAGATATTGACTCGAGAAAAAAATTTTCTTTTTTAGATGGAGCACATGCTCTTGTTGAACATAGTCAAGGTGACAAACATGGTTCAGAACGAGAAAGAAAAAAATTCTCTTTTTAGATGGAGCACATGCACGTGTTGAATGTAGTCAAGGTGACATACATGGGTCAGAACGGGAAAGAAAAAAAACTTTTATGTTTAAGTGATGTTCATTCATTCAACTTAAATTATAATTCTTTTTCGAATTATTTTTTCATCGATATTTCTCTAAAAATTTTACTCTGAAAAACTTCTTGAAAAATGTTTTCTCTCTTTTTACATGAGCGAATAAAAGTTTTATTCTTTAAAAAATCTTTTCCATTTAATTCTGAATCTATTTGTTCAAATTTCTTTTGAAATAAAATTTTTTTCTCATGACAAAAATTTTGAAAGAAATTTTGAAAAGACGCTCGTGTGAAACCTTGACTACATTAAATTCGAGAGAAAATGTTTTTCTTTCGCTCGTCTTTAATGTACAATCATGGTCGTAATATTTGAGAAAAAAGGGAAATCCACCGGGAAGATTTGAAACCAAAATCGATTTGTAAGTGCTCTAAAGTAGGTTTGAAGGGTAGAGTTGTAACTCTGAGTTTTAACACTAGATTTCAACCTTAGGATCTCAGGATCCAAAAGTTAAAAGATAGTCCAATGAGGCTCAGAATGTAGCCTGGAAGTCTGCCAACCCCTCGCAAATTGAAATATTCGATTAAGTTAAAGAGATAGTCCAAAATCGACTTTAAATCTTGAAAAGAGTTAAAATAACTGGAATTCTCATTTTATTTCGACCATGATTGTAGTCAAGGTGAAAACACACACACACACGTTGAGTTAGATGAAAATAGTATTTCTAAAAATGAGGAAAAAATTTGAAGAAAAAATCTTTCATTGAAATATTTGTTTCAGTGAATATTTTTTGAAAATAGTTTTTTGAAAAAGATTTTTGAGGGGGTTGGGGTTTTTAGCAATGTGAAAATGAAAAAAAATTGGAAAATTTGTTCAATAAACTTTTTTTAATTTAAAAATTTTTTTCCCCAATTTTTCCCCCATTTTCTAGGCTAGAACCCCCCATCCCCTACTACTAATGAATACCGCATAAATTTGAGAGAAACCCAGAGACACAACAAAGACAATTTTCCCCTAATCAATAAAGTTGATGTCGTATTACTAGAAGAAAATTGCGGTCGAGCCCTATGGAAGACCGCAACAGTCGATCAAATTGTGCCATCTCGAGACGGGAAAATAAAAGGGGTTACTATATCCTATATTCGGAACGAGAAGTTGTACACAGTGAAAAGACCTGTAAATAAATTGATACCCTTAGAAACAAAATGGAAAGAAGATTTCGCCATAGAACCCCCTAAAGTAACTTTTGTCGACGAATTCAAACGTCGACACTATTTTGAACTTTAGATAAAAATATTTAGAAAAAGAAAAAATAATACTTATAATGTTAGATTTGTTATTTTGGGTTCCGCCCATATATTAAGGTTTTGGGCGTCCTGCCCGCTTTGTACTTATCGTATTTGCCTTTGATTAGCTAAAAGATATACTTCATAGAGAACGGTTCTAGAATCAGATGCCATCTTTATTTACTTTACTATTCACATCTTTCATTAGCCAACACTGCAGAAGTTGATGGTTCTCGTGAATGTTCATCATTGGTTGATGCTTCTGGTGAATATGCATCAGGAGTTGATGGTTCTGGAGAATGTGCATCAGGAGTTGATGGTTCTGTTGAACATAATGCTGCTGTTGATGGATCTGGTGAATGCAATGGCGGAGTTGGTGGTTCTGGTGAATGTACAGCAGGAGTTGGTGATTCTGGTAAATTTGCAGCAAGAGTTGATGGTTCTGGTGAATGTGCAGCAAGAGTTGATTGTTCTGGTGAATGTCCAGCAGGAGTTGATTGTTCTAGTGAATGTGCATCAGGAGTTAATTGTTCTGGTGAATGTGCAACAGGAGTTGATGATTTTGATGAATAGGCAGCAGGAGTTGGTAATTCTAGGGAGTGTGCAGTAGGCGTTGGTGATTCATGTAAATGTGCTGCAGAAGTTGATGGTTCTGGTGAATGTTCATCACGAGTTTATGCTTCTGGTGAATATGCATCAGGAGTTGGTGGTTCTGGTGAATGTGCAGCAGGAGTTGATACTTCTGGTGAATGTGCATCAGTAGTTGGTGCTTCTGGTGAATGTACAGCAGGAGTTAATGGTTCTGGTGAATGTGCAACAGGATTTGGTGGTTCTGGTGAATGTGCAGCAGGAGTTGTTATTTCTGGTGAATGTGATAGTGGAGGTGATGTTTCTGGTGAATGCAATGGTGGAGTTGGTGGATCTGGGGAATGGAGTTGATGATTCAGGTGAATGTGCAGCAGGAGTTGATGGTTCTGGTGAATGTGCAGCAGGAGTTGGTGGTTCTGGTGAATGTGCAGCAGAAGTTGGTGGTTCTGGTGAATATAATGCTGGTGTGGATGGATCTGGAATGGTGCAATGGTGAATGCAATAGTGGAGTTGGTGGTTCTGGTGAATGTACAGCAGGAGTTAATATTCTGATAAATTGTTATTGAGATAACATTAACTAGCAAAACAAATCAGATTCGCCATAACTGTGTTGTCATTACATCCATGAATAACATCTCAATAACAATTTATCAGAATATTAACTTCTGCTGCAAATTCACCAGAACCATCAATGCCATCAACAAATTCACAATAACCATCAATGCCACCATCACATTTACCAGAATCATCAATTCGACCATCACATTCACTAAAACCATCAACTGCACAATCACATTCGCCAGAACCACCAACACCACCATTGCATCTGCAAGATCCATCAACACCAGCATCATATTCACCAGAACCATCGGATCCACCATCACATTCACCATAACCATCAACTCAACCATCACATTCATCAGAACCATCAACTCCTGATGTACATTCACCAGAATCACAAACTCCTAATGCAGAACCTCCAGAACTATAAATCTTTGATTCATATTCACCAGAACATCATTTCCATTATTTCATTCATCAAAACAACCAAATTTACCATCCCATTCACCAGAACCATCAACTTCACTATAACATTCTGAATCTCCAATTCCTGCTGCACATTCACCAGATCTTTCAGGTTCTGCTGCAGAACCTCAAGGGCCATCAGCATCTGTTGCAAAAACACCAGAATCAAGAAATTCAAATTTGGAGACTTAGGGCTACCGTTTTCAACTGGTTATCACTCGTTACCTCGTTACCAGCCCGTTACCACTCGTTACCACATCGTTACCACATCATTACCACATCGTTACCACTCGTTACCTCTTTTACTAACAACGCATAATAGATGTTTTAACTCCCTGTGTACCTTTTACGCTCCCCGTGTATCGTTTTATGTGGCCCTTTTTGAATGCTTTCAAGGTACCTTTTGTACGCTTTTCGTTGGTCCTTTTTATGTGTTCCCGGGTACCTTTTTGTACGCTCCCTGAGTACCTTATTGTACGTCCCAGTGTAACTTATTGTGCGTTCCCCGTATACCTTATTGTACGTACCCCATGTACCTTATTGCATGTTCACCGTGTACCTTATTGTACGTCCCAGTGTAACTTATTGTGCGTTCCCCGTATACCTTATTGTACGTACCCCATGTACCTTATTGCATGTTCCCCGTATATCTTATTGTACATACCCCATGTACCTTATTGCATGTTCACCGTATATCTTATTGTACATACCCCATGTACCTTATTGCATGTTCACCGTGTACCTTATTGTACGTTCCCCGTATACCTTATTGTAAGTTCCACGTGTACCTTATTGTACGTTCCCCGTGTACCTTATTGTACGTTCCCAGTGTACCTTTATGTATGCTCCCCACCCGTGTATCTTTATGTATGCTCCCCGTTTACCTTTTGTAGGCTTCCCATGGTCCTTCTTGTAGGCTCCTGTGGCCCTTTTTGTACGTTCCCAGTGTACCTTTATGTATGCTCCCACCCGCGTATCTTTATGTATGCTCCCCGTTTACCTTTTCTAGGCTCCCCATGGTCCTTCTTGTGGGCTCCGGTGGCTCCTTTTGTACGTTCCCTGTGGTCCTTTTATTATTTTATTATTATTATTATAGATTTATAAATTACCCGCAGCGAAGTTGTACACAGTGAAAAGACCTGTAAATAAATTGATACCCTTAGAAACAAAATGGAAAGAAGATTTCGCCATAGAACCCCCTAAAGTAACTTTTGTCGACGAATTCAAACGTCGACACTATTTTGAACTTTAGATAAAAATATTTAGAAAAAGAAAAAATAATACTTATAATGTTAGATTTGTTATTTTGGGTTCCGCCCATATATTAAGGTTTTGGGCGTCCTGCCCGCTTTGTACTTATCGTATTTGCCTTTGATTAGCTAAAAGATATACTTCATAGAGAACGGTTCTAGAATCAGATGCCATCTTTATTTACTTTACTATTCACATCTTTTATTAGCCAACACTGCAGAAGTTGATGGTTCTGGTGAATGTTCATCACGAGTTTATGCTTCTGGTGAATATGCATCAGGAGTTGGTGGTTCTGGTGAATGTGCAGCAGGAGTTGATACTTCTGGTGAATGTGCATCAGTAGTTGGTGCTTCTGGTGAATGTACAGCAGGAGTTAATGGTTCTGGTGAATGTGCAACAGGATTTGGTGGTTCTGGTGAATGTGCAGCAGGAGTTGTTATTTCTGGTGAATGTGATAGTGGAGGTGATGTTTCTGGTGAATGCAATGGTGGAGTTGGTGGATCTGGGGAATGGAGTTGATGATTCAGGTGAATGTGCAGCAGGAGTTGGTGGTTCTGGTGAATGTGCAGCAGGAGTTGGTGGTTCTGGTGAATGTGCAGCAGAAGTTGGTGGTTCTGGTGAATATAATGCTGGTGTGGATGGATCTGGAATGGTGCAATGGTGAATGCAATAGTGGAGTTGGTGGTTCTGGTGAATGTACAGCAGGAGTTAATATTCTGATAAATTGTTATTGAGATAACATTAACTAGCAAAACAAATCAGATTCGCCATAACTGTGTTGTCATTACATCCATGAATAACATCTCAATAACAATTTATCAGAATATTAACTTCTGCTGCAAATTCACCAGAACCATCAATGCCATCAACAAATTCACAATAACCATCAATGCCACCATCACATTTACCAGAATCATCAATTCGACCATCACATTCACTAAAACCATCAACTGCACAATCACATTCGCCAGAACCACCAACACCACCATTGCATCTGCAAGATCCATCAACACCAGCATCATATTCACCAGAACCATCGGATCCACCATCACATTCACCATAACCATCAACTCAACCATCACATTCATCAGAACCATCAACTCCTGATGTACATTCACCAGAATCACAAACTCCTAATGCAGAACCTCCAGAACTATAAATCTTTGATTCATATTCACCAGAACATCATTTCCATTATTTCATTCATCAAAACAACCAAATTTACCATCCCATTCACCAGAACCATCAACTTCACTATAACATTCTGAATCTCCAATTCCTGCTGCACATTCACCAGATCTTTCAGGTTCTGCTGCAGAACCTCAAGGGCCATCAGCATCTGTTGCAAAAACACCAGAATCAAGAAATTCAAATTTGGAGACTTAGGGCTACCGTTTTCAACTGGTTATCACTCGTTACCTCGTTACCAGCCCGTTACCACTCGTTACCACATCGTTACCACATCATTACCACATCGTTACCTCTTTTACTAACAACGCATAATAGATGTTTTAACTCCCTGTGTACCTTTTACGCTCCCCGTGTATCGTTTTATGTGGCCCTTTTTGAATGCTTTCAAGGTACCTTTTGTACGCTTTTCGTTGGTCCTTTTTATGTGTTCCCGGGTACCTTTTTGTACGCTCCCTGAGTACCTTATTGTACGTCCCAGTGTAACTTATTGTGCGTTCCCCGTATACCTTATTGTACGTACCCCATGTACCTTATTGCATGTTCCCCGTATATCTTATTGTACATACCCCATGTACCTTATTGCATGTTCACCGTGTACCTTATTGTACGTCCCAGTGTAACTTATTGTGCGTTCCCCGTATACCTTATTGTACGTACCCCATGTACCTTATTGCATGTTCCCCGTATATCTTATTGTACATACCCCATGTACCTTATTGCATGTTCACCGTGTACCTTATTGTACGTTCCCCGTATACCTTATTGTAAGTTCCCCGTGTACCTTATTGTACGTTCCCCGTGTACCTTATTGTACGTTCCCAGTGTACCTTTATGTATGCTCCCCACCCGTGTATCTTTATGTATGCTCCCCGTTTACCTTTTGTAGGCTTCCCATGGTCCTTCTTGTAGGCTCCTGTGGCCCTTTTTGTACGTTCCCAGTGTACCTTTATGTATGCTCCCACCCGCGTATCTTTATGTATGCTCCCCGTTTACCTTTTCTAGGCTCCCCATGGTCCTTCTTGTAGGCTCCTGTGGCTCCTTTTGTACGTTCCCTGTGGTCCTTTTATTATTTTATTATTATTATTATAGATTTATAAATTACCCGCAGCGAGCCCGCAGTGAAATTTGGAAACCCGCAGGCAGCGGGATTCGAGGTTTCGATAACTAAAGATTTATAAATTACCCGCAGGGAACCCGCAGTGAAATTTGGAAACCCGCAGGCGGCGGCGGGATTCGAGGTTCCGATAAATAAATATTCGAAAAGTTGCTATAGCATATTTTAAGTCAGTCCGCAGGGTTCTGCAGGAAATATTGGAATATCTGTGCCTAAGTGGGCAAACATAGCCCTAACCGTCAAGCAGAGTCTCGCCTTTTTAAAGTTTTTTTTCTCGGGAGATTTCAGAATGACCACACATTTGGTATTGATTACTGTAAAGAGATTATTTCCCATTATGAAATTTTGAATTTTTCTTTCCTTTCACATTCAGGTGCCAGGATTACAAATTCAACAAAGTGTGACGACCTCTAAAGCTGACAATGCAATGTAAATTGCTGGCAATGGTGTAATGATAATGTTGCACATAATGAGAATATGAACAAAGATAAAAATTCTTGCAACAACTGAACCATAAGGAACAGATGTTATGCACTGGAAATCTAAATCTGCAAAGGAGGAGATCCCTTTGAGTAACTTTTTATTTGTGAATGGTATATTATGGTGGTTTAAAATATTGATGACAAGGAAGTTTTTCATATGAAAAAATAATGTGTACAACATATTTCGATATCTCCCAAATTCATTGCCATATTTCCATATTAGTCCCTTAGTAGACAATCTCAAGATATTTTGGCATTTTCTTACTCAGATAAGTCTTAGAATAATATCAACTTGTTAATCTAAGATTGTATTTCCTGAATATGTACTAGTTATGGCATGACTTCGAGTGCAATACGATAAATATTTTACGAGTTCCGAGATTTTTCCGTAATATTTTTCCGAGCCTTTAGGCGAGGAAAAATATCGGTAAAATCTCGGAACGAGTAAAATATCGAGTATTGCACGAGAAGTCATTTGATAACTAATTTATTGTCGACTCAAAAAAATTGTCCTGATATGAATTTCTTTTTGTTTTTGTTTTAAAACTTACTTCCGCCCTGCTTCTCTCTTCTGTGTAGTTTCGAATGTTTTTATTCGAAAATCTAATTCGAACGTTAGATTCGAACATTAAAACATTCGATATGTTCCCGCCGAAAATATTGACACGAAAACAAAACAGAGAAGCATTTTCGATCATTTTCGATCCAGAAGTTTTGTTTTGAAGAGTTGCAGATTTTTCAGAGATGTATTTGAAAGTTTCTAGATTGATAATTCAAAATGCAGATGGTGTACTTTCGATAGAGAAGAAACCCTTCATCATTGGATTAATCAGATTGATAACATTCAGTCTTTTTCTATGTTTTTGTTTTGATGCATGGAAAAGAATAGCAGAGGAAAGGAGTTCCATGATGGAAATGTATGCTTGTAATAATGGTTAAAGAACAACATTTTTTCAAGAGCAAAACAATTTGGATACTTTCTTGATTATCGTCAAGCTTTAATTTTAGAAGGAAGATGTAATGATTGTTGAGTTGAAAATTCAAACAAGGACGTACCTCGTTGAGAACGAGAATTAGGAGAGAACTTTTATAAAAATCACTCGTCATTTGGTTTAATACAAGACATTTCACTTCCCTTGTTATGCTATGAGAAATAAAATATTGGCAAACATTCAAGAATCTCAAGTTTTTTTGTATGCATTGATAAAAAATTGTTTGGTTATCACACGGACGAATTTTATACCAAAAGCTGAAAAATGTTTAGGTGGTCTTAAGTAGTTTTATAATTTCTTATAGTTCATCAGATTTTAGTGTCTTTTATGGAAGAACTCCAAAGTAAAAGCATAGTATAAGAAAGCCGCGGCTGGAATGATAACATCTGAATTTCTGTTATTCTATCTCTGTCGTATTTGATGATTATTTGTTGATCAAGAAATCAGTAATGTACCATCTTTAATGGTAAATTTTATTGGTTTGTCGTTAATACTTACTTTTCAGTGCGTTTTAGACATTAATGATATGCTCTTGATAATACACTTGCATTATAAAATCATTGTAAAGGAAATATCAACACTAAGAAATTTAAACAAGCACAAAATGGCTGCGCCGAAAGAACTCAAAAATTAATGAGGTGCCTCGAAATGCCTTCGCAATATTTCATTGAAATCTTTTTAGAAATCAATGAAAAAGTACATCAAGATAATACTGTGAAAATTTCAAGCCAGCACCTTTAAAATTTATCATTTAAACTGACAGGAAAGTTGTCCTCTTGAAGATAGTTCTTATAATTTCAATTTTAGCGAAAAACTATTGTTTCCACAAAATACCCCTAAAATATGTCCAAAATTAGCTCAATTGTTCTATTGGGTACAGATTCAAAGATATCTAGAAACAAACAAAACTTTTAGTGAAGGAAAATAAGAGAACAATTTCAAAAACTATCTACCAATAATAAACTGAGCATCTTGATGTTCTTATAAAGCTCGGAGACAGAGATAGAACAGCAATTAACTGATAAGACAATGCAGTACATATTCCAGCCGCGGCTTTCTTATACTATGGTAAAAGTTAATCTGAAAATATATTTGTTGCGTTTTTCCCTTTGACTCCCAAGTTATAGTTTCTCTGAAAGTCAGTTCTTTTCCTGTTTTCGGCTGTTTTGTTTTGATTTTTCTCCCGCCGCTTACCCAGTCCCCCAAAAGTCAACGCGGTCATATTTCCATACTAAAGAAATATGAAATATCGCAAATATCTCGATGCTCTCGACCAATCAAAACGCTGATATTTTTTTGGGTCGGCAATAAGAAGGTAAAAACCAATATTAGTTAAATAAAATACATTTATTTTTGTATTAAAAGGATTATCATTTGCATGCAATTTATTAACAAGTTTTTAGACTTATATCATCTGTGAACATGTCTATGAAATAACGACAATTTCTAGCAGGAATATGGTTATATTTTGTTTTGCATCAGATATTGTTTAATATAAAGGTTTGAATAAATCTAAGTTACTAAGTTGGGGCTTTAGGATAATCTGTGGGGTTCGACTGCGACTACGATCTACGCTCTGAGCTATTGGAGGAAATATTTAAGAACATCTTCGTGGCTCTTGTTTAAAATAAATCTATTTCAACATAAAAGGGTGGTTCTCACACGATTTTTTGGCCTATTTTTCCACCGGGGGTCCAGCGGGTCTGTGACACAGGGGTGTTTAAATTGAAAAATAAATAGAATTCAATTGTAAATTCAAACAAGACGACTTGAAGTCGAAAATTTCGCCTACAATTTGAACTACATGGGAAAAACAAGAAGTAGAGATTGAAAGTAATCTGAAATCTACTTTACATCGAGCCTTGGTGAAACAATTTTACAAGAACAACGAGGCTTAAAATCGCTATAAAAATAAGACCAATTTAAGAACTATTGTTGTTTAATTTTTAAGAACTCTTATAAAGTATATGCTTATAAAAAATAAATATGCTCATATTGTGCGCCGTCCCTTGTTTACTTTGTAAGAACTAATAACCGAAAGGTATGTCACCGTCTATCAAGAGTTATTGATTTGATTCTTATAGAGTATATGCTTATGAGAAAAATAAATATGCTCATATTGTACGCCAACCCTTGTTTACTTTGTAAGAACTAATTACCGAAAGGTATATCACCATCTATCAAGAGTTATTGATTTGATTCTTATAAAGTAAATGCTTATAAGAAAAATAAATATAACCACAGAGGTATTTCTCTACTGTCTGTGGCTGGTAAGATTATTGCTAGGGTGGTCCTTAATAGGATAATAACTCATATTGTCCCTGATGTGTATCCCGAATCACAATGTGGTTTTAGAGCTGGCAAAGGTACTGTCGATATGATATTTGCTTTGCGTCAAATTCAAGAAAAGTCGCGTGAAAAAAACAATGACCTTTACATGGTATTTATCGATCTAACTAAAGCTTTCGATACTGTGAATAGGCGTGCTCTCTGGAAAGTTCTAAGGAAGCTTGGTATACCAGAAAATATGCTTAGTGTTATTTCATCGTTTCACAATGGCATGAAAGCCTCAGTTCATGCCGCTGGAGAGTCTTCAACGTCATTCAATGTCTCTAATGGCACCAAACAGGGCTGTGTAATGGCTCCTGTTTTATTTGCTCTTTTCTTCTCAGTGATGCTGTCTCATGCTTTTGAGGATTGTGATAAAGGCATTCAAATCCAATTCAGATCTTCTGGTGGATTGTTTAATCAGCAACGGTTTAAGGCTCGCACTAAGTTAAATTATGACTTAATTCGTGAACTTTTGTTTGCTTATGATTGTGCTTTGGTAGCTAGTAGCTTAGCTGACATCCAACATCTAGTCGATAGGTTTTCTCTAGCATCGAGAGCTTTTGGTTTAACAATTAGTCAAAAAAAGACTGAAGTTCTTTTTCCACCAAAACCTAATATGTCTCATACCGATCCTCAGGTATACATTGGTGACTATTGTTTAAAATCTGAGAAATATTTGACATACTTAGGCTCTTGTGCAAACTCCAGTGCAACTCTATACAATGAACTACCACTTCGAATTGCAAAGGCGAGTTCTGCCTTCGGACGTCTTAGACACAGACTTTGGAACGATTGTGGTATCAGATTGCAAACAAAAATAAGTGTCTATCTAGCAATTATTATACCGATACTTCTTTACGCTTCTGAAACATGGACTTTGTACAGAAAACACATCAATCGTTTAGAATCTTTTCATATGCGTTGTATTCGATCGATTCTAGGTGTTTCTTTAAAGGACAAACATACAAATAACGAAATTCTCTCGAAATGTTCTTGCATGGACCTTGAAAGCATGCTTATGAAATCACAATTGCGTTGGCTAGGGCATGTTGTTCGAATAGATGATAAGCGCATTCCAAAATTTCTTTTATATGGTGAATGTTCTCAAGGTTTCAGGAATATTGGTAGTCCTCTTCTTCGCTTTAAAGATAAAGCTAAGGCCAATATTTAAAATTTAGGCTTAGTAAATGATTGGGAAAATCTCTGCCAAAACAGATCAGGCTGGAGAGCAACCTGTTTCAACTCATTGAAAGCTTTTGAAGAACAGTGGCGTGAGCATAGAAATCTTATACGTCAAAGAAGAAAAGCTAGGCCAATCTGTGAGCAATTCTCTTGTGAACTCTGCAATTTCAAGGCAAGATCTAATGCCGGTCTCCTTACACACAAACGTTTAAACATAGATAAATGAATTTCTTTTACTCTCTTTTTTCTTTCCTTCCTATTTTAAAGTACATGATTTTTATCAATTTTGAATTTTAATTTTTCAGTTTTCTCTTAACTTTTTATTTTCCTTTCTTAACATCTCTACTTTATGCTGAACGCTCATCCGTCGAAATCGGCGAGAGAGTCCATCATCATCAAAGTAAATGCTTATAAGAAAAATAAATATGCTGATATTGTACGCCAACCCTTGTTTACTTTGTAAGAACTAATTACCGAAGGGTATATCACCGTCTATCAAGAGTTATTGATTTGATTATTATAAAGTAAATGCTTATAAGAAAAATGAATATACTCATATTGTATACCAACCCATGTTTACCTTGTAAGAACTAATTACCGAAAGGTATATCACCGTCCATCAAGAGTTTTTGATTTGATTCGTATAAAGTAAATGCTTATAAGAAAAATAAATATGTACATTTCGGTGAGTTAATTTTCAAGAGGAGGGATAGTTTGAGAAGTGGTGCGACATCTAAGCATGTGCAAATTATGGAGGTAAGCGAGCCAAAAATCTGATTTCAATTCAAAAACAAGATTTTATTTGTATATTCTTCACTGTTAAAACTTAGGTGGTCGATAAAGAAAAAGTGCAGAAAAATGATATTTCTGCTTGCTTTCATACATAGAAAATCAATTTTGTAAAGGGAAAAATCCTTACTTTTCAGATAATCAGTAAAGATTCTACCTTAAAAAGATGCATTTCAATAAATCACATTTATATCCTAGCCAGCACAAACCATCAAAATAACGACCATCTTACTTTCATAACGTTAATGTAACGTTGGTATGCTGTGTTTCAGCTAGGATTACATTTATGACAGAATAGCGCAGTCTGTAATGTGTTTGTAGAGCATTAGTCGTATAATCTAAGGGTTGCAGGTTCTATCCCCGACCACCACCATCTCAACGAATGAGTAGATTAGATTTGGTAATTTAATCTATGTGGTAAGTAGCTGGGAGAAGACAGTATGTGTGTGGTGCTTGACCCCAACATTCGATTTTCCTGACCTACTGCCACCATATTATTTCTTACATGTATGGCGTCAATATGATGACATGCATACATGCGCAAAATACTTTTTTGACTTTCTATCTTCGACCTTTCAACAATTTGAGAACATTTTCAGGTTAAGAATTTCAATTCAATTTTATAAACTGATGATGGTGATCGGATGACACCGAAACGTCCTAAATAAATTTAATATTTTATCACAACCTAAAATGAAGTCGCTTCTGTGTTTTAACTTTTTAATAAAAAGACCATTTTTCTACTTTACCAAAAGTAGTATATACTTTTCCAAAACTTTGAATCCCGCTGATTTCAAATATATATTCTGATTTGTGATATCTGTTTCGGGCGTTTCGGGTCAAAAGTTACAGCCCTCCGAAAAAGGTCTTGGAAAAGGTTTCAAAAAGTATAGAATTATTTTTTAAAGTTTTTTTTATCTTTTTTCCTTCAAGAGCAATGTTTAAAGAAGTATACGAACTGCCAATTTTTTTGGAACAGACTTTTCTTAGTTACTTGTGAAAAAGCAGACAGTTCATTTCATAGATATTTCTTCTTCCACGCTGTCTCCTTGGCGCTTAAAAAAACATTAATCTTGTAACAAGGACTACGAAAAACTAAAATAAACCAATGTCAACACTGCAGTTTCGGATAGAGTAGGGAGAGAAGCTATTAATGCAAGTCTTTTACTGCCATTTAAAGTAAATTAGATCACTCACCCGTTGTTGATAGCCCTTGCTAGCCTTCTTCTGTTCTCGAAGATGCTGCTAAAGCGGACTTCTTTTTTAAATTCGAAGTCTAAAGTTCATCTTAAAATTAATTTATGAGATTGTAATCACTGAAGCATTAAATCTATGGAAAAAGGTGTATTTTTCGATCATATTACGTGTAAAATACAGACCCCGTAAAAAGCGTTTTGTCTTTTGAGTCAATAACATGGCTTATTTGGATTTATGTCTTTATTCTTGATAATGGATGCATTAATTGCATAATTAAGATTAAGTTCACTGGATTTTGGCGAGATGATTCCTTACAAAAGACGAGAGATTAAAAACAAAAACATCTTCATCAGAATTACTGAGATCTTAATGCAAGAAAAGTCAGAAGCAAAATGGCAGCCACATTGCTTGTCATTTTAACCTTCACCGCAACAGTTCATGATATTATTGGATTAGCCGTCACAAATAAAGACGTTGTCAATGTCATCGCAAACTCTCGCAAGACATGTCACGAGGACGACTGTAAACCGGAATGGACCCCTTATCCGAATATGGAGTACGCCCTTCAAGGCTATAATCTTCGAAAAGGTGAGATATCTTTACATTGTTTTGCTCTACCGGAAACTATCCTCGATAGGCATAAATTTTACACTCGTGTAGACTATCATAATAATTAATATGCACATCACTTTTTAACTGTCCCAGCTGGCACAAACCGTTGTTGCAACCTGCATCTAACATTTATGATGTTGATATAACGTTGAATGAACGTTGAAACAGCTATTTGTGCCAGGAGGCGGGTTTTATTTGTTTTATTTTCTTTATAACATTATATCCCCCTGAGGGATTTATAAGCTCATTGTTGGACAGCCATATGTCTCCTTCTTTCCTTTGGCCAGCTTCAGTACTATCCATGTCGGGAAAAGGGGTTTCTTTTCAGGGATTTGAAGTGAAAAGGTTGAGGGTGCACCTGCGGATTATTTTTCCGTCAAGGGACTAAGACCTACACCAGCGGTCGTAGATCTTCTGCCGCTAGTGTAGGTCTTTGACCGTTGACGGAAAAATATCTGCGTTGCACTTTCAAATTAGTAGAAAAAAACCAGCGGAATTTCTCGACAATTCTCTATGCCCATACATAAAAAAAGACTCACTGCAAAATCAAGATTTTTAAACGCAATCAAGAAAAAGACTTTTGGACAATTTTTATACCTTTTTGTTGTTCAAAAAGGAGAAAAGAGGCCCCATGGGAGGCACTTAGGCATCTATGGGTACGGGGACGTGTCGCTGGGCAGGGTCTCTTTTGCAACCTCTTGAAATGTCTGGTAGGGGTTAATTCCCTTCAACTTCTCGACTTCTTTCGATCTGACATTTTACTAAATTTTATTCACGATAAGTGTGCACTCTTTTTTCATTTACCTATAACTTTTTAATGAATTCTTCAATCTTTATAAATTTGGTATCATTGGAAAGATATTAGCGAGTGGAACAATTTGAAATAAAAAATCTTTAAAAAAATTATAAGAATGAAGATGAAAATGAAGAAGAAAAAAATGAAGATCTTGTAGAAAAGTGCTATAACTATTATTTTCACTGAAGTGAATTCTTGATCATCGAACGTCATCACTGTGAAAAAAATTCTCTAAAATAATTATTCAGTCAAAAGATATCAAACAAAATTATAAGCTGATTGAAGTCTAAAAACGCTGATTTCTGCAGTTTTCTTCTGTTTTTTGGGGTCAATCAACTTTGTATCATAACTTTATATTGAATAAATATTTTAGTGAAATTTCTTCACAGTGATGACCTCCTAAGATCAAAGAATCTCTCCAGTGAAAATGAAAGTTATAGCCCTTCTCTACAAGATCTTCATTTTCTTCTTCTTCATTTCCATCTTCAATTTCAGAATTTTTTTTAAAGACTTTTTTATTTCAAATTGTTCCACTCGCTAATATCTTTCCAATGATACCAAATTTATAAAGATTGAAGAATTCCTTCAAAAGTTATAGGTTAATGAAAAAAGAGTGCACACTTATCGTGAATAGACTTTAGTTTTCAATTTTTTAGGGGAAGGTGCTCATCATTCGAACGTGTTTTTGATGAGCTAGCAGGGTCAGATCCCTAAATATGAGGAGATGAGGAGGAACTTAATCTCAGTATACAAAACGATCCCAGCTAAACGTGTCTGAATTCTTGAATTATTTCTTATTTTATCATGAAGGTGACCCGTTGGCTGAGGTTGACCCCGGATTCATGCACCAGATATTTGAGGCGACCGTTAAGAATTCAGACGGTAGATATATCCTAGCCGATGGTATTACCGCGGAAGATTTGGATGATTGCACGCAGGAAATGTCTTCGCATTCTTTTACCAACATCAAATCTTTTCGGTAAGACACATCATATGTTTAAAACCTCCTAAATCCACTTTTATGAAAATATTGAAAGATTCATGCTACCTCAAGAAGCTTTTTTAGAATTCATCGAGAATGTTGGCCTGATTCATGGGTTGAGCTAAACATTTGCGATTTTCTACATGAAGCACTTTAGCTGACCTTTCATTTCCCTTGGTTGTTTTTGTGTCTAACGCTGCTCGCCTGTGTTCGCATCATGTTTAGCCTGTGAAGATCTTGTGTTTGTTATGGTTTTCCTATTGCTTTTCGAGCTTGGCTTTTGTTGGTTGCCTCTTTTTCTAAACCAAAAAGATAGCAGTTAAAGTCACGATTTATTCACGATAGGTGTGCACTCTTTTTTCTTTTACCTATAAAATTTGAAGGAATTCTTCAGTCTTTATAAATTTGGTGTCATTGGAAAGATATTTGTGAGTGGGACAATTTGGAATAAAAAAATCTTCAAAATTTTTTTTAAAAATGAAGATGAAAATGAAGAAGAAAAAAATGAAAATGAAAATCTTATAGAAAGGGCTATAACTATCATTTTCACTGAAGTGAATCCTTGATCATCGAACGTCATCACTGTGAAAAAAATTCTAAAAAATAATCATTCAGTCAAAAGATGTCAAACAAAGTTATAAGCTGATTGACGTCTAAAAACCCTGTTTTCTGCTGTTTTTTGGGGTCAATCACTTATTAACTTTGTATCATAAGTTTGTATTGAATAAATATTTCAGTGAAATTTCTTCACAGTGATGACCTCCTAAGATCAAAGAATCTCTCTACTGAAAATGAAACTTAAAGCACATTTCTACAAGATCTTCATTTTTTTCTTCTTTATTTTCATCTTCGTTTTTAGAATTTTTTTAAAGACTTTTTTATTTCAAATGGTTCCACTCACAAATATCTCTCAAACGATACCAAATTTATAAAGATTGAAGAATTCCTTCAAAAGCTATAGGTAAATGAAAAAAGAGTGCACACTTATCGTAAACAGACTTTAGTCCAATATCTACGCGTGAAGCTATGAGTGCCTCCTCACTCACTTCGTTCGTTGCGGGGGCAATAATACTCTCATTTTACATTTACTTTGAAACGACTTTTGATGTATGTTATTCCTCTTCGGTATAGCCAGTAATTTTTTAACTCCCCAGCTCTAAACTAGCAACCCCCGACTCGAAACTCCCCAACTCACGACTAGAATAATTTCCAAATTCTATAGATATTAGTTTTCTGAAGTTTCAAAGTTTTTCAACATTTCTGAAAATTTTTCTCAAGTCTGCTCGCGAAAGTCGGTACGCCTAATGTTGTTGATAGTTACCCTGAGTATCAGAGGTTAAGTTTTCAAAAAATATATTAACCACTGAAGACAAATAATAGAAATTTTATCGCGCATGTGTCAATCTAGTCACTGTACAACAAGTGATACTTCTATGGACCTACCTGGTTATGCATTTAACATATATATAATTGATATCTACGTGAGCGTGAGTATTAAACAATCATTCAGAACACAAATAGTGACGATCTATTAAAATTAGTCGTTTGTTTCTTATAAAAAAACGTTTACAAACCTTAATTTCATGCTATTGAAATATTCTTTCATATTCAAGACTTCGTGAGCAAAAAATCTCATCAAAAAATTGAGTAATTTAACTAAGAACATCGATGTATGCTTATGTTGGACGGTGAAAAAGAATGCGGCTATTATATTTTGATTTTTCCCGACATGTTTCGGACTCGGTCCGTTCTCAAGGGAATGATATTTCTATAGAAAAAAAAAAGCGTTTTTATACAAAATTATTTGACGTCAAATTGGACAAATACGTCATTTTAGGCGATTTCGGCTTGAAAATGGGTTGGTGTAAATGGGGCCATCTGATAAGTTGAATTTGGTCTAAAATGAACGTGTAAATCAGACTTAGGCGCTCGGTTGGAGAAGATTGAGTTCTTGGTTCAACCCATGAGGTGCGAGGGTTCTCAGTTCTTTGATCCAGAAGTTTTCTCTCTGTAGTATTATCCTTTTCATTCTTTCTATATCTGTCTCGTTGATCTGTTCGATGATGGTGAACTTTGCGTCTCTGTTGAAATCGTGGTTGGTTTGGTGGAAATGTTTACACGCTGGGATTGTCTCTTGTCGTGGTCTGTATGCATTACTTCTATGGTTATTGAGTCTTTGATTGAATTGGGTCTCGCTTTTTCCAATATATTGGATGTGACATTTGTTGCATTCCAGGAGGTAGATGATGCGAGTGCTTTTGCAGTTAACGTTGTGGAAGATCTGGTACGTCCTTTTGGTTTGTTGACTGGTGAAGGTTGAGGTTGACATTATTTGTTTACAGCAAAGGTTTCCTGTCCGATCGATCGATGTATGCTTATTAATAGTGATTCTTATAAATAAAAAATTCGAAAATTGGGCTCCGTCACATTCGAGGGTTTATAGTAACACATCTTTGTGCAAAAAATCAGAAAAAACTAATGAACCAATCACGAGGAAAGCTAATAACGAACGAACGAACGAACGGACGAACGAACGGACAAAGGTTAATTTATAGGACCTCCACCCCACCGGGGTAGGTTCAAAAAATCAAAGATGAAGAGCAAATATTACCATATTAATGTCTAGCAGACTGTATCAGTATGCAGTTTACTATTTACGAATTCCCCAGACACCACCAAGTGTAATTGAAATGAGTTTATTTCGAAAGAAATCTTTTATATGATCCCCAAATGTATAACAGTAATTACTAAACTTTTAATTATGGAAATGTCACTTTAATTGAATCGAAATTATAGACAGACCCGGGGGGGGTACTTAAGCAAATGGAGGGTACGGTATGTGCCGCCCTTAAGGGCACCTTTTTTGGACTTCCAAAGTCCCGCTAAGGGTCAGAAAAATTAGAAAATCAAATTTCAGTCCCAGTAAGGGTCGGAAAAATAGGAAAATTTCAACTTTTTACCCCCTGAAAGATCGAAATTTGGTCAAAATTAGTCAAATAAGTCCTGCTAAGGGTCGTTAAATTCCCAAAATTTTCCTTTGTTTTCTCCTTTTTAGTCCCGGTAAGGGTCCAAAGTTCGAAAGTCGGGCGGCACCCCCCCCGTCAGCTCGCAACCCTAGTACCCCCCCGGGAGACAGACTTTATGTTATGATTCTCTATCACTGACTCTTTTTACAAAGCATTGATGACTTTTTGTAAGTTGTGTTTTCAACGACGGGAATAAATTTCAACTTTGAACCTCATCCAAGATCTTGGATGGTCGTCATGGTTACCTTTGTCTTCGTTGATTGCGCGCTGAATAGAATCTCGATTCGTCGGCACAGTGTCAATATATGATTTTGACCTGTGCTATTCACGGTAGTTGATAGTGGCTACACTGCACATTTCAAGTAAGGCTGACACAAAATGTCAGATTAGCGTCCATTTAACGTTGATTTTAAGTTATATGAACTTCGAACCAATATTTTGATCCAGCTGGATCCAATTTAAAGGCTATTTTCGTAATAATTTGAGTTGTATTTGATATTTAGTGACTTCGTAACGAATAATGTGAAAACGGGAGAGAATCTTCAAATTGGAGTGCAACAAAAAGTTACTGCTGGTGTTAAAATGGAGGGTGTTGGAATCAGTGACGAGGAAACCATCCCACCTCCTTTTACTAGAGGTAAATAATCCTAAATATGATGGTCATAATTTTCTTATGTTAAGGATAAACCTCTAGGGAAGGCATCAGACATTTTCGTTTAAGACAGCCAATACATACCACCAAATCACTTCCGATAACGTCACGACAAAAGTAAATCGTCTTACAATTGTTTGAAATTGTTTTCAAATTTCGCTCTGATTAGAAATCGGACGCAAATAACCGTACAATTGAAAACTCTAAAACAAGCATTTTGCTATGAGCAATAAATGTTTAAATCTGAATTTACGATGATGAGGTACACTTAGTCAACCCAAAAAGCTATTTTACTATACTGCAAATTGCCTAAATCAATAGCTTTTTTTCTTGTACATCTTTTGTAATGCGATTATTTATTACTAGCCCAAAATAAATTGTTTACAAGAACGGCTACAGAACAAATAACATTGTGGCTTTGAAAATCTTTGAAAAAGTTCATTGTGAAAAGTGAGAAGTCTGAGTCTAATTTCAAAAATAATCTTCCTTAATCTGAAGAATACAGAGTGACTGTAAAATAACGGATTACTTTAAGGGCAGAAACTTTCGCGGGCAGAAACGTTTTCGCGTTTTTGGTATTTTTTCGCGAAAGTTTCTGCCAGGTAAGAAATTAAACAAGAAATTCGCGAAAGTTCACTTCGCGAATTCGCGAAAATGAAATTTTCATAAAAATTGCGAAAGCTTTTTCCAAGTTTTAAACGCCGAGGAGAGTCGATATTATCGGTGTTATGGCAGTGACTAGGATTCGGAATGAGAGGAAGAAGTGCAAATAGTTTATTTTTCATTTATTAGCATTCTTTTGATTGAAGAAAAAAATGAGATTTGAAATAATTTTTTATTCACTTTCCCTAGCCACTCGCAAAAGTGTTTGCTACTAAAATTGAACATTCACAAAAAGCTGCGAAAGTTTCGTCAGTAAATTTTCTTCAAAAAGTAAAAATCGCGAAACTTAAATCCGCGGAATTTCGCGACTTTTCGGTCTCGCGAAACTTTCTGCCCGCGAGGTTTCTGCCCTTAAAGTATTCAAAATTGAATATAGAGGAATGCTTAAGTTTTCTGCATTCTATTGTTAGATTTTATATTAGTCAAGGGTACTAATGAGGGGTTAAGGATTACCAAAAATATCATTGATGCGGATCTAAAACATCTCCTTTGGGAAAAGATATATGGCAATATAAAATCGCTAACGAAAGTCAAAACGCTGCAGAGAAAGACTTCAATCTCAACAGATGTTCGACGTCACTTTTTCTAACGTCGACAAAGCGAAATCCAAATTAATTAAAAGGAATCCCACATTGTTTTCTTTAAGTGAAAAAAGTTTTTATTCTTGTTGAGAACTTTCAATCTGGTTTCAAAATATTGTATTAAGCATTTTTTTTGTTTCTCAGAATTAGCCACTCTATAACACATCCGAAAATGAAAAAATAGCTGGTTAGTCCTTAATCGATATATATTTACATCACAATCAATTATACTAAATCTTAGCTTTTAACTCTTCAGTATCTGTTTATTATTTTATTAAATAGGTTGGAGTGATTCAACGAGCACACAGAACCTTGAAAAGCTATTTACGGAGAAAAAGGGCATGGTGGCGATTGTAACGGGTCATTGCCTCAACTATGCCATCAAGTTGAACGCCTACGAATATCCGCCATTAAAAGAGCCGTTGAAAAAGGCTATTGCCGAGCTATATGCTGCTTCTGTTGAATCAGAAAAAGAAAACGAATCGTTAGGCTCCTCATTGTCTTTAGCATGGCGTTTACATCATTCACAGCAGACCAATCAATTTGCACTGCCATTTAATCAAATTAGCAGTCAAGAATCGGCTAAAAAGGCTAAACAACTCAAACAAAACTTCAAAATGTTTATTGGTCAATACGGAACCCACTTTCTAATAGAATCCTACCTCGGTGTTGAGTTCTTTCAAATCAACAAATACTCAGGAAAAATTCGGAAAAGCTTCAACGATGACAAATTAGCTAGTTGTAATAGTGTAGAAGGTTCAAAAGTCTTTGGTATTCAAGTAGAGGAGGATAAATCTTCGTGTACATCAAGCGACCAAACAAGTCTCAGTGCAATGGAAGGAAATGACTACATCGGTCAAGTAGTAACAAAAGGAGCAACTCCCAAGGACATAAGGTCGTGGTCTAAAGAAAACTTTTCCCCATTTCCTATACGGTTCAAACTCTCACCTATTGTCAATTTATTCACTGATGAAATTTTAAAAGCAAACAACATCGAGAGTGAAAATGGCAAAAAGGTTACGGACAGTTATAAAATTCGCAAATGGTTTTTACCATTGTATTGGGATTACTGCAAAACGATGGAGTTAGATTGTTCTCCGAAAAAAGGTTGTGGTATAGATGACAAATGTCCACTAGGTACATTTTGTATCAATATGGACCGCAAAATACAGTACTTCGCACAAATCCCCAAAGAGAAAAAGGTTGAATATTTTCTAGGGTTGCCTGATTATAAAAAAGTGTACTCTTTTCCGCTTCTCCCTGATGAAAGGAAATTAAAAGTTTTCCAGGACGATCTAAACCACAAAACGAAAATTCAAATTCTGAAAAATTTGTATGATGGAAAAAAGCTGAACGAATTTGCTCAATTGCCCGATTATGCAAAGAAGCTGCAGTATTTTACAAACCTTTCATATAAAGACAAATTTTATTTTATGACAAACATATTATATGGAATGAGGAGACGTCAGAGAGACTATTTCTATGGGGTGGAAGAAATAAAAAATCGGCTCCTTCATTTTGAGGACTCTGATGATGGCAGAAAAATGTCATATTTTAACACGTTGCCTGATGGAAATAAAATGATCTATTTTACACATCTTAATGAACAAGCGAAGTTAGGATTTTTCAACAATCTGGATGAAGGAGAGAAGATACGCTTTTTAGCAAATATAATAAGTGAAGAAATCAAAGTCTTAGAGCACCAGTGCACAGGTAATTATTTTTGTAACAAGGAAAACTATACTAGTTTCATCATTATTGTCTTACAGACTGCTGATACAGACATTGAAATTTTCTGCAAATAGCATCCTGTCTTTCCTGAATTTTCACTTAAAAGTAATTTTTGATTATTTGGATTGTTTGTATTATGAGCTTTATTTTGTCTGCTTTTTGAAGAATTTTATGCCATTACTTTTTGCTTTCGCTTACCGGTCAGCTATTTGGTTTGTCGTGTTGCATGTCGTGTGTCTTTGAATTTACTAAGTAAAGTCTGTTCACATATAATTGGCAGTGGAAGCAAGAATACCTGTAACTTTTGATACTCAAAATACAATTGGGAAAATCTTTTTTCTTGTTTTAGAAAATCAAAAGTGTTACATATGAATGTATTTGGGACCCGAAATACCCCTTGGTAGCACTTTTCTGTGAAACAGCAAATCTCTAACTTTTAACAAGAAACGGGGGTAGTGATGATAGAACAGTGTTTCGATCATAACAAATTTATTTACGATCTCTTTAATGATCTCTTAGTAAAACTGTGCTTAGTGTTTTGCGAATTAGCAGAGTTATTCAGTTTACTTAAAAAACTCTTTTACGGTCTGTGTGCTTTTAATAAAAACAATTTTGATTTGATTTTGCTGTATTTCAAAATGATCGATAATTACCAATGTATTTACTCTTTCAAACTTTTATGATTGAGACCTAACCTCCGTTTCTTGTTAAAAGTTAAAGATTTGACGTTTCACAGAAAAGTGCTACAAATGGGTATTTCGGGTCCCATCTCTTAAGAAAGAGTTATCTGTTTGCCTTGAAACTTGTCAGCCTTCTTCACCTAAGGTGAAAAACTGGTGTAAAAATTAACGTTATAGCATAAGTAGAAAAAAAACTCATTTTTTTCAATCGCAAATTTAACTGCTAAAATGCATCTTTTTCAAGCAAAAATACATTCAAATGTAGTACTAAAACAGGAAAAGAAAATTGTTACAATTGCATTTGACTATCAAAAGTTACAGGCATTCTTACTTCCACTGCCAATTATATGTGAACAGACTTCAGTTACTTTCCTTTGTTTGAACATGAAAAAGGAACGGTTTGTGTAATTTACGATGCGCGATCCAACGATTCACGATGCGCGATGCACGATCCATGCATATATTATGTTAATTATTCTAATTATGCACGAATAAGTTTTCATAATACTAGCTACAAACATCATATAACAATAACGAAAAAAAAATAAAAAAAGAAGGGGAAATAATTTATCATAATCAGAATGTTTAAAATAACTTATATCTTCAGTGTAGAAAAACCCAAAATTGATAGCGAGAGAAAGAAAATGTTCGCCGCATGCCTCACTCGTTTATAAAATGAAAGAAAAAGCCTTGACGTCATAGAAAAGTTTTGGCGCGAAAAATTTATTATAACACAAACTCATTTTTGTACGTGTATTATTTTTTAAGAACATTGAATAAGGTATATAAGGAATCATTGGCTACATTCTGAATTTCAATTGGTGCTTTTATTTGTTTGATATTTTTCTTTGTTTGATGATCAAGTCAATTAAATCATTTGATCTTTCTCAAAAAAGGTGAGTTTATACACGCGCTCTTCATTAAAAAACGTCTTCCCTACTTTACCACAACATTGTAAATTTTTGTTTATAACCCTGTCTCAATTTAATGCATTTGGTTGGTTTAATTGGAGAAACCTTTTTTTTAAGAAAGAAAGCAAAAAGGTTACAAGATATTCAATTCAAAGCATGGGCAAAAAAGTTTATGTTTTGATTTGATTTGATTGTCGAGGTTAAAATATATACACGCATGCTTTACATTGATTTTCCAGGAATACAAAAGAAGGAATTAAAATATGTGATTACTAAAACCTGTAAATGCATAATTAGAATAATTAACATAATATATGCATGGATCGTGCATCGTGCATCGTGAATCGTTGGATCGCGCATCGTAAATTACACAAACCGAAAAGGAACTAGTGTAATAAAATATCGTTTAGAATTCTAGAATTTTATAATTTTTCTTCTTCTTACTTTTTATCAAAACCAACAGAATGGTCTGAATGGTCATGTAACTCAAAATGTTCATCCAAACATCAGTCAAGAACAAGAACATGTAATGGCTGTTCTGATAACAAAAATAGAGAAAACAGAAAGAACGAAGAAGTCTGTAGACCTAAGTCTTGTTTCCCAGACAAAGGTTTGTGTGCTCAACATTTCACACCTTCATTTAATGGTATAATCCTAATAATAACAATAATAATGATAATAACAAGTTTCTTACGTGGCATGCTTCGAAAAATTCAACAGCTTTTAGGCAGCTGAGGAATTGTTTCCACGAAAGGAAACAGTAAATTTTGTAAATTTTGGCTCAGCCTCTCTGCTCGAAATTTACAGGCTTAAAGTCTCTGAGGTTTTAATTAATACCCTGGGTTTCTTTTCTTAAGGGCCTAAAAAGGGGAATTTGAGGTTCAGATGTTCGTACTTTGGCCAAATTCCAGCCTCATGTTCTTCCGAATTAAAACTGTTTATCAATTGTTTTTGTTGAATTTAACTTTGAAAATTTGTCAATTTTTTACTGATTTTTGCAGTAAATACCCGGGGTGGGTACTTAGGCAAAAGAGGATATGGGTTTGTTAAAGGGTCCCTTTTTTGGATCTTCAAAATCCCACTATGGGTCGTAAATCACGCAATATAATTTCAGTCTCCTTAACCCTATTTTTATCAGGGGGGTGTTTTCCACCAGGGTGGCACTCTTTTACTAATAGCTCACTGAAAAAGATTTTCAACACTCTGAAAGTTTTTGACTTTTAATATAATCCTATTAGCAGCATATATACCAAATTCTACAATTATACACCGACCAGATTAGGTTTTATGACTTTTTTGTGCAGGCATATCATAAAATCCAGCTAAAACCCTGTAAAATCCAAAAATCTTAAATTTAGCATAACTTTTGATCCAACTGACTTCAAATTCTGACAGGTTTTAGGTATCAATAAAAACATTTTAAAAATTTTTTAAAAATTTTCAAAAACTGCTGACGTCATTAAAAATGACGCCATTGTTTTTTGAAAAAATTTACTCATTTTCTGCATGGATTTTAAACGTCAATTTTATTAATATGGTAAAAACCGGCAAATATGTTAAAGATTTTCTTTTTGGCTTTTAGAAATTCAAAACAGAATTGAAAAATCTCTGTTGTTCATTTTTAATTGCTATTTTATTAAATAGTACTTTTTCCTTGCTCAGCCACAATTGTGAACCTTTGTGATGACGTCATCACCTTTATGATGACGTCATCAACCCAATTTTTTTTCTTTGAACTCCTTTTATGATAAAGAACATTTCTGCTAAATTTCCAGTCTTTTCTAGATCAAAAGTTATGCAAGACTGGTGGAAAGCCCCCCCCTTGAGAATACAAAATCCGAAAAAGCCTGACAACAATAGGGTTAAGGGTTTTAAAAACAGCTAAATCCAATTTCTTGACCCGGAGGAGGGTGACGAGTATGTGCATGCTATAAAAGTACCCTTTTTCATACCTCAAAAGTCTCTCGAAGGGGTACAAATTCATAAGTTAGTCTCTGAAAGGGTCCCAAAATCACGAAAATCAAACAGTTTTAACACGGGGGGGGGGGGCACTTGGGCAAAACAAATGACGGGTATGTGCAAGCCATAAGGGTACCTATTTCATATCTTAAAAGTCCTTCAAAGGGGTACGTATTCATTTGTTAGTCTCTCAAAGGGTCCCCAAATCATTAGAATCGAAATTTTTCTCTCAAAGAGTCACGATTTTCGAAACTTTGACCAAACTTTGGTAAATATTGGCCAAAGTTTTGCTAAAAATCTCTCAAAGAGTCCCAAAAATTTCAAAGTTTTTCTCTCAAAGTGTCGATTTTCGAATTTTGGCTCGGACATACACGTCGCAAACATAGTACGTCGTCGTCGTCGTTTCGTCTTCCCTCATATGATATAAGGGGGGGGGGGTTCGTACTTTTACGGTGTGACGGGATTGGCCCTTTTTTGGTACGGTATTACGGGATTAGACGAAAAAAAAGACGGGAAAACGGTATTTTAAAATCAGACGGTGACGGTATTTGACATTATTATTTGTCATTTTGCCGGTATTTGAACCTCTACAAACCGGTGTTACGGTGGTATTATTTTTTTCAATTTTCGGGATTCCGGGATTCAGCAAAAATTTTGACGGGAAAACGGTATTCCGAACCCCTACAACCCCCCCCCATATAAGTGATCTCTTTTAAAGAACAACGGGTGCACACCACTTCTTTTATAATAGCAATCATATCTCTTCTTTCATATCTAAAAATAACAACTAGAAAGCTAGAAAGCTGACAAAACTATTTGTGTAAAAAAGAGAAATTCATGGATAATCCATCAAAGTTAAGTTACAACTATGAATGCTTTCATTACCTTATTATTTCTAAATTAAATGGTTTTATTTTATAAAACTCTTCAGTGATTGCCTTTCCATCCATCCAATATTTGGAAGGTTCACAGACAAGAAACAACCACAAATTTATTTATTGATAAATGGTTTTATTGTTTTAATAAATCTTCATACTTTTGTGCACAGTAAGGGAGCAATTGTAAGAGAAATCTTGAATTGTGTGGGCATCGAAGCATCATATAAATTGATTTAGATAAAAGTTTAAGACCGGGGGCACTCGTAGCGTCAGTTAAGACTAGTTTTTATCGAAAAAACGCATCACGTGATTGAAGTGAATGCACACCTTAAAGCAACGCAGGCAAAATCAAGTGACCACAAAGTAAAAATAAATTAAACTTTTCAGAATAACTGATTTTTGTTGTTTTTAGAATTTACTGTGCCGGGCCACTGGGGCGACTGGGGTGATTATGAGTACTGTCCAACAGGACACTTTATTATTTCGTTCAACTCTAAAGTTCAAGATGCTCGGGGATATGCTTTTGGGCCTTTTCATACCGGAGGTGATGATACGGCGCTCAATAAAATCGAAATGAGATGCAATGATGATGGTAAAACCATTATAACCAGCAAATTTGCAGATGATGGGAGCTTTGACACTGAATCAAAGCCATGCCCTGGTGGTTTTACAGCATTCAAACTAAAAGTGGAGGAGGAGCAGGTAAGATTTTAACAACACTTCCAACTTTTAAAGCCTTAGCAATACAGTTCCGTAGCATAAAGAAAGAAGGAGAAAACAAAATAAAAAGATTTTGCGACTGCAGTTGAGAGCGGTCAGAAGATTCCTTTTTCGATAACTATCTACTCGGAGATGGGAGAGAGTGTCTCTCTTGGTTACTCAAATTACAACACCGTACCCATTCTTAATCACTTTTTTATTTTAATGTCGTTCTATTGCAATAAAGGTTTGCAGGGCAAATGGTTTACTTGCTAAGCTTCACTATTTTGTTCCTGTTGTGATTCTAAAATTACTTTACTGTGCAATTTTCCATTTACATTTATCATGCATTTATTGCATGCAAATGTTGTATGGGGCCAATATTACGATAATCGCAGTCAGTCATACAGACTGCGATTGCAAATCCCGTATCTGTTCATGAGAGAACAAAAGAAACCGTGGTAACAGTGACCGTATTTTGCTTACAAATTACAATCAACGTCATAATATATTGAGAATTTTTATTTAACGTTTTTTTCAGATTTAAAATTCCGGCGAGAAAGTCGAATTTGGGCTATCTCTTTAAGTTTATGGAATATTTCAATTTGGAACGGGTTGGCAGACTTCCAGGCTATATTCTAAGTCTTATTGGACTATTTTTGAACTTTTGGTTTGGTCTTAAGTCTCATGTTAAAACTCAGAGTTAAAACATAGAACTATCATCAGATAGAATAAATACAAGCTTTTTTCCTCAAAATGAAGCGTGTCTGTAAGGGGTTCCTTAGCTGCAATGGGAATTTTATTATACGTGTGTAATAATAATTTCATTTCTTTATTGTTATCGTATATTAAAGGGACATACCAGTACTTGCGAAATTTGTAAACAAACTGTATGCGGCGGATACAAAATCAAAACAAATGTCACATGTCAAAATAAAAAATCAAACCAAATATGGCTAATTTTGATTGTTCAATTGTTTTACAAGTTTGTTTTGGACACGTGATTTTAATTGTTCTCTTTAATGACACGTGGTTCGCGCAATGTTTACATTTCACTACTTTAATGTCCCTTTAATTACATATTTTCACATGCTCTATCAGATTCGTTTGAATTCTCGAAAATTATGAACACAATTTGATTATTTTCAAATGGAAATTTAGGGCACATCGGTCCCATCAGTAAAAATGAAAACTATGTATTCGAAATCAGCTACTTTCATAGATCCATCAGTGGTGAAAACTATTTGAAAATGCACTTCTTAGGAAAGAAATCTAGCTGTCAGGTTTTCGCCTAAATTAGTCATTCCTTCCATGTAGATTGGAATTCAGATTAAAGTTTTTGAAGTGAAAATTGATGAAAGCACTGAACTTCAGCCCCTAAAATTTCAGATTGTAAGCTGAAATAGATTTGCAAATTTCAAAACTTTTTTAAAATGAAATCTTTCTGAACTGAGACAAAATGTAGTGAAAATATATCCTTATAAAGAGATTTTTATCCCTGCCTCAGATTTTGAGAAAATCTTTTTTACGACCAATCATCACTTTAAAAAAAAGGAATCTGAATAGACGATGACGCAGCCAAAGTAACATGTTATTCTATCTGATAACAGTTCACTGGTCAAAACTCTACCCTTCCAACATACTTTAGAGCACTTACAAATCGATTGTGGTTCAAAAACTTCCCGGTGGATTTCCCTTTTTTCTCAAATATTATGACCTTGATTGTAGATAATGCTGCGGTTACACATAGGCTATATTTACACATACTGGCATTTTGCATTTAACAATTGCTCATGAGGGATTCAATTTTAATAGCTTTTTCATTGTATTTATTTTCCGTCATAACTTTTCGAGGAATCATCTTTTTAATGTCATTACAGAAAAGGTGATTCCCTAATGTTCAAGTTTGATAGTTCAAACAATGAAACGCAAGGAATCTCTCTAAAAATTCGGTCATTAAACTCGCAACTTTTGCCGTAGGTCAAGGGTACGGCAAAACTTGCAAATTTTATCGAGTATAGAAAAAACTAAATAGAAAACGTGCAAACACTTTAAAAAGTCTAAAATGTAATTTTTTCTCTTTGTTTTGGTTTCTTTGTTTGATTTGAAATGCCAGAAAAGGGGATTCCTTCGCTGAAAATGGCATCTCAAATGCCAACACGCTAGCATCGTTAGGCATTTATGAAACTGAACAATATCGCAAAACAATTGAAATTAAAAGATTACTGCAAGCTATTAAAAATGCCAAGTATGGCTGCGTTTAGACCAACTGACATTTGTAATTTCGCATTTGCTCATGAGGGATTCTATTTTAATAGCTTTTCCACTTTACATTTTTACTGTCATGGCATTTAAGGAATTTAATGTCATTACTGAAAAGGTGATTCCCTCAAGTTCAACTTTGACAGATCAAACAATGAAAAGCATGGAATTTCTCAAAAACTGCAGTCATTAAAACTGAAACTTTTTGCCGTAGGGCTAGGCTATGGCAAATCTTGCAAATTTTACAATCTATAGAAAGAACTGAATAAAAAACGTGCAAATACTTTAAAAATTTCATACAGTTTTGTATCTTTATTTTTAAGGGAAAAGCTTATGTTGACGACGACACAGCGGCGAACGCAATAGAACTACGTTGTGCTGATGATGAAAAATGGCATAAAAGTAAAGAAGGTGGCTGGGGAGGCTGGTCAGGTGTAAAAGAATGTCCCAAAGGATATCGCTTAGCTGGTATCAAAACACGAGTAGAAAAAAACCAGGGTGGTGGTGCTGGTGATGATACTGCATTGAACGGCGTAACAATGGTATGTAAATGGTTTGATAAAAATGACTAAATTGCGTGTTTTATGGTTTTGACAATGTTGAATGAGTTCTTTGGTAAAATTTCATAATTTTGTATTCAAAAATTATTTTATTTCTTTATTTATTGGATATTTGTGTGGTTACGCCCTCTTACCTTTAATCAATATACATTAAATTGATTAGTACTAGTAATCGTATGGTTTAAAGGGAATTAAACAAAGGAGAAAACAGTAATTTGCCCGAGTGATACATCGTTAACGCCCTCTCGGGCTTCTTGTTTTCATTTTCATTTCCAAAAGGTTTTGGAATTTGTTTAGTCGCACATTATAGAGCTCGGAATTATCCTTTGAGCAGCATATGATTGAATAAAACTGAAGCATTCGTACAAAACGGAAAGTAAAACAAATACTAGTGCATACTTATAGTGAATGGAATTTCATGGCAAGACTTTGTGTCTCTAGAAAATTCTAAATAAATATCCACGTACTTAAATTTTAGGATGAGTCTTATTGTAGGGGTTAGGTTTTTTAGATTTAATTTAGATTTATTTCTGATTCTTTTTTTGATTAATTTTTTATTTTTTGAAAGTTCCCTCTTTTGCCCTAATTCTGCTGTATCAGCCTCCTTTTCGAGCATTTTCCACCCAGGACATTTTTATTCCAACCCCCCCGCTTATTAAATTTTGAGATTTTTTCCAACCCCCCTGCTTATTCCAAACCCCCCGGCTATTAGGTACCCGAGAGTAAGAACGCAGTAGAGGCTTATAGTATTCTAAAATGATTAAAAAAGGCTGATTATTTTGAGTCTCTTTGAAGCCCTTTAAGTGAAACAAGTAAGCTAGACTGCAAATAACATAATAAAACTATTTTTAATGAGCCTGCAAAAATAAGAAAAGCCGAGGCTCACTTGTTCTCACCAAAAAGCGTGTTAAAAAAATTGGATTCTTTGGGTACATTGTCTCTTTCTTTTCAGGGTTAACTTTCTTAATGTATTTTGTTTTAAAACATTGCTTACACCTAAACCAGAACTCAATCTGCATTCATACTTTTGTATTCCTTTATTTTGAATTTTATTTTGTTGTTGGAGAAAAGACATTTTAATAAAAACGTACATATCATTATTATCACTTTATTTTCAGTTGGTAACAATAACCCTATACTAAACGTTTCAGTCATTCTAGTGTATATGTATAAGAATTGCGAAGCGATCCAGGGAAGTCACTCGATTCGCAAGTTGCAAGCAAAATATTTATAGGGTCACGCACTAGAAATTGATAGTTAAAATAGATTCATAATCAATTCGTAAATGTAACCCCGCGAAACCCCGACAACTGCTCAGGTCCTAGGCTGCTGGCATCCACTAACGGATTCGTGCTCCTTATAGAGGATGCTTAATAAGCGATATTTCCTTTGTCCAGAAATTTGCCGCCTTTAGCCGATATATACGGCTAAAGACATTTTTAGCTGGCGAGTGTCTACAAATATAACATTACGTAATGTTTAAATTTTCTGTGAGACACAAAATCATAGATTGGAAAATATAATTGGATTTCGAAAAAAAAGTAGGCGGAGGGAAGTTTGCCTGTTTTTTTCCTCCTTTCTTGTTTAATGTGGAGATTTTGTAAAAGATTAGAAATTAGATTTATTGAATTTAAGTGCCCTGATGTATCTTCTGTGTGCACCAACAAAATTTTGCTTCACAAAACTACATTTTGATGATTGAATTTGGACTTGTATGATGTATAATTTTTTGCCACACTGGATTTGTTGATCACTTTGGCTCCAGATAATTTTTTTGTCAGTTCTACAGATATGTTGCAGTTTTTTTCAAGGTATTTTAGTTATGTTTATACGGTACATTTTGGGGGTTATATTGAATATTTATGACATTACTTCTTTATGATTCTACAAAAGGGAGTGTTGTTGTTCCCTTGTTAAATGTCAAAACAAACGAAAAACTTTTCTTCAACTTTGGCATTTCACTTTCCGATACTGTGTGGCCTTTGTGTTTATCTTTTTCATGTACTTTTAGCTTCAATTTTTTTGAAGATATTGGAGTGTTTTTGGTTGTTCTCTTTCACTTTTTTGTTCCTATTTGTATTTTTTAGCTTCGACCAAAGAGCTGAAGGAAAAGTTTTGATAAATTTACAGACTGTACAAAATGCGTGCATCAGATTGTTTTTTGTTTTTCTTATTGTTTTGTTTTTCTGGTCTGGGATTCGAATTTCGAGTTTAAACATTCTATTGAAAAATGTTCGAAACGATCGTTTTTGCGCGCGCATCAATGTCAATCAAATTTTTAACTCGCCAAGATTCTGTAAAATACATGGAATTAAAAAAACTGAACCGGAAAGTGGTTGGTAGATCATTAAGCAGACCTATAGTACCTGGGGTTTTGTAGAGGACTGCGATTCAGACTACTCAGGTCCAGGAAGACCGAGCCTCTTTAGAGATGTACTCAAACACTTAAGGAAAATTATACAATTTTTTTCAAGAATCGTTGTGAAAAGTTCAATGATCGTTAGTCTGCCCTGAGCCTTGAGTACTTTTATTTTTTAGTTTTTATTTTAGACTCGTTTTACTTCCGGTTTCGAATTCCTTGCGTTCAAAATCAAACTTTCGAATCTTTCTAATTTTAAATTTCGAACGTTCGAATAAAACGCTGGAAAACTTGGCAAAAATTTCGTCCCCGGAGGGAAAATACCCCTCTAGCCTCTTCAAAAGGTCTCCCTTGCAAAGAGCCCAGAGAATCAAAAAAAGTTAAACAAACTTTAAACATCACTCGGTTTATTGAGACAGGGATCTGAAATACAGAGGATTTCAAGACTAGAATTTAATAGAAATAAACCAGCCGAGGCTGGAAGGTCAGCCAATAGAGCTTAGCTAGATAGCTTTAATAAGTGGGTTAACAGATGTAAGAGATGCACTGAAACAGAGTAAACTAAATATGTTGAATAATGTACAAAATGTGAAACATTTGATAACTTGATTTAAAATTAAGTAAAACAAGCCTGAGAGCTCCTCCACCCCCCCCCCCCCCCCCCACGAGAAGCTCAAAGTATACTTCTCTTTAGCATTGTCCATATAGTACGTACGCAAAGATTTTCCAAATATTTGACACCCCCTCCCCCCTTGTACGCAGAGAACAATAGAAATGACTTTGTTTAAACAATAGATGTACGCTTTTGCTGAACCCCCTCTCCCCCTTCACTGTGTACGTACTAATGGATGGCCCCTCCAGTCTGGGTAAATAAATTTTGTAGTTTAGTAACCGTCAAGTTACACAACATGCACACAACCATCTTGAAGACTTTGCTGGTCGCAAATGATAATCGAAAGCAAAACTTAAAATTCATAACTATGCGGGGAAGCTCATTTTTCCCCCGTTTTGCTTTAAACTCGCTTTTGATTGGTCTATGAATTTGGGCGATTGATTTACAGCCTTGGCGGAATAAACACACAACCATAATAAATAAATTCAACAGGGCAGCGGTGTAGCAATTAATTTCAACTGGGAATCCTCTCTTCTGTGCCAAGCACTGGCAGTGTTTTTTAAACTTTAAAACAATGTTAAATGAAGACCAAATTGATCTGTTTGTTATGGCTGTGCATCATCATCATCATCCTTCGACCGTTAGGTCGGAAATACCGAGTATCTCTCTTTCCACAGCTCACGGTCTGACATAACTGTTTTCAGTTCTTCTAACTCGAGCCCTGTTTCCCGCCTCAAATTGTCGAGGAAAGTTTGCTTCCTTGAGCGTCTAGGACCAGTAGGGCACCACAATAAGATATCTGAAATGATTTCAGATTTTGCTCTGAAACAATGGCCGGAGAAAGTTAGCCTCCTGGAAAAAAGAACAGAAGAGATTCTAGGGAGACCTTGGTAGATTTGGGCGAGGTTGGGATGATCTCTCCAATCAAGATTTTGAACCCTTTTTAGGAGATTGGTATAACACCCATCAAGACTTTTCTCCATAGATTTTGTCATGGTCCAGGTTTCAGAACCATAAAGAAGAATGGGCTCCACAAGACACTTGAAAATTTTCAGCTTGAGGTTATTGTCAAGATCACATTGCCAGATTTTGTTGAGCTTATTACAAGCTTTCCACGCAAGTGCTTTCCTGGTTTTAAAGTCGCTATCAGAACTGTTGATAAGAGAGCCTAAGTAGTTGAAATCGATTACTTTTTTAATGTCAACACCTTTCAAAGAAAATAAAGGGAGAAAGTTTTCAGAGGAGCAAAGATATTCTGTTTTTTTCTCGTTACAGTAAAGACTGACCTGACTTGCTGCAGTTTCTAAAGAATGGAGTAGAATTTCGAGATTTTGAATACTTTCTGCAACAAGTGCGAGGTCATCAGCAAAATCCAGATCAGTTACAAACAAGCCAGGGTCACGTGTGCCCTGGGGCGTTTTAATTTGAATTCCCTTTTTGTTTTGATTTAACTTTGTATTTTAATGACCAGCCAGGTCTTTCATTTGAGGGCTATGCATGTTAGCCTCCACTGATGCAAGTTACCCAATCTCACGGTATCTCTTATCAGACTTGCAGAAAGCGGACTGCAGAAAGTTATGAAAAATGGTTTCTAGAATTTAATGAATTATACCGTCAAGTTACACAACATGCACACTCTTGTCACAACTTGCACAGTCATAACAAACAGATCCATCTGGTCTTCATTTAACATTGTTTTAAAGTTTAAAAAACACTGCTAGTGCTTGGCACAGAAGAGAGGACTTCCAGTTGAAATTAATTGCTACTCCACTGCCCTGTTGAATTTATTTATTATGGTCGTGTGTTTATTCTGCCAAGGCGATAAAGCGACCAAATTCATAGACCAATCAAAAGGGAGTTTAAAGCAAAACGGGGGGAAAATGAGCTTCCCTGCATAGTTATGAATTTTAAGTTTTGCTTTCGATTATCATTTGCGACCAGCAAAGTCTTCAAGATGGTTGTGTGCATGTTGTGTAACTTGACGGTACTAAACTACAAAATTTATTCACGCAGACTGCGGCTAGTTCAAAACGCAGGTCACAGGTCACAGGTCACAGGTCAGTGATGGTTGGTTGACTCTAATCAATGTCATTGCAGAGGAAAATGTTTGGAAAACACAAAGAATTATCAAAAACATAATTCTCAAGCAATTTCATCCATATAAAACCATTTCAAACATCAAAATTTAACCATGTGCTTTTATCGATCTTTCGCAGTTTGCGCCGTGCATAACGCAGACCAGAAAATTTAAAACCATATTATACGTATAACAGGTATATTACATATTGTAATGTTTGTAATGTTATATGATGGTTACATATAATAAAACTCATCGCTCTAAAACTACCTTCTCAGAGAACTCACGAGCTTCTCATTGGTGTAATTTTATATCCAGCCATATTGTTATCATCACATTTGGTATGCTAAATATTTTTGGTGTTTTTCTCTTGTAAGACATGATATTTTGTGATTCTGTCAACATTTTTGTCAAAAATTGTCATTAAGTCATTAAAATAACAATCGAATGATTAATTAGTTTTATCCTTCTAAAACCACTTTCTTAGGGACCTCAGAAGCTTCTGATTGGTGCCGTTTTATATCCATTCACACTATCAACATCACATTCTGTATTATGAATATTTTTTGTGTTTTTGTCTTGTTAGGCATCATATTTTATGATTTTGTCATTATTTTTGTAAGTAAGTGTCACTAAGGTTGTTATTTTATTCAATTGTCATTTTATAATATCTGAATAACATGTATTACTTTTTTGTAATTTAATGCGTTATGTATTGATGTTATGTTATGTATATGTTATGATCTTATTATCTTTTTTCCGGTCTGCACTTTGTTGACCTGTGAGCCGTTGACCTGTGACCTGTGACCTGTGTTTCGAACTAGCCGCGCAGACTGGATGCAAATTATGTTTTTCTGACCTTGCCAAATTTTGGCTTTGACTGAATAGCAGTCAGTTTTTATGTACCTCATTGGCCTTGCAGACAACTGACAAATGGTTTCTGTAATTTGACCAAGTCTACTAAAATACAGTTCCTGTTGAAATGTTATAAATATGAACTACGTTTTGCAAAGTTTTTGATGCAAATTGTGTTTTTCTGGAGTTTGCGCTTTGTGACTTAAAGTTTGTAGCTTGTTAGTTTAAAGTGTTATCGGAGTTTTATCAAGTAAAACAAAAAGTACAGTTTCTATGTATATTCGATGGATATCTTTATTTTGGCTCTGAAGTTTTGGCAATTTTCTTATTTATTTCTAGATAACACTTGGTCAGATATGGATATTGTCTACATCCAACAGAAAAAATGTATCATAACTGACTGGAATGAAATTAACAAAAAGTTTAATTACACTATGTTTCTCTTTTATTTTATAGTAATGAACTATAGCTTAATTGTTTGATGTCATAGAAACAGTGCTACAATGCTAAATAGAAGTATACTTTGAGCTTCTCGTGGGGGGGGGTTGGAGGAGCTCTCAGGCTTGTTTTAAATAATTTTAAATCAAGTTATCAAATGTTTCACATTTTGTACATTATTCAACATTTTTAGTCTACTCTGTTTCAGTACATCTCTTACATCTGTTAACCCACTTATTAAAGCTATCTAGCTAAGCTCTATTGGCTGACCTTCCAGCCTCGGCTGGTTTATTGCATCATAAATTCTGAAAAATTTAAAAAAGCTCTAAAATTTATATCAAAACTATTAGAGCTGTAAAATCCTGAGATGCATTATGGCTCAGCCCCCCTTAAAATAAGGGCGGTCTTGAAGTTTGGGCAAAATTTTAAGGGGAAAACTTTTGAAATTTTCAGAAATGAGGGGGCTTTATGTTTAAGGGGACCAAAGAAAAAGTAATTTTGAATTTAAGGGGGGGAGGAGTAATTCATGTGAATCCAAATCTCTTTTCATACTCTTTCAAAGTTTTTTTTACTTAAAATATACTTAAGATACTGTTAAAGGTTGTAAACTAAGGATGAAAATTCGAAGATTTTCTTTTTCTGTCGCCCTGCCAGAGGGTGAAATAATTATTTGGCCCCTGTTCTAACACACTTACAATACTTTGCAATAAACGTCACAGTTGCAATACCTACTACACTTTTTAATACCAAAAGCTGGCCCACTTTATAATAAAATATAAATTTAAATGCCATAAAAGCCCTGCAAATTGCTTCATACACTTAAACAGAGAAAACTGAAGATTTAGATTCGAAGTCTCAGACTTTAAAGTAAAAAAATAAACTGGGTTCAGTTCTAAATACTTAAAAATGCTGAATAATGAATGATCTTACTCATGAGCCAATTATAGTTACATTTACCATAGAGAAGTCATAACCCTGCTCTTTGTATTTCCCTGATACAAACAAAGAAAAAGCTTAATATGGCTGAAAGAATAATCTATAGACTTTTTTAACCGACCAAATTTTAAAATATCGTAGTAATCGAATGTTTTGATCTGCTATGAAAAGAAAATAGACATCGAAAGTTTTAACTTTCGTAATAAAAACAGCCCCTTCTCACCACAGACCCACTTGGACCCCTTCCCACTGGAAAAATGGCCCAAATATCATCTCCAGTGAAAAATTATACTCCAAATTTTGTCCCCACTAAAAATAATCGAATAAATAAATCCTCAATGCAAAATATTATTTTATTTTTCCCTTCCCTTTTATTTTAAGGTACCACCGCAGCAAAACGAACACATAGAGTTGAATTTGCGTTCAAAAGGAATGATCTCAGCCCTACAGTAATTTTTGTTAAGAGCCTCTCACTTGAGATAAAATTCTTTCAAATGTGTCAAGGGAGTGATTTACAGTCTACTTAGAGTGACATCCGTGCCTTGTCTGTAATGCAATGGCAGTTCACTATATATTTTATTTATTAGAAAATCGAAAAAAAAATTACTTTTCATTCTGTGCTTTTTTCAGTCTCTCCTTCTCAGTGTTTTTCAGGTTTTTGTCTTTTGTTTGTCACTCCTTTTTTCAGTCCCATGTGTCTTATCCTTTTGTTTCAACTAGTTTATCATATATTTAATTAGGCCAATTATCAATAATTATGTCTCATGACATCACTTTTTTATTACCTCTAGGGAATAGAAGTATTTTTTAATTAATTTCATATACTTTATAAAAAAATCATTTTTTCAAACACACCTCGTGTGCATTAGAATTATGCATTCAGACTGGAAGGATTAAACAACTTTTCAACTTTCAAACTTTTCAAATAATTTCAACAACTTTTTCAAATCAACTTCAAATATCAACACACACACTTCACACAGCTTTCAACTTTGGCTCACCTGGTAGGTTCATGTTTGTTTTTGTGTGTGTCAGCCATTTTGTTTTGCTTTTTTAGGTGTGTCTTAGGTTAAGTTAGGACTTAGAATATTTCACTCATTTTTCTCATCATTTTTTTTACTTAACTTTACTTTGGACAAATTTCATTGACTCAGACTTAAATTCTTTTCATGTATTTTAATTTTCAATTAGCCTCAAATTCATTTGTCAATTAAGACTTTGTCATTTTTTCATTGTTTTTCAATTATTTAAACATACGTTTTTTTTACTTTTTCAGTTTGAACTTTGAACAATATCACATCATCGTTACAAATTTGAGTCAATTTACTGTGTGTACCACATTCAAACAGAAGATCCTATCAATAATCCAATCGACCATCCTCGTCAATCGTGGATATCTCAGAACAACAGTTCAATCAACCGTCTTCGTCAATCGTGGACATCAGAACACCAGTTCAATCAACAGTCCTCATCAATCGTGGACTTAGTCAATAAATTAGTCAATGTCAAGACAACAAAGATTCCCTCGAATCGATTATCGCAAACTCAACTCAACGGGTGAACGTGTTCCCATCACTGAAGAGAACCTTTCATCCAGACTTCAAAACCTATCAATCAACGATACCTCATCAACAGAGTCAATTGAGATGGCCGACCCCAGCAAAGATGCCGTCGAGCTGGTCCTCATGTCTCAAGCTGTCACGGATATAACAAATGAAACTCCAATTCAAACCATGGAACCAGATCAGGTCACTGCTATCTTTGATAAAGTCGAAAAAATTCGTTTCGACATGAATCGATTACAACTCACCATCAAACTCAGAAAAGAAGTCTTACCAGACGAATTCAACGAGATAGTCACCACTGCAGTACAATCAATAAAGGACTTCAACACCAAAGTTTATGAGGTCCAAACTCAACATCACAAATCTATCAACCAAACCCAACAAGCCAGTGCAGCCACCGTAAAGGAGGAAACTGTTAACTTCCTTCTTGATTGTGTCAATGAATCCATCAAAGAAATCGGAACAATTTTCGATCGTGATGTTGAAACTGCTGATTCCAACATACTTCTCAACTGGCGAACCGAAACTCCATCAATCAACTCTACCTACGAAAAGATTCGGGACAACTACAGAAAATGTCTCGAAACTCCAATTTCAAGTGCAACACTTCGTGCATCCATGACGAAAACCAAAGCAAGCTATTCGAAACTTGACGAACTGAAAAAAAAATACAACAACAGTTTGGTCAAAGAAATCAAAGATCGTGAACTCGACAAACTTACAGAATTCAACAAAGCATCACTCAACATCAAACTAGAAAAGTTTTCTGGTTACGACGGACCAATTGATTACTACACCTTCAAATTGAACTTTGACAAAATGTACAATGATAAAACACCATCTAACCTCTTACCAGATCTGCTTAAGAACAATTATTTGGCAGGTCAAGCACTCACCATGGTCAAATCACTCGAATCAATAACTGAAATCTGGCAACGCCTCAAAGATGCATTTGGCAATCCACGACTCATGTTATCAAAGAAAGTCCAAGAGATCGATTCACTCGAAACACACAAGAGAGATGCCAAGAAATTACCTTCCACCTTGAGCAAAATCATCAACATCATGAAGGAGGTATCAGCATTAGCCGAGAAGCACCAGATTGAGGAATACCTATACTATGGGGACACCTTTGGAAAGATCAATCAATTAATTGGTGAAGGGAGATCTACTCGTTTCATATCAAGCATCTGCAATGACACACTCACACCAAAGCAGACGTGGCATCAATTCATCGACTTTCTGACAAAAGAAAGGAAAGTCCTCGAACAGAAACAATTGCTATCAATCAAGAATGATCCAGCCAAGAAGGAAGACAACCGTCAAGGTGGTGGGAAGCGTGGCCCATCATCTCATCACTCGAACCTTCCAACTCCACCAACAGATCCTGTCTGCACCATCTGCAATGCACCTGAAGGATTTAACGAGCACGTATCAACATCTGGTCCGAAATCAACCAGAATCATGCAATACTACACCTGCAAAGAGTTTGCTACACAGTCTCCAGCCGAACGTCTGAAGATCCTGAACAACAAAGGCTTCTGTATCCAATGTCTCTTCCCAGGAGCCAGCTCAACGACAGGTAAACATCAAGATGGAAGATGCCAACATGATTTCATCTGTCCACATCCCACACATCATCAAGATCCAATCAAGAAGCACGTCCTACTCTGCGAAGATCACAAAGCCTTACCATCAAATCAACAACTGCTCAAGAGGTATGTAGATCGTTTCATCAAAAGCCCAAAACTACCAGCTTTTGCTCGTCAAATTCACCTCTACAAAGCTTCCAACAATGATTGCAATGAGAGAGGCATCTACCTTCTACAGAAAATTCGCGTCAATGGCAAAGACCTCGTCATATTCTTCGACAATGGATGTAGTGATTTTGTCGTTAGTCACGAAGCCATCAAACTACTTGGACCATTTGCAGAACAACTATCATCTGAACCAATCAGCATTGGTGGTGTCGGTCAAACACAAGCACAATCAACACTTGGCACCTATCGCGTCAAGATTCCACTCCACGATGGTACTGAAGTCTCACTCATTGGGGCTTGCCTTGAGAAAATCACTGAAACATTTCCGATGTATCCATTGGACCAAGTTGAACGAGATATCAATCATCAGTACAGCTTATCAAATCAATCTGGCAACCTTCCAAAGCTTGCACCATCCATCGGTGGAGATGTTCATCTAATGATCGGTGTCAAACATCTTTCACTTCATCCCATTATGAAATTTCAACTTGAATCTGGACTTGCCATCTACGAATCCAAATTTTTCAATTCTTCTGGTGGACGAGGACTCGTTGGTGGACCTCACCCAACCTTCACAGCCATTCATCAAAACTTCCTGTCATCATCAATGACAACCTTCTTCACAGATCAGTTCATCAGAATCCGCAGTCGACCAGATTCACCTCTTCTTGGATTCAAACCAACACATCCAGCTCAACCAATCAACACTGAAGTTCACCTGTCAACAGCAATGCGAGTGTTCGAAGAAGTAGAAGCAGCTGGCAGTGAAATATCCTACAGATGCCCCAAGTGCAGAGAATGCAAAGACTGCAAGCACGACTCAAACGAAACCATCAGCATCAGAGAAGAAGTCGAACAAACAATCATCAACAAGTCGGTAACAATCGACTTCGACAAAAGCATCACAACAGCTCATCTACCATTCACTGCTGACCCAACCAAACGTCTCTCCAACAACCGTGAGAAGGCAATGAAAGTGTACCAACAACAGATCAAAAAGCTCAACAATCCAAAGAACTTCCAAGACAAGCAAGACATCCTTGAATCAGAAGGAAAGCTACATCAATTAGGGTATGTCGATTACGTCACAAACTTATCCCCTAGAATTCAAGCGAATCTTCAAAATGAACAAGTCCAATATACAATCCCATGGAGAGCAGTCTGGAAAGGCAATTCGATCAGTACCCCATGTAGGATAGTATTTGATGCATCCCAACCAACGTCCACCGGTGAAAGTCTCAATGATATCTTAGCAAAAGGCACCAATAATCTTAACAAACTTCAGGAGATCCTTCTTAGATGGACTGTCCAACCTGTTGCCATTGCTACTGACATCAAGAAGATGTACAATACAATCAGACTCCATGAAGATCACTGGACGTATCAACGCTATCTCTGGCATCCAACATTCGAACCAGGACAGGAACCAGAGGAGAAAGTCATCAAAACGTTAATTTATGGCATAAAATCATCTGGCAATCAAGCTGAGCATGCTCTTCGTCAGGTTGCAAAAGTTTCACAATCAGAATATCCAGAAGTGCACGACATCGTCCACAAGGAAGTCTATGTTGATGACTGCCTCACCGGAGAAGCTACTCGTCAACTGGCCCACACTCGATCAGATCAATTGGAAATCGTCCTCAATCGTGGTGGTTTTCAACTCAAAGGTGTTGCCTTCTCGGGGGAGGAACCGCCAAGCTCACTCAGCGAAGACAACAGCACCATCTTTGTCGCTGGCATGAAATGGTTCGTCAAGGAAGACATGCTATCATTACACGTCAGTGAACTCAACTTTGCTAAGAAGAACCGGGGTAAGAAACCTTTAAATCTACAAAACATCATACCCTCTCGTCTCACTCGTCGTCACTGTGCTTCCAAGGTAGCTGAACTCTTTGATTTAACTGGCAAGGTTGCACCACTGATCGCATCAATGAAGATAGATCTTCAACACCTACTACATCATCAACTGGACTGGGATGACCAAATTCCAGACAGCCTTCGACCTCTTTGGGAATCCAATTTCGAAATGATGAAAGAGATTGGTCAACTTAAATTCAAACGAGCCATCATTCCTGAAGACGCCGTCAACACAGATATCAATACAATCAACTCAATCAATGGCCTGTGTTGCAATATACGCCAGATTCCTTCGACAAAATGGAGAATACTCATCCCAACTGATATTCGCTCGAACAAGAACGCTCAAAGATCTTACTCAACCAAGAGCCGAGCTGTATGCTGCCCTCATCAACTGTCACACCGGTGAGATAGTAAGACGGTCCATCTCCAAATGGCACCGCTCATCAATCAAGTTAACTGACAGCCAAATCGTCCTACACTGGATTGACAATGACGAAAAACCTCTGAAGAAATGGGTCAGAAGCAGAGTCGTCGAAATCAAACGTTTTACATCCAACGATCAATGGCATTACGTCGACACATCAAACATGTTAGCAGACATCGGAACTCGAAGAGGATCCAAACTCAACGAAGTCGACAAAGATTCCAAATGGATAAATGGCCACGACTGGATGCATCTCGACCAAAACTCATTTCCAATCAAATCAGCCAAGGAGCTCAAACTAACTGAACGTGAAATGGAAGAGGTGCAGAAAGAAGTCCAAATCAACATCCATCATGCAGAGTGCCCAACGAAAGAATTCGAAAAGAGGTATACGTTTTCAAATTACCTTCTAGATCCAAACTACAGAAGCTTCACCAAAGTCACCAGAATCATGGCTTACGTCATCCGCTATTTCAAAAATCTACGTTCAAAGAAGTACTCAACATCAACTCCAAACATCGTCATCAAAGAAGTGCCACAACTCACTGACGAGGAAATATCTGCTGCTGGACACTATTACTTCAAGAAGGCAGCCGATGAAGTACGACAATTTCTTCCTCCAAAGAAATTTGAACCAATCACCACATCAAAGGATGGTATCCTACTCTACAATGGTCGAATTCTACCAAGCAACTCAATCACAATTGTTGGTCGATACACAGAAGCAATGTTGGACCTCATTTCATCAACATTCTGCGTTCCTGTCATCGACAAGAGTTCACCAGTCGCCTTCAGCATTGCATCAGATATCCACTGGAACCACAAAGACGTGCAACATGCTGGCATCGAAACAACATTACGTCACATCATGAAAAAGACCTACATCATTGAAGGACGCTCACTAGTCAAATTGATCAAAAAGTCATGCCAACGATGCAGATTTCTCAACAAACGAACAATTGAAGCTGCAATGGGACCTCTACCAGAAGCTTGCATCACAATCGCTCCTTCGTTCTACAATACGCAATTCGATCTCAGTGTACCATACAAAGCCTATTCTCCATTGCACAAGAGATCAACAATCAAAGTATGGCTTGTCGTCTACTGCTGCTGCGTTACCTCAGCAATCTTCATCAACGTTATGGATGATTACTCAAGCACTGCTTTTATCCAATCCTTCACACGATTTGCTTCAAGATATGGTTTTCCAAACCAAGTCTACTGTGATGAAGGAACTCAACTTGTTAAAGGATCCAAGGACATGAGATTCAACTTCAAGGACATCCAATCCAAACTTCACAAAGATCATGTCACCTTCCAAACGTGTCCTGTAGGCGCACATAACATGAATGGAAAAGTGGAACGAAAAATCAAGGAAGTCAACACATCTTTGGAAAAAACAATCCAAAACGAACGTTTATCAATCCTACAATGGGAGACAATCACTGCAATCATTTCAAACTCCATAAATGATTTACCCATTGCTATTGGAAATGTCATCGATGTGGAAAACATGGACCTTCTCACTCCAAATCGTCTCCTTCTAGGACGCAACAATGACCGAAGTCCAACAGGTGATTTCATAATCTCATCTAATCCAACGAAATTACTGGACCAAAACTCGAAAATCTATGATGCTTGGTTCGAATCATGGCTACTAAACCACGTTTACGTAACCTGATTTTAATTCGCTCTGTGGATGATTTAGCCTGGGTATCCAGACTCAAAATTTTAGAAAAAAACACTCTAACCTCAACATACAAAGTTTCTAAAATTATAGAGTCTGGTGCAACTAAAAAGTCTGATACAGTTTTGAATGACACAGTCTGTGAGTAAACCCTTGTTGACAGAATCTCAAAATGTGGAAACCCAGGCAGACACACATAATTACTTACCATAAAACCTCTTTTACAAACTCAATAAACTTTCAAAACTACTTTAAACTATATCCAAACGTCAGCCACATTCATAAAGGCTCCTTTCCATCAGCCATTTTGTTTAGAAATGAACCTGCGTTTTCATTTTCATTTGTTTATCTTTTTTTGCAAGGTCAGCTTTTTCCATAAATTATGCGCGCGCATCGAAAAATATCAAAAACCCCGCGAAAATTCTGCTCAGTGACTGGGCGCGTACTAACCAATTAGAGACACTCGCATATGCAGGGACAGATATCCCTGCAGACGAGTTACTTGAACCAGACCGTAAACCTGAGACAAGATTATAAAAAACTAGACGGTGAAAAAGTTTACGGTCTGGATATCCAGGCTATGGATGATTGTGATATCATGAAAGAATTGGGAGATATTGCTAAAAATGTCGATATGAAATTCAAATTGAATAATTGAAGTTAAATGAATCTTTCAAATGAGAAAGCAATTTTTGTTGATTTTGGCTGGGAATGTAATGCAATGGCAGTTCACTATATATTTTATTTATTAGAAAATCGAAAAAAAAATTACTTTTCATTCTGTGCTTTTTTCAGTCTCTCCTTCTTAGTGTTTTTCAGGTTTTTGTCTTTTGTTTGTCACTCCTTTTTTCAGTCCCATGTGTCTTATCCTTTTGTTTCAACTAGTTTATCATATATTTAATTAGGCCAATTATCAATAATTATGTCTCATGACATCACTTTTTCATTACCTCTAGGGAATAGAAGTATTTTTTAATTAATTTCATATACTTTATAAAAAAATCATTTTTTTCAAACACACCTCATGTGCATTAGAATTATGCATTCAGACTGGAAGGATTAAACAACTTTTCAACTTTCAAACTTTTCAAATAGTTTCAACAACTTTTTCAAATCAATTTCAAGTATCAACACACACACTTCACACAGCTTTCAACTTTGGCTCACCTGGTAGGTTCATGTTTGTTTTTGTTTGTGTCAGCCATTTTGTTTTGCTTTTTTAGGTGTGTCTTAGGTTAAGTTAGGACTTAGAATATTTCACTCATTTTTCTCATCGTTTTTTTTACTTAACTTTACTTTGGACTTAGATTCTCTTTCACAAATTTCATTGACTCAGACTTAAATTCTTTTCATGTATTTTAATTTTCAATTAGCCTCAAATTCATTTGTCAATTAAGACTTTGTCATATTTTCATTGTTTTTCAATTATTTAAACATACGTTTTTTTTACTTTTTCAGTTTGAACTTTGAACAATATCACATCATCGTTACAAATTTGAGTCAATTTACTGTGTGTACCACATTGTCTTACACGTTTTTTATAAGAAAAATTTCATAAGAATACGAGGCTGAAATTTGGCCAAAACCTAAAAACAAATTAAGAAGAATCTGAGCCTCAGATTTCAGAAATTACTGAGAAGTACAGGTTTCCATTTTCATTAATATTGACATTTAAGCCTGAAAAACTCATATCAAATTAAGAGCAGCCCAGCCAGAATCATATGACTAACTGTTTTTTCTATAAAAAGCGTATATCTGAAGATACTGCTCTTCATATGTTATTTTAATAATGTACACGTTTATTTGAGTAGAGTAATATTTTTAACTATGAAGAGCACTTAATAACTACTTGTGGTATAATAAGGGAATTTCCCAGAAAAGGGAGTTTCCTTAGATTCATTAACTCTTCAGGGATAAGAAAAAGACAAACTGAGATTTCAAAATGAGTAATCAGATCAAAATAACTCCGGAAAAGTCTTTTTGATGATGATAAAACAATAAAGAGACCGTAAGATAAGAATGCTCCTGTTAAGCGGAACTAAAATACTGAAAAACGCGCGCAAAAACAAACGCAAAATTATGAGATGTTTGCCTAACTTCCTTATGCTTGAAGCTATGAATGCCATCTTCGGGAGCTTTACCATTACATTACACCATTACAAAGTGTGTTAGTGCAGATCTATCTGATTCGAATCTAATATTGAAGACAATACCCAATCTCGAAAGCAAAGAATCTAAGGGGTACTTTAGAAAAACAGAAGAATATTTAAGAGAGGATTAGAAAATAAGGGCACAGAACAAATGGATTTTCAAATTGAGGGGGGAGAAATGGATAAGGGGTAATTACTGGGGTAATTTTTGCTGTTTAAAGGGGGACTGGAAAATATGGATGAAACCATGCCATCTTTAGTTAAAATTTCGGCATCATTGATTACGTCATCGCCACCTGATGGCGTCATCATTCTTTGAAAATACCGAAAATAGGACCCCCTCTAACTTTTTCTAACTTTAACTTTTGTTGCTCAAATCAAAATTGCATTTTTTGCCTATAACTCAATTCCAACGGAAAATAAAGATAAAAGTTTAAGAAGAGCAAAAAGATTGTTAAAATTGTTTATAATATATATCTTGTCAACGACGAACACTCATAAAATGTTTTAAAAAACAAGATAGATCGTTCGATAATCAGTGTCATGTCATCTCAGTGTTTTTTTTGTATTACAATCCCAATCTACAGGTTGTCGATTCCCACAGACTTCTTTTGTAAGGATAATAACCACCGGAACATCTGCACATCATTTTAGCACCACATTCTGCTTTGGTTGTAGAAACACAAGCTCCATCCTGTCGATTTCTACAGATGCGACAACGGTCACGGCAGGTTTTCCATAGATATCCTTCAAAAAAAGAAAAATAACACATAACACATTTTTTGAAACGATATTTCGACCTCTTACGTGTCTTTTTCAAGTTACTGTGTACAGATTTTGATTCTACATTTATTGAAAAAAAGAAGATATGGAAAAGACACTTTTTTAAATTTGAATATCGTATACAGTAAGATCATGTGTTAAATCAGATTTCAACATTGCTTCTCTACCCATTAACTGAGGTTTTAAAAGTATGCTTTAATAGGCGACATTTTTCGCCGTCCGAAACCCCAAGTTTGGTCAGTGACTACCACCCCAACATATTCATTACTTTTTGTACGACTAGCGGTTAAAAGAACGATAAATCATGCATGCGTATAAGTCTCTACTTTAGTGAGCTGGAAATTCTTCCAATACCGTAGAAGTATTATTCATACTGCAATGGTAGATATAGTATTTACCGAAACTACCAATATAGTACGTATGTTTACTTATCTACACATATAGTAGAAATAAGTGTGAGGATGTGTCGCAAATACAGATGCTTAACATCTATACACGTTTTTTTACAAAAATATCCAAAAATATTTAATACTTGAATTTTTGAATTTTAAGCCTAAAAATGTTCTTCCTTTCATCATTTTGTGAGCATTTTTGTCCATCTTCTTGAGAAATTGGAAGTTCTACAAAGCCTTAAGATGTTCTTTATCTGTTCGAAACATGTTCTTGAATAGTTTTTACTTAGGAAATACAGAAGTAACACCTACCGGTTCCTGGCTTACTCCATCCAGTACATCGACTCCAGGCCTCCCAACATCCTCCGTTGACCTCCATTACCACGATTGTTAACAACAGGGCTACGGATAACAACCTCATGGCCTCGTGATATGTTTTATTGATCAGTTCTAAAAAAATAACATATGTGATAGTGATTTTATAGTTCAATGTAGAAAAAAGAATTGAAACAAAAAGGTTAATTACCCATTGAAACTAAGCACTTTTTGTAGGAGATCTGTGAACTCCTATATAGCAAAGTGCAAAGGTTTTGCACGTTCTTAAAACAAAATTAATATGAGTTGAAATAAAGTTATTAGATGTGTAAATTTGGTCAAATTTATCCCAATAAGGTTCGTAAAATTCATAAAATTTCCAATTTTTCCTCCTTTTTGTCCCACTAAGAACCTGGGTGTCGAAAGCCGGATGGCACTCCCGTCATCCTGTAAACCTATTACCCCCTCGGAATAAATGACGACTTTAAATTTAAAACAAAAATTTAAAAATTTCAAACCTTTTTCTCTGATTCGCAAAATGAAAAGATTTCGTCAAAACAAGCCAGATTTTCAAGACTCGTTATTTTACATGAACTTTTAGTCACTGATCGCTGTATTTATACAGCTTAAAACAAATATTTACGTTATGATGTGGAAATTTTGTATTTATATTGCTATAAGATTAACATTAGTACACTTGTTGTTATAACGATATTGTATTTGACACGTACTGTATGTTCTAAGAATTTACTTCCAGTTTCTACATACACTGCTGAAAGCAACCTGTTTCAGATATCAAATTTTTTGCTTGTTAACTTGGACACACATTTTTGTATATTCTAAGAATTTACTTCCAGTTTCTACATACACTGCTGAAAGCAACCTGTTTCAGATATCAAATTTTTTGCTTGTTAACTTGGACACACGTCTTTTATAAGGACAAACTGTAAAAGAACATAAGACCATAAGCTTTCGATGGCTAAAATGTTGTACAATGAAATAACCCCTGGGACCAATAGCGAAAAGGAAATTATTTTAGACCATCTAAATTTATTATTTGTCTTCAGAAATCCTAGTCCATGCACAGCGTCCTGTTGTAATAGACGATATCGCCTTAACGTGAAAACTCAGATTTGACCTCCGAGAATTGCCCACAATGTTTTGCGCGGAAAAAAGTTCAAGGTGAATTTTTTTCCGCACAAAGCATTATGGGGAATTCTCGGATTACTATTACCTCCCACTCTCTTTATAGGGTTTGTACGTTTTTCCAAAAAAACAAACTTTATAAGAATATAAATAAGGCCTCGATGTTAATAACATTGAGAACAATTTATGAGCATGCTAAGGATTTATAGACTCTAATTTCTTAGGAAATAGCGCAAAAATATTCACATAATGGTGATAACAAGGATATGTTAAGAATATTTTTAGTCCTAAAACTCAATAGGTTAAAAGCATCCAAACGTTTCAAAAAAAATGGATGTTCTCGAAGTAGTACGCGTTCATAAGCTATGATTGATAATGTAAAGTATTGAATTCAAAGTGAGCCATAGACTTCAGACAAAAATATTCATCTCGTTCATTCTGTCTTCTTGTCATAACTCGCACTGTTGAACTAACTTCATACAGAGCGATAAAAAAATATATAGTGAAAATTCTGACATTAGAAAAAACTAGAAACAATGAGCTAGTGACTATACTACAAAAGAAATACAAACGTCTAGGGATTCGTATAAAAGATAATTACTTTGAGAATATAAAACGAGATAATTGCTACAATTGATAGATAATGATCGTAAGAGCGACACAAAGGACATCTTTAGCTAAAAGTTCCGTGGGGAAATATAAAATGTAACACCCCCGTCCTTGAGAAAACCTCTCAAATGAAGTTTACAACCAACACCAACATGCCACGCCCATTGATCATTACCAATTAACACAACGAACGTCAATCGAACCAACCAGCACCACAGCTGGATACGAATACTAATCGAATCAGTGGATAACGACCAACAAATTGGATATAATTGTCAACCAACCAATGAAGGTGTTGACTACCAGATTGATACGGATGCTGGTTCTCCTGGTGGGGTGCAATCCTAGTTGCTCAATTCGAGTGGTGAAATCATTGTGATTGGCCGTGTGTAACGACCGGAATGAGTGATGACTTCGACCTTTCGGACACGATTGTCCCGACCAGGAAACACTTGATTGATGCGGCCGAGCAGCCATTTGCCGCGGCTGAGTGATTGGGTGTCATGTACCAGGACCAGGTCACCAACCTGGACGTTTTTTGAAGCTCGAGTCCACTTGTTTCGAGCGGTTAGAGTTGGAAGGTATTCCCTTCTCCATCTATCCCAGAATTGTTGAGTGATTGACTGGACTTGTTTCCAGCGCTTTCTTGGAGTCACGTTGTCATTGTAAGTGATGCATGTTGGAAGTAGAGTAGAAGCTCTTCCAATGATAAAGTGGTTTGGAGTTAGCGCGTCCAGGTCAGACGTGTCATCACTGACTGACGTTAGTGGTCTGCTGTTGACAAGTGCTTCTACTTCAGTGAGGACTGTCAGGAGAGTAAAATCGTTTAACACGACGTATTCGGCCATGATGATCGCATTGAGTGACGTCTTTACACTTCGAACCATCCGTTCCCATACCCCACCCATGTGTGGGGATTCTGGAGGGTTGAAATCCCATTCAATGCTTTGACGTCTCAAACTTTGGTCGATCTTGGCAGAGTCCATACGTTCTAGTTCCTTCTTGAGTTCATTGTTTGCTCCTTTAAAGTTTGTCCCACAGTCGGAACGAATTAGCTTTGGGCTTCCTCTCCTACAAATGAAGCGTTCCAATACGTTGATGAAGTCGTCTGATTCTAAGGATGGTGCAACTTCTAAGTGAATTGCTCGTGTTGTGAGGCAGGTGAATATGCATCCCCAACGCTTTACACGGCTTCGCAGTACCTTGACGAGTATTGGACCAAAATAATCAACACCCGTGTGATAGAACGTAGGCGTTGATACGGTTATTCGGTCTTCTGGTAAGTTCGCCATCTTTGTAAATGATGGTTTGGCGTTTAGCTTTTGACATGTGATGCATGATTGTATGATCTGTCTACACATGGCTCTTCCACCGATAATCCAGTAACGCTGCCGAAGGAGTGACAACATGTGCTCTTTTCCGACATGGTGGAATTGGTTGTGAAACTTTCTGCCCAGTAAGATGACGGCAGGTTGTTTGGCTGGTAGGACGATTTGATGTTTGGATGCATAGGGAAAGTCTCCATACTTTAGTCTACCACCAACACGCATAACTCCTTGATCATCTAGGAACACATCAAGTTTCTTTAGAGAACCTTTCAGTTGACGTCCTTCTTGGATTTGCTTCATTACATCTGGGAAGGATTCGTTTTGGATGAGTTTGACAAGCTGGTGCTCACTTGACTCTTCTTGTTGTAGAGTTGGTTGATAAGTTGGACTTGATGAGATGATTTCTAGTCTTTGCGTGGATGTCAGTTGCTTGGATTTGCTCGATGATTTTCGACTTGCCTTGAAATTCTTGAAAAAGATGTGTATCCATGCAATGACACGGACGATCTTTCGCCAAGAGGAGAATCTCTCGTATTGTAGAAGAGGTTTGGTTACGTTCATTTGCGTGACGTTTACCCTTCGAAGTTCAATGTAGTTTTCGTCTAGGGGAATCTTCGGGATTGATGGCCATTCCGATTCAGGTAGCCTAAGGTACGCTGGACCGTTGAGCCATACATCGTCTTCTACTGCTTTCAACCCTTCCTCTCTTGTAGCTAAGTCTGATGGGTTTGTCTTTCCGGGAACAAACTTCCATTGGGATACTTCGGAATGCTCTCGTATTTCAGAAATACGGTTGGCCACAAATGTTCTGAACCTTCTCTCCTCATTGTTGATGCATTGCAGGTTCAGCGTCGAGTCAGTCCAGAAGATGGTCTGCTCGAAGTCGTGGTCGAATTCTTTGTTGATCGTTTCTTTGATTCGCACCGCCATCACTGCTCCTTGCAGTTCAAGGCGTGGTAAAGATATTTGTTTTATTGGTGCAACTCTGGTCTTTGCCATAATGATGTGAACACGAACAGCGCCGCATTCTTCGACTCGTATGTAGGCAGTTGCAGCGAAGGCTCTTTCTGAAGCATCGCAGAAGACATGTAGCTGAACAAGTTGAGATGATTCAGGGATTAGATCCAGACTTCTGGAGATGCGGATTGATTTTGATAGTTGTGACAACTCCTTTAGCCATTGTGACCAAACTTCGTTCGTCTTGACATCTAGTGGTTCATCCCAATTGACTTTCAAACGCCATAAATCTTGAAGAATCAGTTTAGCTTTGAGTGTGAATGGTGCTAGGAAGCCCAGAGGGTCAAATACTGTTGATGCTTTTTTCAAGATCAGTCTCTTTGTGAGGGTAGTAGGTTTCGGATCGACGTTGACGTTGTAGAGAAAGCAATCTTCCTTTAAATCCCACTTGACACCTAGAGCTCGAGTGATCGTGTTTTCAAATTCAATTGAGGTATTCGAAGCGCGTTTGTGTTCTGGAGCGGCTTGAAGGACTTCCTTTGAATTGCTGTTGTATTTCGTCAGGTTGAATCCTCGATTTCCCATCAGTATGTCGGATGATTTGATGAGCTCCTTACCCTTGTCTTCGTTGGTTACTGATGAGAGGAGATCGTCAACGTAGAAGTTCCTCAAGAGTGTGTTGATGACATCTGAGGGGAAGTTGCCTTTCTGATCAGTTATTGCTCTTCTAAGGGCGTATGAAGCACAGCACGGTGAACATGTGGCTCCAAGGATATGGACGAGCATCTTGTATTGATCTGGCTCTTCCTTTGAATGTGGATCATCGTGCCAGAGGAACCTCAATGAGTCGGTATCCTCAGGTTTAAGTCGAACCTGATAGAACATCTTCTCTATGTCGGCGACGATGGCTATTTTGTGTTTCCTGAACCGTAATAATACCCCAAGTAGACTGTTCAGCAAGTCTGGACCGGTACTAAGACTGGAGTTCAAGCTTTGATTCTTGGTCTTTGAAGCTGCATCGAAGACCATTCTCACCTTCCCTGGCTTATTCTCGTTTATCACTCCGTGGTGGGGAAGGTACCATGATTTGGTTAATTTTTCTTTGGATTCTTCCTTTGTCAATTTCCGGGCATAGTTGTGGTTAAGGTACCCATCTACATTTTCTTTGTACTTGGTAAAGTAATCTTGGTCCCTTTGGAAGCGTTTGGTGAGGTAAGATAGTCTCCTGGATGCCATTGGTGAGCTGTCTGGAAGTTTCTTATCAGACTTCCATAACATGGGTACGACGTAATGGCCGTCTTCGAAGGTAGTTTCATCTTCTAGCACTTTTAGAAACTTCTTATCCGTCACTGACATTGGTTCCTGCATGTCGAATTCTGTTCCAAAGGATTCAGTGTCCCAGAATTGTTTGACGAGATCGTCCAGTCTGTTCTCCTCTTTGTGAACCCTTGGTCTGATGTGTTTGATCCATATTGATCCTGACGCACCTCCTTCGTATAACCCGAACAGGGTCCATCCTAAAGGTGTCTTGGTTGCATAGGGTAGACCAGACGCTCCCTTTCGAACTTCTTTGGTAAGTAGAGCTGCTGGCACGTCGGCACCAATGAGGACTTGAACTTGTCTCGATTCTACTTGAGGAAGATCGATGTCTCGAATATAATCCCATTTAGGGTCATCTGTTACTGGAACTGTCTGTCCTGGAACCTTGAAATTGTCTTCATGTAGAGAGTAGACATTCTTCACTTGAGAGACGAAGCTTCCATCTGTGGAGGATAACTTTAAGTTGACAATCTTGGCCTGCATTTCCTCCTCGTCTTTGATGGTACCAAAGGAAACTTTCTTTACCTTTCCTGGCAACTTGAGTGATTGACAAAGGCTCTTTGTTATGAGTGTACACTGGCTCCCACTATCGAGGAGGGCGTAAGTATTGACTGAATGACCAGCTTGGTTTGTAACTGTTACTGGGACGACTTTCAGGAAGACGTTGTAATCGTTTCTGGTCATGTTGATGCTTGGTAACTTTGGCCCGTCCTTTCTATCTTTGTCTTTAGAAAATTCGGGTTTGGCCTTGGACTCCAAATTTACTATTGCCTGGTGGATTGTAGTATGGTGATGCTTCTTACACCCCTTTGCAAAACAAGTCTTTTTTGAGCTGCAGGTACTGACACCGTGTCCTTGACCAAGACAGTTGAAACATAGACGCTTTGACTTGACAAAGTTGAGTTTTTCGTCATCTGGTTTTGCTTTGAAGCCTTCACACTTGAATAGGTAGTGATCACCGTTGCAGCATGGACAGTGCCTTGTATTGTCTGTTGGACCAAACTTGTGAACACGTGGACCATTTCGATTACTTCGATCAGTTGGCAGGTTTGGGTCCTTTGAAGCCATAACTCTTGCTTGTAGCCACTGCTCCAAATGGATCAGGTTTGGTTCTGCCTTTCGCCTGAGGATCAAGGAGTACTCAGACCATTTTCTCAGGAGGTGGTTGGGAAGTCTCTTTAGTATTTGTCTCAGAACATCAGTGCTGTGGATGTCAGCCGTATACTTCATTTTCACTAATGTATTAATGCAAGTAGACAGGGCGTAGTAGAATTGGGTTAGAGACCTTGAATCATGTTCGGGTATTTGGTTACCAGTGACAACCTTTCGTATTGTTGCTTGGGCAACCAGTGAAGGATTACCAAACATGTATTTAAGTCGTTTGAGTGAAGCGATGTAGCCATCGGTGTCACTTGCGAAGCCTTCTATTGCCTTCTTTGGTTCGCCCACGAGGTGTTGGTTTAAGTAGGTTCTTTTTTGAAAGATGTCCAAGTACGGTTGATTGTGGACCATATCGAAGAAATTTGAGATAAACAAGACCCATTTATCGGCGGCCCCATCAAAGGTAGGAAGTCTTTGGGGTGGCAGTCTTTGCTGAATGAGCATCTGCATTTGAACGTCATGGATCCTACCATCTGGGATGATGTTAATAGTGGATCGATTGAGGTCGTCTATCCAAGCATCTACAGCTTGTGTGGAGGAAGATTCATCTTTGTCTTCCGGCGATACCCTTTCGGTTTCTTTATCTCTCTCCCTTGTGGACTTTATTTTGACACTTGGCTGACGTTTGTCTTGAATGATGTAGGTACTGTGGAGAGGATCACCTTCAATGATTGGACTATTCAGTGGTGCATCGGTTCGCAGATTTTCTTGGAACGTAACTTGCCTTTGTGTTCGACTGTTTCCGTAACTTTGGTACAAGTCCTGGTTGGTAAACTCACCACTTGATAATCGAGATTTGAGTTGATCTCTTGTTGTTTGGATTGGTTCTTGAAGGTAGAGTCTTGATTCTGAAGTTGGGTCTAGTCCGTCTTCGTAAACATTTGGTCTTCGGAGAGGACTGGGTAAACTTGAGTTTGGTTGGTTTCCCCTTTGCAGTTTAGGATAGTTGTCGAGAAAGGGGGCTGTTTCTTGTGAATTTGCAAGATGTGGTAAGTCTGAAAGGCTGCTGCTTTTCCTTCCTATGTGCTTTACATCAGATGATTTCTTTACATCAGCATTGTGTCGTCTGTTTGTAGTTTCAGTAAGGTTCTCAGTGACATGAAGCTGTGAGAAGGCTGCGGTAATATCGTCAGGCAGTGATTGAGGTCTGTCATCTGTCAGGGATTTCTCCTCTTCTTGGATTTGGGTTGCGGTTTCTTCTCTCCACATTTGGACTCTTTCTTTAACTTTTTCCGATGAAGACGAGGATAACGTGTCGTTCTCACGTTCCTTCAGGTATGTTGTAACGTCACCACAACAAGAGTTGATTCTCAAGGAGAGATCATCGATCCAGATGTCATTGTAATCAGGGTTATCGTTTTCCAGGAGTAGCATCAGGTCTTCGTGTAGTATAACAGCTTGATGATGCATGTCATCGAGAGCAGTTCGAAGGTATTTTACCTTAGTTCGACTACCTCTGGTTAAGATTAGTGAACTGATCTCCTCTATGGTTTTAGTGATCATGTACTTCTTGCTGTTCCTTTTTCTCTTTGCTTGAGAAATCTCTCTTGCCTCCGGCATTATGTCGAGACAGATGGGTGGAGAAGAGAAGAAGTTGAGTGTTGGCTTGAAGCTAGTCTCTTCAAGACTAAATTGATGGAAGGCAGTTACTGATTTTTGTTAGCCAGCTGCTTATTGGAGTCAAGATATAGTGGTACTTGACTTGATGTCTAGACTTTGTATTATAAAGTTTGGATAAAGTAAAGTTTGGATACCGATCTCAATTCAATCCAACTATCATCACATAGCTTGGATACCGATCTCAATTCAATCCAACTATCATCACATAGCTTGGATACCTACCTTATTTCTTGAATACGATTGCTCAGTTCAAGTTTTAGAGCAGATTGAACACCGATCGCTCAATCCACGTCACAAGCAAGACTGGATACCGATTGCTCAATTCACACTCTGCTCCCAGAGACCTGGATACCAATCGCACAACTCAAGTACACAAATCATAGATCACACCGATCACCACATTCAATCTAGACGAACAAAGTCTAGACATCAAGTCAAGTACCACTATATCTTGACTCCAATAAGCAGCTGGCTAACAAAAATCAGTAACTGCCTTCCATCAATTTAGTGATCATGTACTTCTTGCTGTTCCTTTTTCTCTTTGCTTGAGAAATCTCTCTTGCCTCCGGCATTATGTCGAGACAGATGGGTGGAGAAGAGAAGAAGTTGAGTGTTGGCTTGAAGCTAGTCTCTTCAAGACTAAATTGATGGAAGGCAGTTACTGATTTTTGTTAGCCAGCTGCTTATTGGAGTCAAGATATAGTGGTACTTGACTTGATGTCTAGACTTTGTTCGTCTAGATTGAATGTGGTGATCGGTGTGATCTATGATTTGTGTACTTGAGTGTGCGATTGGTATCCAGGTCTCTGGAGCAGAGTGTGAATTGAGCAATCGGTATCCAGTCTTGCTTGTGACGTGGATTGAGCGATCGGTGTTCAATCTGCTCTAAAACTTGAACTGAGCAATCGTATTCAAGAAATAAGGTAGGTATCCAAGCTATGTGATGATAGTTGGATTGAATTGAGATCGGTATCCAAGCTATGTGATGATAGTTGGATTGAATTGAGATCGGTATCCAAGCTATGTGATGATAGTTGGATTGAATTGAGATCGGTATCCAAGCTATGTGATGATAGTTGGATTGAATTAAGATCGGTATCCAAGCTATGTAATGATAGTTGGATTGAATTGAGATCGGTATCCAAGCTATGTGATGATAGTTGGATTGATTGTGATCAGTATCCAAGCTATTTGGCGATATTGGATTGAGTTGAAATCGGTATCTAAGCTATTTGAGCAATATGATAGAGATCGGTATCCAAGCTATTTGAACGATAGTTGGATTTTGAGAGAGATCGGTATCCGAGCTATTTGAGTGATAGTTGGATTGAGAGTGATCGGTATCCAAACTATTTGAACGATAGTTGGATTTTGAGAGAGATCGGTATCCGAGCTATTTGAGTGATAGTTGGATTGAGAGTGATCGGTATCCAAACTATTGAACGATAGTTGGATTGAGAGTGATCGGTATCCAATCTATTTGAGTGATAATTGGATTTGAGAGAGATCGGTATCCAAGCTATTTGGACGATAGTTGGATTGAGAGTGATCGGTATCCAAGCTATTTGAACGATAGTTGGATTTTGAGAGAGATCGGTATCCGAGCTATTTGAGTGATAGTTGGATTGAGAGTGATCGGTATCCAAACTATTTGAACGATAGTTGGATTGAGAGTGATCGGTATCCAATCTATTTGAGTGATAATTGGATTTGAGAGAGATCGGTATCCAAGCTATTTGGACGATAGTTGGATTGAGAGTGATCGGTATCCAAGCTATTTGAACGATAGTTGGATTTGAGGGAGATCGGTATCCAAGCTATCGTTGAGCAATAGTTGGATTTTGAGAGAGATCGGTATCCAAGCTATATGAGCTATATTGATTGACAAAGACGAGGTTGGTAGGATTGAAATCGATATGAGTTTCGATATATCGATTGGAATCGTACTCTGATAACGATACAAGCGATCGTCCGAGGGTACAGTTGTAAGTCAAGCGGTCAAATGTGATTCCAAACGATGAACAAACAAATAAATGGTATACCTCACCAACCAAGTAACTTTGTGATGTAACCAATCTTGGAATCTGTCAGGGATTTTGACTCCATGAGCGTCTCTTCTCAGGTTGTTCTCAGCAATCACCTCAGGGAATTGGACCAAGATGTCCCTTAGGCGGTAAATCTCGGATGCCAATTGACGAACACCCGCTCTCCAATGTCGTGAGAGAAATCAGGAATATGGACTCCACGAGTGCCCCTTCTCAAATTGACCAGCAATCACCTCGGATGCCAATTGACGAACACCCGCTCTCCAATGTCGTGAGAGAAATCAGGAATATGGACTCCACGAGTGCCCCTTCTCAAATTGACCAGCAATCACCTCGGATGCCAATTGACGAACACCCGCTCTCCAATGTCGTGAGAGAAATCAGGAATATGGACTCCACGAGTGCCCCTTCTCAAATTGACCAACAATCACCTCGGATGCCAATTGACGAACACCCGCTCTCCAATGTCGTGAGAGAAATCAGGAATATGGACTCCACGAGCGCCCCTTCTCAAATTGACCAGCAATCACCTCGGATGCCAATTGACGAACACCCGCTCTCCAATGTCGTGAGAGAAATCAGGAATATGGACTCCACGAGTGCCCCTTCTCAAATTGGTAAAGTCTTTTGTACGAAGACTTCACTTCCACTAATAAACAAATTTCTTCTTGATATAAGTGGTGGTTCTTGCGAGTTATTGTAAAGTATTGAATTCAAAGTGAGCCATAGACTTCAGACAAAAATATTCATCTCGTTCATTCTGTCTTCTTGTCATAACTCGCACTGTTGAACTAACTTCATACAGAGCGATAAAAAAATATATAGTGAAAATTCTGACATTAGAAAAAACTAGAAACAATGAGCTAGTGACTATACTACAAAAGAAATACAAACGTCTAGGGATTCGTATAAAAGATAATTACTTTGAGAATATAAAACGAGATAATTGCTACAATTGATAGATAATGATCGTAAGAGCGACACAAAGGACATCTTTAGCTAAAAGTTCCGTGGGGAAATATAAAATGTAACAGATAAGGAGCCATCGAGCCAATGTTGGTGGAATGAATGAGCTATGAATGAATAAAGCTGTTGCATTAAATCAATCTCATCAACATGATGAATAACAACAATACTTCGTACAGCACAAAAGGTAACTCGATCCTTCTTTTCATTGGCATTTCGATATCGAATGTAACACTTTCGAACTTTACCATCACGACCAGTTTCAATTGAATCGACCATACCAAATTGATAGCTGGATGACAACTTTGATTCGTGTTTGGTGAAGAGCACAACGTCTCCTTTCTTGATATCTCTTCCAGGGGATTAAGGCGGGGTCAAAATGCTTGCAACGTTACAAATCATTTTTAGAAGCTCATTTTGGGCTCAAACGGAGCGTATAACTAAGTAGAATAAGATTCAGTCTAGGCAGATATTTTTTTATTTAGAAATTTTGCGTAATTCGCAAAAATCCTCAATTTTGCGCTATTTTAATGACGTCATAAAAATTGAAATCCTAATAACTTTTGATAGAATTATCAAAATAATTTCAAATTTTGACCAAAGATGCACTTCCACGAACCCGCTTTATTCCCCTGGAGTCGACTTGATTTGAACCATTTTGGAGTAAACATGAGTTGAGGTACATGTTTTACGAGCCATGTTTCTAACCAGGCGTCGAAAATTGCTTTGTTCTGATCCCGGATTCGATCCTTGAAGACGATGTTGAACGAGCCAGTAGGACTTCGATCATTGTTTCGACCAAGACGTAGTCGATTGGCAGTTAGTAGATCGATGCTTTCGAAGTCTCCTCGTATCCCTCTAATTGCCATTGGTAGATTGTGGATGTTGTTTGAGATTTGAGCAGCAAGTGTTTCGAGTTGCATCAGTGATGACTTTTGGTTTGTGAACTGAGTAGTTTCTATTGATCGACGAATCTCTCTGATCTTTCTTTCAGCACGTCCGTTCATATTGTGTCCCCCAACAGGACATACTTTAAGCTCGACAGCATAGTTGATGAATAGTTTTCACTGGGTGTCTATGAAATCGAAGTGTAGGCCTTCACATCCTTTGAGGAGCTGACTCAGTAAGGACGTGCTTTGGATATCCAACCTCACATGACAATCAAATGCTTCAATGAATGCCGTCGAGCTGTAGTCATCCATGACCTTCATTGATAAAGTTGTTGTTGTTGCACAGCAGAAGACGACCATCCATACCTTGATGCTTTTACGTTTTTGTTTTGGTGAATAGGCAAGGAATGGTCCACATATATCGAGTTAGGTGGAGTAGAATGCGGGTGCAATCATCAAATTATGCGGTGAGATTGGTCCCATTTCAATGTCGGTGCTTTTTTTCATCAAGTACCTGCATCGTTCGCAAGATGCACGTACTGATTCCATCAATGACATAGATCTGTTGAAGAAGATATCTATATGTGGTTTCGATACCAGAATGGCGAATTAGTGGATGATACCAATGGATTTCGTTAAGAATGCTGATTGCTATTGGTGAATGACGGCACACAATTGGTACTGCAAAAGTAGTAGATGACAGATCAATCATTGCTTGAGTTGCTTTTCCAGTGATGGTAATCGAGTCGTTTGGTAAAATTCGTCCAGTGTAGATAATCACTTTGTTGACCATTTCGCTTCTGTTTTTGTACTTTGATGGTTCCACGAATTCCATCACTTCTTAGGTAGCTTTCTGGTAAAAATAATTCTTTGCAGTTTCCAATGATTCTTCAATTGTGAGCCTTGGAATTTCATTGTATTTGGAATGTTTGCAATTTCGAAGGAATCTGATGGTCATTGCAAGGATACGAAATACTGCTGAAAATCTGTGACGTAACGGGTCAATTAAATAATTTGAGAATTTGTAGAACTTAGATGCTTCGTTGACATCTGCTTTGGTGAAGTGTGATTGTTGTTCTGTTGGAAACTTCCTTAGAAACTTCCTGTTGCTCCTTCTGGCTCAGTGATATTTTCTTTGCTGTGAGATTTGGGAAGTCCTCACCAGTAATCCATGGGAATCCATTGATCCATGTAGAGTTTGGTGCAATGACTTCATTTGAATCACATCTCCTTGTTGCTATGTCTGCGATCATGAAAAATGAAGAAAAATGTTTGATTTCAACCACACGACTCCTGAGCCATTTCTTGAGTGGTCTGTCTTCATTACATAACCAGTGAAGAACGATTTGACTATCAGTTAACTTGTGGGATGCGTTGTGTTGAGTTGAGAAAGCCTGATGAACAATTTCACTAGTGTGAGCATTTAGAAGTGCTGCTACTAGTTCTCCTCTTGGTTGAGTCATGTCTTCTGGTAGGATACGTGAACGAGCAAAAATCAGTTGACACGAGTAGTTGCCACAGGCTCTCTTAAAACGAATGTATATTGCTGAGCATGCAATGGATTGACTTGATCCCCAAAATCCAACGTGTTGATTTGTAGACTCTCAGCATCTTCAGGTACGATAGCTCTTCTATACAGGGCCGGCGAATCGGTTTTAAAAGTGAGGGGGCTAAATGATTATAGTGACTAAGGAGGCCCCACCGGTTGGGGCCGACGGGCCGGAAAATTTTTGAAATTATGGTACTCTACATTGGCTTAGAAGTGATCTAATTTTATTTTTATGAAGTTATTGGAATGAAAAAATCAAAGAAATTAAAAAAGTAACTAAAACGACGCTCTCGAGTCGACACAAACTCTCTACCCTAACTTCATCTAAATAAAGTTTATCCGTTAGATTTTTATGGATATGGAGCAAAGAAAGATTGTTAAACCATTTTGGCTACATTGTTGAACGTAGCCAATTTATTTTTCTCTCACCCTCTCTTTCTCTCTCTCACTCTTTTTTTTTTGCAAAAAAGTGGGGGGGGGGGCTATAGCCCCCCTAGCCCCCCCGGTTTCGCCGGCCCTGATAGGTGATGTCTTTACTTTCTGAGATGAGTTGGAAGTTCGATATCCAGAGTTGACGAAGATTCTCAGGCAATGTGTCGTGCCAAGATAGTTTTCGGTTTACTAAATCATGTAAATCTAATTTGAGCGATGCTGTGATTGGTGTGATGATTCCGGATAGATCGAAGACTTCTGAAGCTTTGGATACACATTGTCTTCTGGTTAATTTTGCTGGTACTTCATTGATGACACCAACTTTCTTGTCACGATACCTTTTTGCAAAATTGAGGTCTTTGATGTCAAGTGCGATCGAATCTTCCTTTGGTTTTCATGTCATTCCAGCAACTGATATTGTTTCACCTTCTGATGAGAGGTTATCGTTTGGATGACTTCCTGAGATTGTTACACCTTTGAGAGCAAATCCACCGTGGGATATGACTACTTCGATCTCGTTGGATATTTCTTGGACTTCTTCGTGTTGAATGCCCAGATAAACAATCGTCGACGTAGATATCCTTTGAAACAGTACGATGAACATCTGGATGTTGGTCTTGGAAGATTTCGGCGGTCTCCCTCAAACCGAATTCTGCCTGATTTCCGCTTGATTTAACTCCGTACATGAGAGTTTTGATGATTTTTTCGTCTGGTGATAAATCATGGGCAAGTGATTCATGCCATAGGTATCGTTGCAAACACCAATGAGATTGATCGAGCTTGATTGTGTTATACATCTTCTGGATGTCAGTGTGAAATGCAAATCTTTGTCCCCTCCACCGAAGGAAGGTTTCAAGAAGTTTATTCATACCATTGCGTCCTCTGGGTAGGATGTCGTTCAGTGATTTCCCAGATTCAGTTGGCATTGAAGCATCGTAGACGACACGACATGGTGTGGAGATTGATGATGGTTTCCAGACTGCACGCCAGGGAATGAAGTTTTGTACAGGGTTTGATTGGAGCATTCTTTGTTGATCAATTGGTAGGTTCTTTACATATTCGACATAACCAAGTGATTGAAGTTTGGATTCCGATTCGATTATGTCATCCTTGTCCTGTTGATTCTTTGCAAGACGTTTGACTTGTTGATTGTACACGCATAGAGCAATGTTTCGATTTGGTGCAAGTGCAGTCTCAGGATTTTGGAGTAATGGTAATGTAGCAGTTGTTATGCACTCGTAGACGTTGACCTTCACAGAACGATTGATTAGGTCCTGCTCCACTTCTTCTCTGATGCGTCTTCAGTACTGTGTTCTTTGCAGGTGGTACAGTTTCGACATTTGACACATCTGAAGCTGATTTCACTACCAGTTGATTCTACTTGAATGAATTGGTTGTAGTCTTGTTTGATGTCCTCGTAACCCAGTAGTCTGAGGTCTGGATTGACATTGTATCCTTGGCGATAGATCTTCAGTTGGCTGTTGATAAAGTGGCTTGATTGGAAGGAATGGAATGCATGTAACTCTTCAAAATACTTCATGTGGACCACCGGTAACTCCTTGGCTGCCATCGACGCTTCTGAACTTTGACTTGTAAATTGTTAATCCTGATGGAAGTTCAAAGACCTTCTCTGGGAAATTTGAAAGATGTCGAATCCCAATCATGAAGTCAACATCTCCACCGACTCGTTTTGGAAGACTTGGTAACTCTATTGGATCGCCACATTGTTCCTGGTAATGATGCTGGATATCTCTTTCAACTTTGCCTTGGAGAGGATAGAATGGAGACGTATATTGTAGATGCCATGGTCTGTGCAAAATGTGATACCACCGACTCTTCCCATCCAGACTGTGCCCGAGTATTGTTGAACAGCTCGAGCACCCAACGATTGAGTTGCTTGAAATCTTGTAATAAAGTTAGCTCATCCGATGTCGTAGAAGATTGTATATTCCTTACCGTCGACTTCAATCGTTTGGAGCATGTACATTGCTTTGATGATTGGGTTTGATTTTTCGACGGTGTTGGCTTCATCTTTGATTGGTGGATGTTCTTCAATTTCAAGATGTGATAAATTGATTTCTTTAGAGAATGATGGAAGTTGACGTTGGCGTGTGAGACATCTTGATTTGTAATGTTCGAGCAGATTTTGTTGGTCATCTTTGTGGGAATCGCATACGAGGACGTGCATTTTGGTTGTGAATGGGTCGTGATACGGATGCTTGCAGATGAAGGCTCGTTGGCATTGACCATCTTGATGTTTGCCGGATTTGCGTTGTGCACCTGGATATAAACATTGGTAGCATAGACCCTTTGATCGTAGTTTTTGGAATCTTTCCAGTGGTGACATCTCGACGAATTTCGGGCATGCAAAATATTGTACGATTTTGGTGTTGCTTGGACCATTGGTTGCGATGTGATTGCGATCACCACAGATATGACATACCAGTTCGTCTTTGACGTCAGAATGATAGGAAGGCGAATCTCGTTTGTGTGGTTTCTGTTCAGGTTTCTGTGGTTCTTACTTGTAGATGAGTTGTTTTTGCTCTTGGATTTTGCGTTCGATCTCGAGGAATTTGATGAGTTGGTCCCATAGATCATTTTCTTCCAGTTCGTCCTCACACGTTGATTGGAGCCATCTTGTTGTCATGCTTGTGCCCATGAGAAGGTAGATACGTTGCAGTCCATCTCCATTATACAACCTTTGTTCGATCTTATGCCTTTTGCCGAGTATTATTAGATCCTTCATGGTGCTGATAATTTTGCTGATGACTTCTGCAGCTTTGGATGGTGATTTGATCTTGGAGGGGATTTCAAGCTTGGAGAGCTCAGAAAGTTTGTTGTCGAGTAGTATCTTCGTGTTTCCGTAGGACGACTTGAGGCGTTTCCACATCTCATCAATGTCGGTGTCAGCTTTGACAATTGACAGTGCTGGCTGGTCCAGGTAGTTATTTCGAAGTAGGTATGGTAGGAAGATTTTTGGTGTATCACGAAGGTTGATCTTTTCAAACTCGGTTTGAAAGGTATAGATGTCCATAGTTGATTCGAATCCACTGAACTTTGGAAGCTTGATTTTGAGGATGGAGTCCTTGAATTTTGAATGTTTCTCAAGTTCACACGATGAGACTTCTTTGTCGATAAGTGAGATGAGTATGCGAAAATTGGTGAGTGAAGCTTCATACCGTGTTTGAAGGCCAAAAACTTCGGATTGTTTGGTGGTACCAAAGGCTTCTTTGATGAGTGGTTGAAGATCTTTAGATATGCATTCGAGTGATTTGTAGATGTCACTTGTCCCTTTTTGTGCGTTTTTGAGTTCAGCATCTGGTGATTGAGATGGAACAAAGGATGTTTTACTTTCGACGAGTTTGAGTTTTTGATGAATACTTTTGGTGGCAAATTCGATAGATTTGAGTTGTGCCGATCGGTTTGTTTGAGTGATAGCACTTTTTAAGGTACGTTTCTTGGCTAGACCCTCTTTGGTGTATGCTTTGATGGTTTGCAAGGTGGTCTGGTAGCTTTGATCTTCATCAAATTGAAGCTCGGTATGCAATCGTTTATATGTTGCTTTGAGTGTTCCAATGACGTTAAGGGAATCAGTTATTTCGTCAATATCGACCAAATCAATGATAGGATTCTCGTCTATGAAATCTTCAATGTCTTCTTGGATGAGTTTCAGTCCTGGCTATGCGGATTTCACCAGCTTAGCGATAGCGATATGTGAGGTGTCTATTTTTGGTAGCTTGGGTATAGCTCCCTTGGCGGTGTCTGATTTTGGTACATCACGATGGAGTCCTGGTGGAATAGTTTCGTCTTGATTTGGTAGCGCTTGATCGTCTGGTTTTGTGGCCATTTTCGGTTCGGGCTTTCGAGGTCCTATCCGTGGTTGGTACTTCTTTTTGCTCCGAAGTAGCATGCGCAACAGCGAATTGTTGAGTGGGCGTGGCGATGAAGACGATTGGATAGCTGATGTAATTAGTAGCTTGTTGAGTTCGAGGCGATACTGTTTGAATTCAAGGCAACTCTGTTTGAATGTAGGGATTTGGGGTTGATTGGAATGAATGCGATCAGGCTTTGTTTGTAACGACTGTTCAAACTGAAACAAAAGTTGAATATTTCTAAATTTTATGATTGAAAACTTGACAAAATCTAATATAGGACTTAAGTTGGAATGAATGTGGAAAAATTGACAAAAATTGATTGATAAATTAACTTGAAAATTGAAATAAGGAGAAATTGACTCCTTGAAAATTGGCTAAGTTGACAAATCAAACTTAGGAAAAATTGAAAATTATTTAGAAAAATTGAAATGCGGAGGAATTTACTCCTTGAAAATTTGGCTAAGTTGACAACTCAAACTTAGAATAATCTAGGGTAAATGTTGTTTAATAAAAGCATTCATGGATCTTGACAATGTACGAAATCAAAATCAAAGTAAATCAAGGCAGAGGAGTTTTCTCATTGGAGCTAAGGATCCTTACGTCGTCTTTTTAAAGTTCATAGCGTCGTTTTTGCAATTAAACTCTTAATTACTGTTAAGGGATTTGATTAAAAAGCAGTTTATGGCTGCGTTCAAACCAACTGGCATTTGTAATTTGGCATTTGCTCATGAGGGATTCGATTTTAATAGCTTTTCCATTGTATTTTCTGTCATGGCATTTAAGGAATCGTCTTTTTAGAGTCATTACTGAAAAGGTGATTCCCTCAAGTTCAACTTTGACAGATAAAACAATGAAAAACATGGAATTTCTCAAAAACTGCAGTCATTAAGACTGAAACCTTTTGCCGTAGGGCTAGGCTATGGCAAATCTTGCAAATTTTACAACCTATAGAAAGAACTGAATAAAAAACGTCAAATACTTTAAAAAATCAAAAATGTCACTTTTTCTCTCTGTTTTGGTTCCTTTGTTTGATTTGAAATGCCAGAAAAGGGGATTCCTTTGCTCAAAATGGCATTTCAAATGCCAACGAAATGCCAACACGCTGGCATCATTAGGCATTTGACAAACCGAACAATTGCGCGGAACAATATAATTCAAAAGAATACTGCAAGCAATTACAAATGCCAGGCTGGTCTAAACGCAGCCTATAAAGGCAATTCTTTGTTAAAAGTGTTAAAGAACCTAAAACATAACTTTTGTGTTCAACTACTAAATCAATTTTTCGACTATGGTCAGAGCATTTAAGGGAATGCTTCTCTAGATTTTTCTTTAGAGCCGAGAAAACTTTTTTGCTAAAATCTGCTTCATAGTTTATCCAGACTGTAAAGTTTGTTTTTATTCATGATGTTTCTAGTTTACTGCCTGGGTCTTCCTAAAGCGAATGTGCGAAGCTTAAAATTTGGTTAACCCTCGGTTTATTTAGCATCTAGGTAGAAACACCCTCTTCTCACAGACCCGGTAGAATTTTATCCAGTGGAGGTAAAATAACGGACCAAAACTCGATGGGGATTGATATTACCACGTCTTTTATTGCTGGGAATTTGAATTACATTGTTTTCTAGCCAAAGAATTCTGTGGGGAGGAAAAAAATAGCACATTATTTTGCAGTGAGGATTTGCTTATTTGATTATTTTCAACGGGGACAAAAATCAGAGTATAATTTTCCACTGGGAACGATATTTTGGCCAATTTTTCAGTGAGAAGGGTTCCCAGTGGGTCTGTGAGAAGAGGGTGTGTAGAACAAGCAGTAATTACACATTTTTTTATAAACAACTGATTTTCTAAGGGTTTAGTCCGGAGAATGGCCAAAAAGTTAAGCAACTTGGCCTTTAGCAACCTAGCCCTGAAACTGAGCATAAACCAGCAAACGAAACAAAAAAATACCTAAGGGATATATCATTTACACGTTTTTTTATAACAAACAATATAAGAACATTCGAGAAGGCTTCGATACACACAAAATGGTAAAAATAAGAACATGTTAAGAAGAATTTTATAGGCTTAAAACTCAAAAAGTTAATAACATCCGAAGGCTTCAAAACATTTGGATGTTCTTAGGGACATTAAATCTAGATTTTCATTTACTCAATTTTATAAGTGGGGTGTTAATCTATCCATAAAATTTCACACCTATTTGTTATTCTTTATTCGATTTTATTTGTTGATATAATCATTTTTCAGATTCTTCCTTTTTATTTCCAATTTAACTGCAAAAAAGAACTGTTTTCAAGAGAAGCGTTGTGGATAAATTGAACTTTTTGGAACATTTTCTATTTATAATTTATTAATTCTTCTGCTAGCAACTAGTTACAAATTTTGATTATTTTGGATCGGTAAAAAGATTGCGGAATTTATGTTCCTTAAAAAAACTTCTAAACTTTTGACACACATTATAGTAGTCTATTTCCAAAACTGAGATATTTGAATTTGAGATTACAAATACTGTGTATCTACAGTTTTGAAGTTACACCCCCTTCTCACAGACCCGGTATGATTTTTTCAGCCAGTTGGGATAAAAATAATGGACTCGATGGGGATTGATATTTCCATATTTTATATCACTGGGGATTTCGATTATTTTGTTTTAAAGACAGGAAATTCAGTGGGAATGGGAAAAATACCATAACATTTTGCAATGAGGATTGGTTTATTTGATTATTTTCAGTGGGGACAAAAATGGGAGTATAATTTTCCACTGGGGACGGAATTTTGGCCAATTTTTCCAGTTGGAAGTGGTCCCAGTGGGTCTGTGAGAAGGGGGTGTGAAATGATGTTAGCTACATTTTGTAAATAGATGAAACTACATTGCTGCGATTATATATTTACGACTGTAGACGACGCGTTTTTAATTTAGTTCGAATTACAAAGAGATCTGAGTATAGGTTATTTTTCGATTTTCTTTCGGGGATTCAGAGACGTACGCGTTTTTTTATAAGAACATCCAAAAATTAAAGTCTTCGAATGTTCTTAACTTTTTGAGTTTTAAAACTAAAAATGTTCTTAACATGCCCTTATTTTCACCATTTAGTGAGTATTTTTCGAGTCCGGCAAGCCTTAAAATGTTTTTAACTTTCTCTTAACATTTTCGCCATCGAAGCTTTATGTTCTTTTGTAGGTTGTTCTTATAAAAAAAACGTGTACAAAGTTTTCTTTTTTACATCGGGGCTAATTTGACCAACTACTGATACAGGGGTATACTTACTAAATACTTACTAAATACTTACTAAATACACTTTCTTATTAAAAAACATGACTACAGTTGAAACTCTCTAATTCGACTTTCAAGGGGTGTTGGATTTTCATCGAATAATGGATCATATGGAATAGTAGAGTATTCAATTAGAGAGCCTCAACACTGTACTTACCTTGAACTGATAATTGTGTCAATCAACCAATCGATGAACTACGAAGGAAAAAAGTAAAGAAAGACCATGTAAAAACTTGCCGCTCTTATGGGTTCTTAAAAGAATCTCTGATATATTTTGCTACATGATTTGACTGATTTGGCCAAACTATTTAGAATACACTAAGAATATCTTCATCGTGCACTTCGGCGACTGCTTCTATGATCGTCGTTACCGGAGCATTTTTCCAAATCAGGATCTACTACAAATTGATTTTAGGTAGCATTCGGATCCTGACCTAAGAATACCTTTGGAATATGATTTTTCCCCAAAAAAAAAATTTAAGGAATTCCTGATGAAATGTAAAAACTATTCTTGTTCATTTGAAGGCTTTTGGCATTTGTAGACTCCAAAACATACAATTTCTTTGGAAATTGCACAATAATATTCACAAAATTGCAAAATAAGAACATTTTAAAAGCGTTTTTTAGGCTTAAAACTGAAAAAAGTTAAAAACATCCGAGTAGGCTCAATTCCATTTTATATCCATACAGAGGGGGGGGGGTTGGACGAACATTTCCAGGTGTAAAAGACTGATTATAAATATTCCAGCGTCACTTTAAGGCTTATAAGATGAAAAAATATTTTTTCCAAGGCTTCTTTTGCAAATCTTGCCATTTTCCAGGGGGTATCCACACATTTCAAAGAATCTTTTCTTGACTTGAAAAGGTTCGTGCAGCCCCATATTCTATGAACAGCCCAACATGCGTGTGACTATTTTTAATAATTAATTTTACGTTCCCCTATTTTGCATGTAAGTCTTACTCTGATTGAAATATAATTTAAATGTAAAACAAACGACTCTGAGAAGGAGTGGGTGTATCACGTTTGAAACCTAAATTTAGAGAAAGAAGTTTTCCATTTTGAGTAAAATGTGAAAGATTAATGAAAAAAATTAATTTCTTTTTAACTGGGTGACCGCTAGATTATAACAAGATTACCGTGCCTGATAACCCCTCAAGAACTTTGCGTTATTTCATTGCGATACATTGATCCCAATTCCATTTGAAAAAGCATTTCTTATGATTGGTATTGACTGTATAAGAGGAATGTTTTCATGATTTAACTTTAACATTTTGAAAATAAAACTAGAACAGTGGAGTCTCCATAACTCAAACCCGAACAAGGAACACAAATTTGTTCGAGTTAAGGTAGTTTCATTTTATGGAGTATGGTTTATAAGGCATTGTTAACCGAGGGGACGAGAAAACTTGTTTGAGTTAAGCGACATTCGAGGTGTAGACGTTCGAGCTAAGAAACTCTACATTATTACCAACAGACCATATGTATGAAAACCAAATGCCAGGCGATAAATAAATGAAAATTTAAAGTGTTGAATTTATTATAATGATTTTTATTATAGGAAAAAAAGGTTATGAGAGAAGGAATGAAATTAACAAGGAAATGTTTTTTCAGTATTTTTACGGCAATGATCTTCACATACATCATGGCAAGTTTGATGTGCTGTAATGTGCAGACTAAAAGAGAAGGTATCATTAAATCTGCGGTCCTACACAAGAGCACTCCCCCTCATCGGTGAAGGTGTGATTGGATCCCGGGGGATCCGATAAAACGATCATACGTCCGGCCCAGATTTAGGGTAAAATTAGCGTAATGAGACCATTTTTTTCGACTTGAAGACGTGATTAGAACTTTTTTAATGCGTGATGGTATGATCAAAGACTCCATTGGTCAAACATCGCATACTTTAACAATGTAGATTTTTAATATTAGACTTAACACTTGACTAAACGACCTTGTGATCAAAGGAATCATATGCTCCATTAAGATAAGAATATAGTTTGACAACTAAACCCCTTCAAAATTGAAGAGGTTTTAGATTTATTCGTCTGAAGTATCCACAAAACACCCCTGTCTCACAGCCCCGGTGGAACTTTTTTCCCACAATGGGGATAAAAATTTCTATCGAAATCCCAATGCAATTGGGATAGAAATTCTATTGTTCCCAAGCTTAAAATATCCATTTGGGATGGTTTTTGACAGCAAATTTTTGCATTGAATTTCGAATGGGGATGAAATCAAAGTCAATTAACCGGAGGGGCTGAAATTGTAGGGTATTTTGTCCACCGTGGACGACATTTTTGTCAATATCTCAATGGGGCTGGGGTCCCACCGGGTCTGTGACACAGGGGTGTCACAAATAAGTAAAATAATTTCGGAAAAAGTCCTTCTTTTTCTAATTTCAGATCGATGGACTAACTTGGCAAGTGTTGTGAGTATAATGTTTGTGATTAACCTGATGTAATGTATTAGATGTTTGTTACAAAATAATTGACAAGCAAACATTTTGATACAAAAAAATTCAATTAAATTCAAGAATAAAAAAAGTAAATGTCAAATTAGAGAGCGTCTCAACTGAATTTTAACTGTAACTGTATTTGAAATAGCCATAACGGCTGAAAATAATGAACGAATCGTCCCTTGCGATACACCATTTTGACCGTAATCACACGGTCAGACGCGTGCCACTTTATTATTTAAATAACCCCCCTCTAAACTCGACCCAACCCTTTTTTACACCTTTTCTATTGTTTATAGGTGCGAAAAAAGACTGGGATGTTTTAAGGGTGGTAAAAAGGACAAAAAATGCCCCGCGGCAATTGGCGGCTACGGTCGAAAAGATGTATTGGCTGAATCTTTTGATTAAGGTTATTATTCTAATTTTTAGCCACATATAAACGCCACAAGGAGTGGATTTCTTCTGAAATCACCTGAGAAAGTATCACACGCAAAAACAATCAATGAGGACAACGAGCAACAACAACGTTTATCTCATCTCAAAGATTTCTGCCAACGACGACAGAAAAATCATAACAACAAAACCTTAAAATTTGGAGATAGCTTCATATACAATGATAAAAAGAAATTTGTATATTGCCGTATACCAAAAGTAGCATGTACAACATGGAAGAAGGTTGTTTTGTATACGTTGGGTATTGTCGACACTCATCCGGTCAATACCTCTCTCAATACTGTGAGTATTACCATAGTATGTCCGAAAGAAAGCTGGTCTGAATACTCAAAGGCTTGGGGACACGAGAAATTTTTTGTGTGCAATGTGCAATGCAACATGCTTTATCCCACCAACACAAGAAAAAAGTGTATGTCCCATTGTTTTTTTTTTTATTTCACGGGTGACGAAAAGTTAGGGAAATACCCAAAAGACACGCTCATTTTGTCGTCCCTGGGACAAAAGTCAGATTTCATTTGGGGTGGAGAAACGAGAAAGCGTTTCAGTTTGTTGAGATGGAACATGTTGGATTTAAATCCTTGAAAACCAGTAGGGACTCTCAAAACTTTAGCTCACTTTAGCATTGTCAAAATGTGACGTGAGCAGAGTTTTCAAAATAAGGATAACATTTCGAAGCTTTGTAATTTTTACCATATAATCGAGTGCATGATACAGGGGTATGTTTGAAATTATTACAAAGCAATGATAACTTTTTGTTTATAACACCCCTGTGTCACAGCCCCGGTGGAACTTTTTTCCTTGGTTTGGATAAAAATTCTTATTGAAAGCCCAACGAAGATAGAAATTCTATTGTTCAAAGGTTAAAAAATCTAGTGTGGATGGTTTTGGAGTGCAGTTTTTAAACATTGAACTTCGAATGGGGATATCAGAGTCAATCTCCAGTGGGGCTAAATTCCAGGGTATTTTCCTACCGGGGACGAAATTTTTGCCAAATCTTCCAGTAGGGCTTGGGTCCCAGCGGGTCTATGACACCCCTGGTGTTTTACACGTCTCAAGGGGGGGGGTTCTATTTATGGTTACATCTCTGTTCAATTTGCTGTTTTCAGCTTTATAGCTACCGTATGCCGTACATGAAGGACTTCAAAAACGATACCCAACGAATCAAATACATGCAAGACAATTATTTCTCATTCATGCTCTCTCGTCATCCATTTGATCGTCTCTTCTCAGTCTACAGAAACAAATTTCAGAATCCAGTGGTCAAAAGAGCAAGTTTCCTGCATTATTTTGGTCCAATCATTCTTAAAGTAACAGGAAAAAATCTAAACACTCACTCGAAGAAAATAAGGCATGGAATCGAATATTATGATATCACTTTTGAAGAATTTTTAACGTTTTTAACAATGGGTGGTTATGACGCAGATGACCATTGGACGCCACAGACTTCATTGTGCCAAATATGTAAATACGAATTCGATTTCATTGGTAGATTTGAACATTTGAGTTTAGATTCGAATAAGATTTTCAAACTAATTCAAACTGATATAAATTTTTCAATTTCACATGACTATAAACAAAAAACAACCGATGTTTTAAAAGATGTCTATTCAAAAATACCGAGAACTTTGTTGTTGAAAGTTTATCAAGTTTATAAATATGATTTTGATGCTTTTGGATATCATCCCAATGAATATTTTCACTTTTTGTAAAAGATATACGAGATTTTAGATTGTTTATGATTTCATGAATTTTCATTTTCTTTCCTGGCAGATTCCTGTTATGGTTTGTTTTAGAATGTTATCGGCAATCTGATTGGTTAAAAAGAGTACAATATATCTTGTATTTTACATGTAAAAACATAAATTGACGAAAAGATGTTGTTTATTGTAGCAGTAGAAGCAATCTAACGTCAATTTGCTACAAAAGTGCCCTGCCCTTTTTTCCAACACAAAATCAGACGCAAGCTCATGTACAATACAGAAATATTTTACTCGTTCCGACAATTGAATTTCAAGCCCGAAGGGCCAGAAGCGAAACTTTAACCCATCTCAGGCAAGAGAAATTGAACCTACTTAATTCCCATACCAAACGCGCATAGAACGCGCCGTAATCATGACGACGGATTGTACGGTTGTTTTGGAGGACTACCTTTTTTTTAAATCTAGTGATAGAATTAAGTTTCGATCCGGCGTTTGGGTAAATACTACGCGTGGGCGTTCTGGATAGGAAATAAGTTGTTTCATTTCCCATCCAGGAATCTCGCCTCGCAATTTTTTTTCCGCCATCGGACTCAGACCTGATTTAACGGCCGAAGACCTGAATCAACGGCCGAAGACCTGAATCAACGGCCGAAGAACTGATAAATAAAGTCACCGGTCGAATACCTGATACTCATTAATAGATAAATTAGGGTCAGTTAAACTAGCTTGAACCACCCGGCAAGGCATCAGTTGCGATGGTCCAGTGGTTAGTGCAGTGGTATCGAAGACGAAAAATGAGTAGTACGAGACGAGTTATTGATATAAATTTTTATTTTTTTTAGTTTAAAATCTTTTAACTTAATTTGTTTTCAGTACTATTTCCCATTGAAACATCATATAAAAATCTTGATTGAATTTATAAAAAAGATTTATAACAAATTTCCACAATTCATTTTCTCCAGGTCTTCGGCCGTTAAAAAAGGTATTCGACCGTTGGATCAATTCTTCGGTGTTTAATCCAGGTCTTCGGCCACTAAATCAGGGTCTGCAACCTCTAATTCAAGTCTGCGTCCGCTGACGGAAAAAAAAATCTGCCTCGCCTCTAGCCCTTCGGGCTTGAAACTCAATGGTTCCGACATATTGTGTAAAAAAATATTGGAACTAAAGTCTATTCACGATAAGTGTGCACTCTTTTTTCATTAACCTATAACTTTTGAAGGAATTCTTCAATCTTTATAAATTTGGTATCATTAGAAAGATATTAGCGAGTGGAACAATTTGAAATAAAAAAATCTTTAAACAATATCTGAAAACGAAGATGAAAATGAAGAAGAAAAAACTGAAGATCTTGTAGAGAAGTGCTATGACTTTCATTTTCACTGGAGAGATTCTTTGATCTTAGGAGGTCATCACTGTGAAGAAATTTCACTAAAATATTTTTTCAATATAAAGTTATGATACAAAGTTGATACGTTATTGACCCCAAAAAACAGCAGAAAACAGCAGAAATCAGCGTTTTTAGACTTCAATCAGCTTATAATTTTGTTTGATATCTTTTGACTGAATGATTATTTTTGAGAAATTTTTTCACAGTGATGACGTTTGATGATCAAAGATTCACTTCAGTGAAAATGAAAGTCATAGCATCTTTCTACAAGATCTTCATTTTTTTCTTCTTCATTTTCATCTTCATTTTTAGAATTTTTTCAAAGATTTTTTTATTTCAAATTGTTCCACTTGCGAATATCTCTTCAATGATACCAAATTTCTAAAGATTGAAGAATTCATTCAAAAGTTATAGGTAAATGAAAAAAGAGTGCACACTTATCGTGAATAGACTTTAGTAAAATATTTCTTGTATTGTACTCGCAACTGTCTGATCGAGGGGCAAATCACTTGAAAAATGGTGTACGACCGAAAAGCTTCTGCTTCAATTTTTAACAAATGTTGTTCTTTTTTTTTGTTTAATGGTGTACGAGATTTATGATTTATTTTGGATTTATTTTTTATTTATTTTTTGATTCATTTTTGATTTATTTTTGATTTATAAAATTGTGTACGCGAGATTTATTTTAGTGATTTGCCCCTCGTGTCTGATAACTATTACATAACGCCTCAACAGTAAATTAACAATTGATTTTGTTTAAGGCTTCTCATTGGTTCATTTTTTATTGAGAGTTCCGATTTCGCCTCTGATTGGTTAATATTGATATCCATATTTGTTGTAATGATTGTACTCGATAACTACATTCGTCTTACACATCAACAACACTGTTTGCACTTGAATTTTGAAGAAGAAAAAAGTTTTGTAACTTACCTCTTTTTGTTTTGTAACGGCAGTACTGGATTCTTGTATCCCCATCGGGATTTTATTAAGAATTTCTATCCCCACTAAGGAAAACAGTTCCACCGGGGCTGTGAGATAGGGGTGGAAAATAGGATAAAAATGGTTCTTACGTCAAAATTATATTGTTTTTTGTTATAATTTGAAAATGTCAACTTTAATATATCGTTGGAAAGGATTAGACAAAAAGAACAAAAGGAACAAAAGCAAAATTCTTAAAAATTTACGAAAAAAGCAGCTAAATTAATATTTTTTAGTAAGAAAGCATATATTCTGCATTACACGTATTCACACAACAAACTATTTATAAGAACATAAGACCTCGAAGACAAAATATTCAAATTAGACAATGTTAAGAATAAAGACATGCACGTTTTTTATTAGAACAAACTTTATAGGAACATAAGGCTTCGATGGCCAAAATATTAAGAACTAAGGCTTTATTGGGTTTATGAACTCTAAGAAAACACTCACAAAATGGTGAAATTAAAAACATCTTAAGAACATTTAAAAAAAATTGTCATGATCTTATAAAAGATGAGAATCAAAAACGGAGCAAGCCACAGAACTGAATAGAAATACACAACAATCTTTCTAAAGACATGCTTTTTTTATAAAAACATCCAAAATTTTTGAAGCCTTCAGATGTTCTTAGCTTTTTGAGTTTTAAGGCTAAAAATGTTTTTAACGTGTTCTTATTTTCAACCATTTTGAGAGTATTTTTGTCCATTTTCCTAAGAAATAGGTGTTATAGAGTTCAAAAACCCCTAAAATGTTCTTAACTTGTTCTTAACATTTTGGCCATCGAAGCCTTATGTTCTTATATAGTTTGTTCTTATAAAAAACAAAACGTGTATGCAGTCTTAGTTTGCTATTCACAATTCACAATACATTATAATACTCTATATAAGATAGTTGCTTAGGGAGATGAATGTACTAAGTCTAGCTGAGACGGCGCCAATCCTACTCTCCTCATGAATACGACGATGTACTCCCTACAAGGCTACTCTAAGTTGGATACATCCATGCTATTGACTCGTGGTTTTCAAATATTTTTTCTTGATATATACTTCCCCATGGGACATACAGTGTATTTTTTTAATAAGAATATTTCGAGAATATAGAATATATAAGTAAGCAAGGAAATGACTGCTTTGTATTAAATTCATTTTCATATTTGGATGGTTCTTGTTTGTATATTCTGCAATATTCTGAAAATTGTCTTGTGCCTTCCCGAAAAATCAGAATGTACAAATTTTCTAACACAATGAAATTAAACAAAGTTCTCCGAGAACAATAGATTTATGTAGTCATCGTTTCACTGTTTTTTCTTACAGAAAGAGGAAGGTTTTTCGAACTGCTGGACTATGGAGCAGCATGGTATATTTCCCGTCGAGCTTGTGGTTATGTCTCACAGTGTACTGTATACCACGCTTAGCTTAGACTTTCTACTTGAAAATATCTTATTTTTGTGAATGTGTTATTTTCTTGTGGATGGCGAAATCGTAGATTTCCTAAATGGGAAATATTGCAGAAAAAGATACTTCGCGTACAAGTATGGAGATATGGACTTTGGCTGAATATTTATAAATTCTCAGAAATTTTATAATTCCTCGCATTTCAAGGAATTGAATTTTGGGAAAATTATATGTTAAACTATATATTATTAGGAAAGAAGTTATATTCTTCCCGAGCTTAAAATATCCAGCGGGGATGGTTTTGGACGGTCGAAAATTTCCAAATGGGGATGAAATCAAGTCAATTTCCCAATTGGGCTGAAGTTCCAGGGTATTTTTTCCACCGAGGACGAAATTTTGGCCAAATTTTTCAGTGGGGCTAGGGTCCCAGCGGGTCTGTGACACAGGGGTGTAAATATCTTAAAAATATATATTCTTTTAGATGGTTACATATATGGATTGGTTTGTTTTCAGTGTTAAGGTAGAATCTCACCTATTCGAACTTATATCATTCGAATCTTTTTATGATTCGGACTTATTCCCAATCCCCATCCGGAAAAAACCTTCTTAAATCTCCCAATAATTCAAACAAATTAAGATTTGCATACGAGTAGAAGTTAGCGAGAATGAACTGCATTTTATTGGTTTGTGGATTAGTCCAGACATTCATGGTTTGTTTCCATAGAGTGTAGGATAGTTGCTTTCTTTGTACTCAACCTCAGGGTAAACACCCGCTGGGACACCAGGCTCACTGGAAAATTTAGCAAAAATTTCGTCTCCAAAGGAAAAGTACCTTGATACAAAAGAACTTCTATCCCCATTGGGATTTTAATAGGAATTTATTTATCCCCACTGAGGAGGGGGCTGTAAGACAGGGGTGTGGGTACGTGTAAGTCGAACAGGAAGGAATTTCAAAAGCAAAAAAATTGAAAAGTAATGCTTCATTGAAAAAATAATCTTGAGTGGATGAATTTAAGGCTTGAGGCTTTAAGGCTTGTCTTTTCCCAATGTACATAGAAATTCTATTACTCAAGGCCAAACAAATCTAGTGTGGATGGTTTTAGAGTGCAATTTTTCCAAATGAATTTCAAATGGAGATAGAATCAAAGTCAATTTCCCTGTGTTGCTCAGACTATAGGGTTGTTTTTACAGCGGACCTGTGACACGGGACTGTATTGATCAATATAATAATTGACAAGGACACTCAATATAATTAGAATTAATTCTTTCCCGGTCATATGAAAATTGATAATTATATCCGAAGAAAACATAGCGAATATTTTTTGAGCTAATGATTAAGTTCCCGTGCGGCATGTTTTTTGAAAGGAAAATTCAATGGTTGTTACGTGACCGAAGTTTCATCCAATATGATCATTGGCAAATCAGAAATCAAGATGACAAAATAGAGAAACATTTGGAAAGTAGGTCTTTTCATAAATTATTTTGAGTGCAACGACTGCCTCGTTTTAAAACCATTGTCAAGGTGATCAAATCCCTTGAGTCTTCAAGTGTTAGTTTATAAATAAAGTAAACTTCTTATGAACTCCTTTGGGAATCCATCACCATTGCAATATTTTGAAAACTAGGTAAGCGTTACTCGTGACGTAATTTATGAAAAGGTCTATAGACAGATTTATTCCGTCTTTCAAACCTAAAATTTAGGGTTTTCTCGGGAAGAAGACCTAGAACACTTACACGTTTATGTTTTTATAAGAACATCCAACATTTTTGAAGCCTTTGGATGTTCCTAACATTTTTTGTTTAAGCCTCAAAATATTCGTAACACGTTCAAATTTTCATCTTAATGTGAGTATTTTGTCCACTTTCCTAAAAAATCGGATGTTTTACCTAACATATCGCATCGGCAAGTTTATGGAAAAGTCTAGGTATTTTTTTGTTGAAATATGAAAATCCGCAAACAAAAGAAAAATAGAAAAAATTGGCGGAAAAGATATTATGTCATTGCAAAACAGGTGTTTATTGTACTGTCAGCATCCTTCCCATGTAAGCATTAAATAAAATTGAAAATGATGTCTATTGTTCTTTGTTTACAAATCTAACGAGAAGTAGTTACTTATGTTTGGTCTTCCTATTCAAGAAAACAGGTAGCTAGTATTGTACTCTGAAAACCTATTCAAAATACACGTTTTTTAAATAAGAACATCCAAAATTTTTGAAGTCTAAAAATGTTCTTAAAACATGTTCTTATTTCCCCACTTTTTTTATGTATTTTTGTCCATTTTCCTAAGAAATTAGCTGTTTTCGAGTTCGCGAAGCCTGAAAATGTTCTTAACATTTTGGCCATCGAAGCCTTATGTTCTTTGATGATTTGTTTTTATTGAAAAAAAGCGTGTAGGGCTCCCACTTTTGAGTTTTGTTTCGAATGGATATGATTTAATTTGTCTTTGATAATCGTTTGTCTCAAATATTTGAAGAATCTCACCACAAGACGAGGGAAATTATGGGATTGGGTCTATACATTTCTGCGGAATCGCAAATTAATTATTTCAAAAGGTTTGCATAAAAAATGCCTAAAATCAAATTTTTCGTTCGCAGCGAGGTTGGCAGTTAATCATGTAAGTACCGGAAGGTTGTTATAATTAATTATCAATCATTAAGTGGTATTGAGATAATTGAAATTAATTGCGATTTCCTAATTAAGTAATTTAATGTCTTATTATGAATTTCAGGAGTTTTATAAGTCGTAAAATAACACCGCGGTTGGCCATGGAAAACCGCAAATTTAGAAAAAGGACAAATGTTTCTTTTGTGTTTTTAAGTCATTAAAAAGTCGTAAAAATTTTATCGAAATTTATTATTGCAAAACGCGTTATAAATTTAAGTTTATTTTGCAATATCTTGTTGGCAACCTTGTGTTTTATTGTTCTTTTCGGTGTTTTTGTGTGTGGAAGATCGGGCAATAAAATAAACCACAGACCGACACAGACCTCCCTTACCTTTATCCAGCTCTACAGAGGATTTTTAGAAGCGGTGAAACCATTGGCTTCAATGATAGAAAACTTATAATATTGAGGAGGAGGGAAACCCTGTTGTAAAAAATCAAAAGTGTTTTCTTAGCTCCTTGATATTGACTAGCGGTTTATATCAAAGTTTTACCCGGCGATAAATTTAGATGCGAACACTTACGCAGGACGCTAAATAGTAGTCGCTTATTTTGCGTAAGCTAATATCTTATTGTTTGCAATGTTGGCAAGCGAGGGTAATATTTTCTCTCTTTTGCGGCTTCTTCGACTTCCTTTTCGATAGTAAAACTAATGCCACACAGAAGTGAAAAATACTTATTTCTTATAGATTTTAGCTGAAGACGGGACCTCCGAAAACCGATCCTTTGAGAGACTGATTTTTCCTGAAAAGGTGACCCTTAGAGAGACTTTTTGAAATGTTTTTTTCGATCTTTGAAAAAAGTCATACCCTTAGAGAGACTTTATTACAATTTTTTCTCTGGAAATAAAAAAATTTCCTAGAGACTTTATTACAATTTTTTCTCTGGAAATAAAAAAAATTCCTAAAAATCCTGAATTTTCCGACCCTTAGAGAGACTAATTTAAAACTTTCTGATTTTTCTGACCCTTAGAGAGACTAATTTAAAACTTTCAGATTTTTCCGACCCTTAGAGAGACTAATTTAAAACTTTCTGATTTTTCCGACCCTTAGAGAGACTTTAAAAGGTGAAAAAACCGACCCTTACCGTCCGCACATACCCATCATCCATTTTTGCCTAAGTACCCCCCCCTCCCCCGGGGCTGAAGAAAATTAAGAGAAAAGTACTATTTTGAGGAGAAATTAATACTTAAGCGGATGAAAACCAAGTCTGGGAATAATTTAATTTTGCGCATGAATGAACAGAATATTAAATTTTAGTCGAAAATAATTTCAACGAAATCATCGGTAAATTTTCCCGCAATTACCGGCGAACTCACCATTTAATTTATTTCTGCTATAACTTCCGCTTCAGGAGCATGAACCATGTCACAACATCTGACCCAGCTGGCACACAACGTTTTTTTGACGTTTATCTAACGTTCACAACGTCCATATAACGTTAGATGAACGTTGAGACAACGTTGTGTGCCAGCTGGGGAATATCTCGACACAAAAAAATGATGACCTATGCAAACGTTTGTCGGTCCTCCACTCCGGAAAATCCCCTAAAAGTATTAACCATCATTACATCGGACCCACCCTCCATTGTTAAACGATGTCCAGACACCTTTGAGAGAAAAAATTGAACGTAAGAGAGGGAAAAATTTGGCGGTAAGGGACTCTTAAAAACGAAAAAAAAAAATGATCATAGTTTAGTGTTCCTATTAGACATCCCTGTTTCAGTGTCATGTAAGAGTCTTTTCTCTCAGTTGGGACACTATAGTGAAGTTTAGTTTTGAAAACAAATTTTGAAGCAATCCGCAATCTGTTAATATTTTAAGATAGAGGTACTAAGTTTGAGAGGTGACAAATATTTCCTTTGAGAGAGGCATTTTTAGCACATTTTGTTCGAAATTTTCTGGAAATAGGAAATCTATCAGAGACGAATCTTTTATTTCTTGTGATTTAGGATTCATTCAGAAGAATGAACTAAAATGAAAAAAGGCGCGGGAATTCTTGGAGCTTTGGACCACTCGCCAACCAGGCTAACAAGCTAAAAAAATCATCCTAATACAGTATCAATAAAGCTTTCATCACGCAATCAGCTTGGGATCTCAATTTGATTGTCCGTGAAGCAATTTGAAACCACAACAGTGGTTTAAAATATTTTATGGGTATTCCATACCCCAATTATAAATTTCGAAAAAATATATTGATAAAAAATGTCGCCAGCTCACAGCTGTGTCCCTCGCCAAATTGTCGACAAATTTTTCTTTCATTTGGAACCGCAAAACCGCTATTTTATTATTCATTCAATAGCTGACAAGTGATTTGAGTTGGTAGCCTTCCAGACTTTGAAAGAACAGATCAAAACATCTTAAAGTTAAGCTTTTAGAAAATGTTAAGAGGGCGCTTGCTTGTATCTTGCTAGAAATTTGGCTCAAGTGTTTCCAGTTTAAGAAAAATTTGTAGTGAGCAACTCAGGTTGGTTATATTAAGATGAAGATCACTGGTGATTTTTGGCAATTACCTTTTTGTCTGTTTCATTCATTTCTCGAGGAGGAATTTATGGTTATAGTTGATTAGGATTTGCAAGATCATTGATTTTTGAGCACTTTCATTTTAGGCCAGATTGTAAACTTTAGGACCAAAATATAATGCTCAAAATGAGCAATTTGGGGTAAAAATTTGAAATATTGGTCGATGACTTGATAATCTGCTATGTTGAGCTGCCTAAAAACGATAGAAAACAGAGGTTGCAGTGTTTTTCAGGGTGGAGCATGACTATTTCACTGACTAAAATGTCTCAAGCCTTTTCAATTTGTCTATTTTATAATCGGTGGAGGCTTCGGAGATTTATTTGCAGGAGACATTCATCAATGATGGATCTAATCCCTATCTGGATCTAAAATAGTCAAGAAAATAACATCTGAGACTGGGGAGTTTCATGAAATGAGGGTCAATATAACTTAGTCCGCCAAAAACAAATCTTCATATTTACACGCCCCTATGTCACAGACCCGCTGAGGCCCCAGGTCCACAGGAAAATTTTTGTCCCCGGTGGGAAAGATACCCTACAATTTCAGCCCCCTGAGAAATGGGCTTTAATTTCCTCCCCATTCAAAATTAGTTATTTCTTTTTATCTCCATTGAGATTTCAATCGAGATTTTTGTACCCGCTGTAAGAAAAGTTTCATCGGGGCTATGAGACAGGAGTGTATTAACATTTATACATTTTGTTCTTTTAGCAAAAGCTTAAATACTGGAGCCAGCCCATCTCTTCATTGCCAGAATTTTCTTTATTCTAAATGTTTTGATCCTAAGGAAGTGTGGTCATAGAGCCAACTCTGAGTCTGCCTGTCCCTATTCTGATTAAGATTCCCCTACTATATAATTGATCAATAGGGACGAGTCGCCATTTATCTAACAGCCTTTATATTAAAGGTTTCTTCAAATTTATGAATTTACTATACTAAATATAAAATGTTTTATTTAGTGAGTTTTTCAATGGGGGATGTAAACTTAAGTTTTAAGTTCTACAAATGTATAAGGAGTCTTAAAAATGACTCAAAAAGGGGTCGGGAGCGCCCCCTTTTACTGAAAATGTAGATTTTCAGTCTCCAAAAGTACTTTGTCTCGAAGTTTCTGTCATGCATGTTTACTAATTTTCATGTCCAATGCGTCATCTAAACTGATTTAGATGCTCTACCATCCTGGTCAAAATATATTGAAAGTTTCCCTGTTTTTAGAAATTTGTTCGGGAGAAAGTCGCTTTTGGGCTATTTGTTAAATGTAATCGAATATTTCAATTTGGGAGGGGTTTGTAGACTTCCAGGCCATATTCTAAGCCTTATTGGACTATCTTTGAACGTTTGGATCCTCAGATCCTTAAGTCTAAAGTTAAAACTCTACCCTTTTCCAACCTTAGAGCACCCCCAAATCGTTTTTCGCTGTAAGATTTCGTGGGAATTTCCATTTTTTCTCAAGTATCATGAGCACTGATGTTATTCGGGTCAAAATTCAAAATAAATGTTATCTTCGATCGTAGTTCTTTTGAAAGTGATAGAAGAAGATAATACAGTGTTAAAAGCACTACACCCGCTTTTCACAGACCCGGTGGGATTTTTCGACCCAGTTGAGGTGAAAATAACTGACCAAAAATAGATAGGCGTTGAGATTCTCATGTTTTCTTATGGCTGTATTTGCATTCCATTGTTTTCGAGCCAGAAAAATCCTTGTGGATGGAAAAATTAGCACGGTATTTGGCAGTGAGGATTTGCATATCTAATTATTTTCAGCGAGGACAAAAATTTGATTATAATATTCAAAGATTTTAGTTAGCTGGGATTGAGAGACTGTCTCTATGGTTTTTGTGAATGTGAAAAAAACTTTCTTATAACAAATAGAAAGTGCATGTTTTTTAGTAACTTAAATCAAAGACTTCTAATAAAAAAAATAAGAGTAATTTTCTTACAACAAACTCAAAATGTATGTTTTCTTACAAGAGAATCAGAGTTATTTTCTTACAAGAGAAACTCAAAGAGTATGTCTCTCATAAATTGAATTGCTCTTCCCATTAATCCAATCGCTACATGAAACCCCCATTAACAAATTAACGGATAAAATATCCCCCATCTTACAAGCTTTTATACACGGGTTAATATGATTGGTTTAACTATTAAATTTGATTAGATATTAACCAATCAGATCACTACTCTTAGTTATTCTCACCCTTTAAGGGAAAATCGTCTGGTGCAAAGGGAACGAATCTTCCACAAAAGTTTCAACAAAGATGGAATCTGATTGGTTTAAACGTATAATCGAATTACTTATCAACCAATAGGATTCTGTTTTCTAAGAACACATCGTATTTGAAGGAATGTAGTCTCACGCTGGAAATGTCGACAGAGCTCCGAGGAGACTTTAAAATTGCTAAGCAATCAAAATTTCCAACCCTGCAAGACTCTCTTTATATAAATTTGTTGTGTTTTTTATTTTGCTTTTATAGGACGATAGTTGAAGACTATCAATAGGTGCTATTATGGAAAGGGTAGTTAGGGGGCATCAGGACCCAGCTAGGAGGTGATTGGGTTTGCCCACCCATTCGCTGTTGCTGGTCTAAACCCTTTCTCTCCTTATTAAAGTTTTTTGAATCTTTAAATCGTTGTTAGATCTAGATATGGATATTTTTTGATGAGGCAAAGTCATATTCATTGGATGGTGTGATGGTTTTTTAGTATTGGTTGCTTGTTTTGTCTTTTACGTTGACCTTTAGGGTGAATGACCATTGACTTTAAACCCCGAAGAGCTAGAGAGAAATCTTCAAGAGAGAAAAGGTGAAGCTTTGAGATTTTCGAAGCTTTTTTGGCTGCTTGTTTTGTCTTTTACGTTGACCTTTGAATATCCGGGGTGAATGACCATCAAGTTTCAATCCAGAAAAGCTATTGTCACTATGCATAAGCTTCCTATTTCCACACTCAGATTGCTTTGCCACTTTCTAACGGAAAAAGACCAGGACTTCGGCTAGTTGAGAGATAAGCATCAGAAATTTAGGTAGTTTTGTGAGTAAACAAAAGATTTTCCGTACCTTTAGAAACAAAACCCTTCCAATCTCATACCGGTTATCCCGAGAAAAGTTACAGAAAGATTCCGGAAAAGTGGCAAAAATCTTAGTGCGGAAATGGGAATCTTATACAAAACGTCGGTTTGATGAATCAGCGCAACAAAGATATTTAAGCCTGATTTTTTCTGCTTATGAAAGCCATTTAAATGGATTTGGGAAAGTACCTAAAAGTTTGCAAAGATGAATTGCTCCACGTCCTCTAGATTAAGTTGAAAATTTTCGTTGGATGGACAAATACGCTATTTGAACAATTTGTTAATTTGTCCATCCGACCCCACATATCACCGTTGACAAATCAAAAGGTCCAATCTCAAAATTATTGCTTGAGTAATCTTAAGAATTTTTCTGTTTGTCTGAGTATGAAATTTTGAGATTGACCCTGTTTCATGTAGATGGGACCCTCCTCACCTCCTCACTATGCAAAAAGGGTCAATCTCAAAATTTAAGGCTATCTAGACAGAAAAACTTTTGGGATTGGCCCTTTTGATTCGTCAACAGCGACATATCTGGATTTTGTAACAATAACAGCATAGGAAATCTTCTTGCGTTGAAATCTCCACTGAAGATTTCAGTGTACCTCCACCGAAGATTTCAATGTAGTGATATTTTAGCTGGTAAAACCTATTCAAACATCGCACCGGGTGATTAAGAAAATAAACTAAATAACGTTTATATTGTTGTTAGGGATTACATAAAATGCATAGTAATTGCCTGTAAAACTTGAAATCACCAACACGATTTGTCAACATCATAAAGTTTAAGTCTACAATCACTGTAGGAAACCCTTTAAAATCGAGATTTAAGAGTTTTTAAGACAAATTTGTGTTCAATATTTGAAAATCTAAACTCAAACATAAAGTGGATAAGGAGCTTTGCAAAGGCAAGAATAATAACTTTGGAACGAATTTCTGCGCTTCGGTTCTTTGAATACTTAAAATTTTTGCGTTTCAAACAGCGCAAATTTATCCTTTAGCAAATTTTAACGATACTTTATTTAACAAATTATCACAGTTAGGATTCTGTAGTGCTTGTCCAAGATGGTGGACCAGCTTTGCTTTGTTGTGTAATAATTTCAACACTATTATCTGATTTGGACAATTGTAACAATATTGTATGCCAACTGGAATCTTTCGTCACTTTTGCTGAATTTCTAATATAGTTCAGTCAAAAAACGTTTTGTCGTTAGTTGTGGGACTTTGAGATGTTGCTCATCTAGCAAAACAGGAAAGACCTCTCGGCCAAGTGCGTAGGTCCTCCTATCCAGGGTTACTTAGAGGCTTTTTTAGTCTCGTTCTCTTATGACTTGTTTGCACACCATTCAAAGTGTCTTGGTGGTATGAAGTGAATGCTGTTTTTTTATATAAGAACACAATGCTTCGATGGCCAAAATACTAAGAACAAGTTAAGAAGAAATTTTCTTAGGAAAATGGACAAACATACTCTGAATAGGGCGCAAATAAGGACATGATAAGAACATTTTAAGGCTAAAGATTCAAAAAGTTAAAAACATTCGAGGAGCTTCGAAAGTTTGGATGTTCTTATAAAAAAAACGTGTATTAGAATCAGGCAGGAAATCAATGTTCATCAAAGCGAGTCTCGCGTGAAATTATAACAACATTAGTGTCAAACCAAAAATGACTAACGGCTTTAACCGAATTATAAATAGGATGTCGTGGTCAGCAGGCATTATTTTTAAGAGTTGCCTTGATTGCCTTGGTTAGAATATTTAATCATGATAAAAATTTTTTTTATAACAACATGCAAAATTTTTTAAACCTTTGGATGTTCTTAACTTTTTGGGTTCTTAACCTAAAAATGTTCTTAATTTGTTCTTACTTTCACCATTTTGTGATCATTTTTACCCATTTTCCAAAGAAATCGGGTGTTTTCGAATACGCAAAGCCTTATAATGTTCTTTACTTGTTCTTAACATTTTTGCCGTTGATGCCTTATGTTCTTATATAGTTTGTTCTTATATAAAAACGTGTAGCATTTTGCATAAAGAGTTAAAGAAAAACTTTTTGCAAATGTTTTGATGGAGACGTTCATACATCCATTAAAATGCCGAATCGTTCGTCTTGAATTGTCGAATGAAGACATATTTCTTTATAAGAACAGACTGTATAAGAACATAAGGCTTAAAAGGCCATCCAATTTCTTAGGAAATTATACAAAAATACTCACAAAACGGTGAAAATAAGAAGATATTAAGAATATTTTATACTTCAAACTCAAAAAGTTAAGAACATATTCGAAGTCTTTATAAATTTTGGATGCTCTCGTAAAAAAACAAAACTTTTCGAAATTACAATGGCTAAAGCTCTGGAATTTACATCCTTTTAATCAAACCAATCAGCAGCGATCTTTAAAAATGACAGGAAAAATGTTAACAAATTTTGAAAGGAGACAGTGGGTAATATTTTACGAGAAATCATTAACGGTTTGAAAGGCGTCTCAAAGCTAGACAACGACGGGATTTATTAACAAATTATTCCTTCAATTTTTTAATGATGTTATTAATTTTATTAATATGATAGGTTTTGAGCAGCCCACATCCGATTTTGATTTTTAATTTCTTTTTCCTTGTGTTGTTGTGGTGTTTTTGTTCGTAACTTGCTAGGAAATTCATTTTTTTCTTCGGATAGTTTTGAGAAGATAAGACAATTTTGGATCCATGATATCCACGACGTAATGTTTTCTATGGAAATACCCCGGTTTTAGCCAGTAGTGACAACTTTAAACTAGACAAAAAATGTGTAAAATTTGCCACTACTGACAAAAACCGGGGTCTTTCCGTAGAAAACATTACGTCGTGAATATCATGGATTGCACATAACATCAAGAACACTATTAGGCTTGCCGGCGATTTTGTTGACTTTTTCGTCACCGTCTTTTGTTGTTTTGCTAATTTTTCCTATATAGGATACTCGATTATGGAGAAAAAGAAATGCACTGTTTCCCTTATGAAAAAGAATGCGGGTATTTTTTATTATCACCCCTCTATCAGTAAAACCTTATAGAAGAACGAAAAGTGTTAATTACTTTAGATGAGGATGGTGGTGGGATATAGAATCTGGCAAACCTGGGCGTTCATTGGATGCAGTATGAAACTCAACAATTTTACAGTAAAACATAGAGCTGTTTAAACCTTTAAGGATGAACTGCGGTCGTATGATTTTGATGTTTAAGTTGATTAAATTAAAGTTCTTTGCCTTAGATCTTCAATATTCTCGGATAAAAGTGAAAAGTTCCTTCCCTGTTAAACTCATAATCTGTAACAAACTGGTATCACGATTGTAAACTTTCCCATGTGAAAAACATCTCATTGAATATACGCTTGAATGTCAAATATTTAAAGTGTCTGTAGTCTGTAGACTTACTAATACCTGCACTAAGATTGTAAGGGTATTTCATAGCGCCAGGCTGTAGACGACAGTATCTAAAAATCATGTTAAAGATTTAGAGTTTTGATTAATCTTGTATTAAGCATTAAGAAGGTTATTCATGTTTCTGCCGCTGATGTATTTAAAAGTAGTAAGTAAGTGACTAAGTCTGCCACCGCAGTCGGAGACGACCCGAACACGCTCCCCTTTCGATACACGTTTTTTTTATAAGGATCCTTAACTTTGCTCTGAGCCTGGAGTTCCTTATTTTTACAGAGAATTTCATCAGCCTCAAAGTTCCTTATCGAGTTACTTATTTACATAGCTGCTAAGTTTGGATAACCATCTTATACTGTCCCTTAAAACTTGTTTTCTCATTCTCAGCCTGAGCAGTTCCTTAACAACTCCTTTTTTTCGGACCATTTTCAGCTTCGAGTATTCCTTATAAACGTGTTCCTGATAAAAAAACGTGTAGCTACCTACCTCTCGCCTTGTACACGGTCTTATTCATAGATGTTTTGACTCGGTATGTGTAAATTCAAAAACATCTCAATTTTTATGTAGAATAGAAATAGAATTTGTATTCCAATTAGTATTTCGAAAGGAATTTTTATCCCCGATGTGGTGAAAAGTTCAACTGGTGCTCGGCTGTCTTTAAGTGCAACGGTCGTTTTTTTCTAAAAGTTGTTCGAACTTTAAAGGCTTATATCTCCGGATCTAGAAGGAGTTTAGAAGCTTGTTCGTAGCTCGTTGGATAGCTTAGAGTCTCCTCTTTCTTTGAACTTTATTTTTGGTTGACCATGAAGCGCAATCCAATTTCTATTAGCTAGACCAAAAATGACGATTTCTAACTCAAACTAAGCATTACAGGAGGTATAGCCCGTGTCTGCTATCTATAATCGACATTGGCACTTAAAGGGTTAAGGAATCATTAGTCAGGGACACGTATTAGCGAGCGAGACTCGTTTGAAAGTAACTCGTGGCTTTGTATATGAAGAAATTTATAAACGAGTTAACAAAATTGGCGATATGAGCAACGGGGGACTTATATACTTATACACATTGCTGAAATATTTTTGATCGTGTAGTTTATATAAAACAAAATATTTTTTATAAGATTCGTTGTTGTAAAGGATTTTATTTCTTATCAAGACAAGACTCTAAAGGAGGATCATCTACCAAGTTGAGAGTTTAGATACTTTATAAAATTGTAAAAATATTTTTCGGCATTTTTAGAACTGCAATATTTGTAATATTGCCTTCCCCTTGGCTTTTTGACTGTAGCAATTGCCTTCTTAAAACATCTAAAATTCTTAGATTCTCGAAAAAAAGTTATTCTTAATATTGTTCTTATAAAAAACGATGTTCCCTGTCTGGTCTCAGAGAGTAAGGCGCCATCGACATGTCTGTCGCGGTTTCGTGATAAAATGATGTCACTTTTTCATCAATGTAAGGAGAATTTAATAATTGATCATTTACTATGAATAGAAACAATGTACTGCCTATTGTTCAACGTCTATTGTTCTAAATAGAACAATAAAATATTGTTAATAGAAACCCCCTTTTTTAACATATGTTTTTTCAAGAAATTCACAGCAACTTGTTTGTGTATTGTATTATATATGAAGTTCTTATTAAGGAGCACTGCCGACCGAATAAACTTAATTTATTTATAGTAAAGTCTATAACATGATTGTCGAGGGGTTTGAGTTCGTCGGCTTTTTGAAACTTATCACTTTTGAATCATTTAAATGGATTTTGCTCACCCTATTTTTTGAGAGCTATGCGCTGTGAGTAAATTTAAGTGAAAAGTTTGTAGAGTTTTTTATGTTTAGTTCGCGTTTTGGTTGATGGACATGTCTTTCTTGAATGGTTTTCATTCTCATTGAACTATTACGGGACGAGGAACAGGAGGAACAGGAGGAAGAGTTTGAAGATGTTCATATGTAAATATATGGTTTTTATCGGCTGTCATTGTCCTTGGTTGGACCCTGTGTCTTCGTTTGATTATTGAAAACGAGACAAAGAGAGAGGGGTTCTCTTCATAACTCGCCTCTCTGGTGTGATGGCTGAGAGTTATAGCAGAGTAAATAATGTTGAAAAAAAGTTTCATGTAGTTTTGATATTAAGTGAACTTAGCTGGTTGCCCTGTTCTTCTTTTTTTTGTTATCAACCTCTTTATAAGATGAGAGGGTTACTACTATGTTGGTCTCTCGCCTTCACTGAGCTGTTTGGGAAATCTCGTACTGGGAAAAGTTGTTCAGCTACTTATTTCTCGCGCTGTACAAACGCGCGTTTTGAAAGAGATAGAAAGAGAGAGTGAGTGATTTTTATCAAAGAGAAAATTCATGATTTTGTCGTTGTTGTAGTGTAAAGGTGAGATTTGAGAGGTTTTTGGATGTCAACGATTTTGCTTTTAGAATTTCGTTTTCTGGAAAGGATTTTGATTGATTGACCGTGTGGCTGTTAGAGAGAACGAGTTGGGGACAAAATTTGATTTTTTTCTGAGATTTTGATTTTGATGATTTTGTTTTAAAGGACTTTAGAAGCGTGGTTCGATGTTCTTCACCAGGCTGTTTAAATTGTTGAAACTGGTGACCTGTGATTTATTTTCTGTGTCACACACCAAAAAAGTTCGTGACATTTTTTGACGGAGACCTACCGTGAAAAAATGCTCATTTTCTTTCGGGGAAATTATCTGCAATAATATGATGAGTTCCTGTTTGGTCACAAAAAAACATCAAAACATTTTCAACACGAAACTTAGCAAGAGGTCTTTTCTTCTAAATCTTCAATTTCTTCTCTAAACTGTTCTATTTTTCTTGTTTATGCTTATTTTTATTTTCGTTTTTAACTTCAGCAGCATGCAGCTTTTCTCAGGATCAGTTTCTCATTTTCGTGTCATTGTTTTTCATGTTTTTAAGTTATTTTGAAAATTTTGGACTTTTTTTATATTTTGCCAAGCATTTTAAGTTCACTGCTGTTCTTTTTTTTGTTTTTATAAACTTGAGTTATGAATGTTTTTTATGTTTAGATGCTTCAAAACTTCGCGAGAGGCTAAAGGTGAGAAGACGAAGGTCAAAATTTATAGATAATTTGTGTAATTTGTACAGCCAGGAGTTTTCTTAGTTAGACCAAGCAGTGCTCAATCAAAACGATAGATGAGTTAGAACAATAACATTGAGAATTTGAAAGATGTTTTCTCGAAGTAGACTTGTAGGTTGAAGCTCATCTGCCACAATGTAAATTTCAAAGTTAAAAAAGCGATTTCAAATCATCTTTTATCATCTTCCCATTACAGTATACAAATAAATCTTGAAAAATCGAAATTTTAAAACGAAAACATTAACAACAATGAGGACACCGACAGCAGCGACTACACATCGTAGTCACAACAAGAGACCACGTTGTGATTCAGATGCAACACCGACATCCCGACACAAACGATCCCGACCCGATCAACGAAAATCGTCGCCGACACTCGAAAACAAACGACAACAAAAAGTCGCCTCTCTATTAGATATATCAGCAAAATCAGTGGCTGGCGAATATCCATATCAAGAAATTGAAGAAAGACTCGGACATATTCCTAATCCAGTCCAGAACAGGATTTTATATCATTCTTTTCCCGAAGATGAAGCTTCCATAAAACTCTATTCTTCCAACAGAATACACATGACAAGCACAGAAACGAACCGACAACCTTTCAATGTCGGATTAAAAATTTACGATAGTGACGGAGTTAAAGACGTCATACAAATTGGTAAGAATTAATTTTTTTCTTTTAAAGCTGTGTTTTTCAACGTTCAGTTTTCATTTCTCTTTTATTTTCAGTCGCAGGACTTTAGAATTTATAGTGGCCCCAGACCTTAATTATCGGCCTAAGTTCTAAAAAATTAGTAGAACCGTTCTTTAGATGATCATCAAATTGAAATACTTTTCCATGGGAATACAACGGTGTGTTTATCCTCTTTTTCCAAAAAAGCAAGTCTCAAAAATCGCAAAGTTTCCCAGGTCTTGGGCCGGTAATTCAGGTCTTCGGCCGCTAAATCTGGGCTTAGGCCGCTTACGGAAAAAACATTTGCTACGGTTCCCCGTGCATGGTCGACTTATGGAGACTTCCCTGCATATGCCATTCTTCTTGTTATCTTACGAAGAGTATGAGAAATTGCATTTCCTGTATTTTTGAGAGGTCTATTTTCAAAAGTCGTGATGAGAGGAATGGATGAAGAGGGTCGGAATTTTCTTTCGTTCAAGTGTTAACGGTAGTGTACTTAAAAAGTTCTCTCGACTGGATAGACGCCAAAACTCTCTATGTGGTAGAAGTGTCACTAAAATATGTTGCACGAGATTTCACAGATAAGAAAGTCTACTTTTTTATGTCACTTTAACGTGGAAATACAGCTTTACTACCACATTGTCATGTTTTCAGTTTAAAGCATTGAGTTTAAAGCCCGAAGGGCTAGAATTCAATATCTAAACTTTCTCAGGCAAGAAAAAGTGAAGCCTTAAAAAATGCACTGCTTTTTTGACGACAGATTGAATCGAGCAATTCCTTTGTTTACGATTGATATTTTTTTCGAAATTTTGCGGTAAATTCTAGTTTCAATCTGTCATTTGTGTAAAAACCAGGCGATCCGCTCTAGGCCGCGCAACTTTGGTAGGATTTGTTGGCTTCAAATCCTACCAAGGAGATTGACTTCTAGCCCTTCGGGCTTATACTTCATTGGTTTAAAGTATACATAGATAGACCCGATTCGTTTAATAGTTACTCTTCGATATTAGTCATCAGAAAATGACATCTTCTGAAAAAGTTTTCTCCAAAATTAACGTAAAAAGGGTTTACCGCTATCAAAATTTACGCTCTTTCCTAAAGTTTCTTTTTCTCTACCGTCAAGATTTCCCAAGCCATTTATAGACATTTTGGCTCTTCATAAGTGCTTAATTCTGAAGTGTGTAGGTAAACTTGCTTTTTTAACGAACGTCATGAACACACCATCCTTTCCTGTAACCTTTCACTTCCCTATGGGCACGCAACGTCTTATGAACATCCCATGGACGGCTTTAAGACCTTTGGACGTCCTAGAAACGTACATTAGACGTCCAAAAGACGTTTGTGCCCATTGGGTTAAGATATGTTTTTCCGAATCCTCTCAAAGAATTCATAGTTATCCAATCCAAACCAAAAGTTGTTCAAAGCAAACAAAAACAAAATATGTCTTCCTTATGACGTTTTTAATAACAGCTTTTGGCATCATACAAAGAGGTACTCTTGAAATAGCTTTCTGACATTGTCTATAATTCTCAAAAGGTTGGCACTGCGCTTGACTTTTCCAAATGACAGCAGTGTCTCTTTAGAATCTGGGAATCTTTTCTTGACGTTGAAGGAGCAGTGTTTTTGACAATCAACACTTAAAACACTGTCTAGATCGATACGTGACTCTTCTGTTAAGCTAGCCTTAAAGGCACTCAAAAGAGGATTGTAACGTTATGTTTTATGCACCCCTGTCTCAAGACCAGGAAACAATATCACAGACGATTTTTTTCAGGGCTGGATAACCAGGGTCGATAAAGAATTGGCAGTAAAGTAGTAGGTTAAATAATGGGTCTGTGATCCGGGCTTTTTGAATTACTATCAAGGTTTTAGCAAAAAAAAGGAAAACCGCCGCAAGAAAACAAGGTTTCGGGTGTTTGAGTTGGTCATTATAAAGAAGTCCAATTAATTGAGCCTTAATATGAAAAACACATTACAAGGTCAAAGAACTGCGAATCCAAAGAAGCTTTGAATCAAGAGGTTGTCCTTTCAAGACCCAGCTGGCACACAACGTTTGTCTAACGTTCACAACGTCCATATTACGTTAGATGAACGTTGAAACAACGTTGTGCTGGGGAAGTTTAAAAATATTATTGATCGATGTCAAATGAGTTTTGAAAAGCCTTACTTTTGAGAGTGGTTAGGAACCTTTGAAAACTGTTCAAAATTAAGTAGGGTTTCACTCAATTATAACTTAGAGAAACATAGTTTTTCGAGTTTCTATGTTGTTTTAAAGTGTGACTTAATAGTAGTACACGTCTATTTTATAAGAACACGGATGTTCTCAACTTTTTTAAGTTAAGCGTAAAAATGTTCTTGAAATGTTCTTAATTTTGAGAATTCTTTGTGTGTTTTTTATGTATTTTCGAGAGAAACAGCATATTTTTCGGTGTTCTGGAAACCTTAAGTTCTCAACTTGTTCTCACTTTCGAATATCGAATACTTATATTCTTATATAGTTTGTTCTTACAAAAACAACCACGTTTTAACGGACTTTTTCACTAAGGTTTGTGAGTGAGATTTGCTTCGATACAGGAATAGTTAACTCGGAAATCGTAATCTCTTAACACAACATTTGAACAGTCAAAAATAACCTTCGTAAGAGGACAAGGAAATATATTTTTTTTGCCGGCACCTTTTTATATCCCAAGGGTTTCAGTCATTTTCTAAAAGTCCTCCTAATGGCCGGTTTTCAATTATTGGCTCGGACTCGGGAAACTCTTCTCGGAGATGTTCATCATCTAGCAAGCCCCCCCCCATGGTTATAAAATATTAAACGTTATTTTTGCTCTTGATTAGCTGATATAAGTAGACTTTCGATATGTTAAAAAAAGTTGGACCCTGGTTTTCTAATCACATAAGACGAACTGTCAAGGATTTTCTCATGTAATATATTTTTTGAAATAAGAATGGTCTTTCTTGATTATTTGTGAGAATATTTCAAAATTGAGATTAATCAGTTTGATGTTTTTAAATTCGATTAGAAATTGATTCAAAGTCATAAAATTTCTCATAGTACTCAAAGAGCTGGAGTTCTCTTGGTCAAAACTTTCACAACATAGACCCCTGTCACATCAACTATGCCGATCCGCTAAAGACTAGAGTCCAAATATCTAGATCAGAGGGCTTAGATACATATAGCGCTTCTAATTAAAAGAGGAATAGATTTTAAATTAAAATAGGTGTGTTTAGCCAATCTAAAGGTCATTTCAGACAAGATTTTCCAAGAGGGTTCCACCAGACCCCCCTGCTCAAATCATTCTCGTTACGGTCGAAAAATTACTGGCCAAATGATATTTATAGCACTGTAACTCGAGTACAAAAATCAGGGTCAATAAAGACTTAACAGTACCTAAACATCCGCTAAACATTCTTTTTGAAATATATTTGCTACTATGTCAAAAAAAAACATTTGAAGTATTTAGTGGTTTAACTTAACTGCCTCTAAAGCTCCTCCTAACACTTAACGTTTGATTGACTTTTAAGTATGGCTGCTGACATTGAGTGCTCTTACCAATCTCCATGAGTCATAAATTTTGTTGTTAAGGAAGGCTCTTTAGTTTAAGAAATATGTCCTTAGAATTATGTGTGAAGTCTGTGCTTGAAGGGTTTAGAGTTTAGAGACTCATTCGAGCATCCATATTTATGTGAAAGTTCTAACGGCATTCCAAATATACTTTGAAGACTTTAGCTTTTTGTTGCATTTTTAAAATAAACTGGTGGAACAGGGTCCAGAAAGTACTTTAATAAATTGATCAATCAATCAATTGATCAATTAAAATTCCCTTTCTAAGCGAAACGAAATTGATTAATGAAATGAAATTTACTAATTGAAGAAATATCATAGAACATGCTCATTCAGAATCGACAACACTCATTAAAAATCTCGAACATCTATTGCGCAAAGATCTTTCTTTTTGATAAGAAGAAACTTTATAAGAACATAAGGCTTCGATGGCCCAAATGTTAAGAACAAGTTAACAAGTTAAGTGGACCTTAAAACACCCGATTTCAAAAGAAATTGGACGAAAATATTCAAAAAATGACGAAAATAAGAACATATTTAGGCTTAAAAAACTCAAAAAGTTTCATCAAAGAAAATCCCAAGGCGTCAAAAATCTTGAAAGTTCTTATGAAAAAAAAAGTGCATTGCGCAAAGATCTTTCTTTTCGATAAGACCTTCAAAAATATATTTATCAAACAATGGATACCTTTAAAGTATTCAAAAAGGTTAATTTTTATTGTCGATTTCAAACAATTAAGTAAGCGAGAGTGGTCATCAAATGCAATTAAGTGCGTCATTTAATGGCTTTTCGAATTCCTTAATTACCAAAGCATAATTGCATACCAGCGGTGTTTTATGTCTAATTAGAAAATTCGAAAATGATGCAGAGACCTTATGTGGTGCACTACCGCCAGGTTTTTAATGACAATTAATAACTTAATAAGGCATTCAAATTGAGATTGCCTCTTAATTGTTTTCAATATCCTACATTTATTTCAATACTTTGAGAAAATTTCGATTCTTCTTGTCGGCACTTTTTGATTTTGAATATTTGTCATTGTATTCTTTAAAAGGGATGTACACCCGGGAGAATAACAGGATTATTTGTTATTTTTGATAGACAGGCAGGATGTTTGCTCTATCATTAAATGTAATTTATATTCAATTTCAAAGTGATTCCTTCCTCCATTACATGTTTTTTAATGAGAACATCCAAAAAACCTTAAAATGTTCTTAGCTTGCTCTTAATATCTTGGCCACCGAAGCTTTGTTTTTATATAGTTTGTTCTTGTATGCTCTATTGTGTCAGACGAAAAATCATCTGCTCCCAAAAATGACGTCAAGGATGTCTTCTTTTTCTTTCTCATCTTCATTTTCAAAAGATTTTCTCAGAAATTATAGTGCTCCAAATTATCTTTCCAACGGTATATGAAATTTTAGGTATGTGGCATTGGTTGAATAGTGAAAATCAAAACAAGGATTAGTTCACACTTAAGATCGAATTGAATTTAGATGCTTTTTAAACCAATGTCTAGAATAATATTCATTATCCGAGGTCTTAGAAAACTCAACGATGCACTTGAAAAATTCACGCTTTTTTAAAAATAAGAATACACTTTCTAAGAATGTTCCTGATGAAAATGGCCAAAAAACTAAGAATATGCTAAGAATATCACCATCATGGAATTTGGCTACTAAAGCAAAGAATGCTATTTTAAGAGCACTTTCAATTATAAATTATTAATTATCTCCAAGTTAGGCTCACTGCTTTTACAAAAGTGCCATTTTATGCTTGAGACGTATGAACTAAAAAAAGTCTGTCCAGATATAATTGGCAGTGGAAACAAAAATGCTTGTAACTTTTGATAGTCAAATATAATTATGGAAAGTTTTTTTGTTTGTTTTAGAGAATCAAAAGCGCTATATTTGAATGTATTTTTGGTTGAAAAATTCGCGATTTTTAGCGGTTAAATTTGCGATTGTAAAAATTGAGTTTTTTTTCTACTTATGCTATAACGTTCATTTTTACACCAGTGGTAGTTCAACCTTGGGTTAAGAAGTTTGTTAAATTTCAAGGCGAACAGAAAAGTCCTTCGGAAGATATGAGACCCGAAATACCCCTTGGTAGCACTTTTCTGTGAAATATCAAATCTCCAACTTATTACTAAAAACGGGGGTAGTGATATGATAAAACAGTTTTTCGATCATAACACATTTTACGATCTCTTTAATGACCTCATAGCCAAACTGTGTTTAGTGTTTTGTGAATTAGCAAAGTTCTTTTAATGACTTAAAAATAACAAAGGCAATATAAGTTCATGCTTATCTTTTCAATAAAAACAATTATACTGTGATTTCACTTCGTTTCGAAATAATCAATGATATCAATAATACCAATGCACCAACACTTAAAACACTTTCCAACTTTTAATTGCACTGTTCAAAAAAGATAACATAACCCCCGTTTTTAGTAATAAGTTGGAGATTTGATATTTCACAGAAAAGTGCTACCAAGGGGTATTTCGGGTCCCATATCTTCCGAAGGACTTTTCTGTTCGCCTTGAAATTTAACAAACTTCTTAACCCAAGGTTGAACTACCACTGGTGTAAAAATGAACGTTATAGCATAAGTAGAAAAAAAGCTCAATTTTTACAATCGCAAATTTAACCGCTAAAAATCGCGAATTTTTCAACCAAAAATACATTCAAATATAGCGCTTTTGATTCTCTAAAACAAACAAAAAAACTTTCCATAATTATATTTGACTATCAAAAGTTACAAGCATTTTTGTTTCCACTGCCAATTATATCTGGACAGACTTTAGTATGAATTAGGATCCTAACCTAAGAAGGTGCTATAAGAATATTTTAGGATGATTTTCCCAAAAAAGTTAAAAATATCCATGACGAAATGGATTTACACCATTCTTATAAAAACAAAGCGTGTTTTAAAGAAAAGCCAAACGGGCAACTCGGATAGTATTTAGAACTACACGAGTAGACTGGAGACACCCAAATGATTCATTTTTTAACTTTTAGATAAATAAGCCTACAGGGGTCCCCAGCCTTAACATTAGGAGGGGAAAATATCAACTCTTTTAAATATAGAACTTGTGTCTGTAAACGTTTTAAGCATACGAATGGACTCTTTTTTGGCTCTATTAAAATCCTGGGGATCCGTTTTTTTTAGTAAAGTTCTCCCTGCTGTTATGCACAGCCGTTGTCGATAGATTTTAACGGATGTCTTAAGTGTATTACTGGAAAGGCATATGTGACTTTGTGCGTCATTTAGAGAATGACTCATTGCAGTTGGCCTGTCTCTCTTCATTGCACCCCATTCTCTGCTTCAAGACGAGACCTTTGCCAGTATTATAAATATGCATTTAAATGAGCCTTCTGAGTCAAGATGAGGCCTTGCCAGTACAGTTGATATTCGCTTATTCAAACTTGCTATAATTCCAATCTCTCTGTTCTGTCTCTCCGTCGAACAAATCTGATTCCCCAAATAGCATTTGAATGAATGGTAATCTAAGTTAATATGAGGTTATCAGAGAGTATTTTTAACAGATTTTAACTTGGAGGCCCCTTGGAGGGGTACTCCTTAAGGGTGTTTTTCTATGACCAGTATGACAATAATTCAAGGCAGTCAGATTTTAAGAGGTCTCGAAACATCGGCATTTGAATTTTTAACAAAAAGATTTAACGATTGGATTCTGTTTTTGATTTCTTTTGAAAAGTTCATTCGCATCGATCGATTTATCGGCAAATCAAAATCTCATCTTTCGCAAATGAAATAAAGTGAACAGAAGAGATCTCCTACTGTGAGGTTGAACTCGTATCTGTTAAAATCGTTGTTTCGGTTAATAGGATTTAGAACCTTGTCGGCAAAGAAGAGATAAGGTGAAAATTTGCAATGACTAACATGTTTTGCTTTTTCAATCATAGAAATTTAAGTGTAGGAAATTTTACTGATCCAATTTTTCTTCTTATGTCATAAACAAAAAACCCGAAAATTTTTACTTTACCGATCGAGTCGGAGCTTTTCACTTATTATTCTTAACAAGATATTTGGATTAATTTTTTAATGATCTGAGAGAGAAGCAAAAATTTTTATGAATATTTAACAAAATATCAAAGAAATTCTTTCAAACACTGTTTTCCGCCATCTTAAATCTGATAAAATATCATCAAACAATCTTCCACTTAAATAATCTTATTTGGTCCCTTTGTGTGTGAAAGCTCCTTTAAGTAAGCCAAATTCAATCGAATTTAAAAGGAACTATGATTTATTAATCGCATTCTATCAATTCGTTTTCCTTTTCACATAAATAAGCCGCAAAAAAAAAAAAAAGTCTTTAAAGGCACTATCGCGGAGAAAGTCGCTTTGGATATATCTATAGATTACAAGCCTTCTTTGAGTACACATAAACAATCAATTTTTAAAGAAAACAAAATTGATTATATCTAAAGATTTTCATACATGCTTGCAAATGAAGGGTCCTGGGGAGACCGAAAGCGTCCCCTAGTGTTTCTAAACCACGCCGTATATTCAAGCTTGTCTCTTTGCTTAAAGATGTGTGAAAAAATGTAAAAATTCCGCAGATTTTTCTTGAGCTCTATTCCGTCTATAAAAAACCGACACTTTTTAAAAGGGGTGAATGCACTTTGATAAAGCCTTTAAGATATAAAACCAAGGCGAACACTATATAGTTGCAGGTTCTTGTAATTTTCCAACATTAATCTTTGTTCTCCTAATTAGAAAACTTATTATTTTAGTTTGCCTTGTGGCTTCTACCTATTATTTTTAGTTAAAGCACTTAATAGCTGTAAGACTATTCTCGTCAAGCACTGATACACTTAAGGGAGCTCGGAAGAAACAAGCTATATGAAGTGACGCTAGACGAACCCAGGGGCTTATTGAGTCTCATCTTGATACGATCATACTTCCTAAATTAATACAAAAAAGACTCCATCAAAACTAATCGAATCAAGGAAATAACAGAATCCAAATCATTAGGTCGCCTTCTGTTTCTGATTCATAAATAATCAAGGATGTATGTTTTTTATAAGAATATCATGAAGTCAAAACATTTTGGAGACCTTGAGTGGGTTTTAAAACTAAAAGTCGTCTCAAATTGTTCTTATTATAGAAATTTAATCTGATCCCGTAAGAAATTGCACGTTTTAGAGTCTATAAAGTCTTGAAAATGTTCCAAAGAATGTTCTTAAATTCTTTTGCTGCGGAGCATTATGTTCTTACTTTGTTCTTATATAAAACAGCTTTGGTAGAGACATAACCCCTGCAAGGTATTGCTTAATATCATGGGGTGCAAAAGACGAGCCATCTCGACAGTATTAATCTTGTCAAATTAAACAGGGATTTTGTTCAACATTTCTCTCTCTCTCTCTTCCTCTTCTGCCTCCTACCGCTATATATCTCTGATATCGGTAAAAATAAATTTTTAAGGTCATCATTATCATCATCATCCTTCAAGGTCTTTAATGAAGGTTTAAGGTACCCCAGCTGGCACACAACGTTGTTGCAACGTTCATCTAACGTTATATGGACGTTGTGAACGTCAGATAAACGTTGAAACAACGTTGTGTGCCAGCTGGGACTTCAATGTATAAGAGCAGTAAGCAATATTGTGTCTTTACCTGGATCCGACTTGTTTGGGAATTTCGAAATTTATAGCCGTTACTTTTCTGCGATAGAAGTCAGATACACTTTGGAACAGAGTATAAAATACTCAGAGAGGGCATATGATAAAAACCCTATTTTTAATCAAATTGTAACATAGTGAAACATAGATGAATGGTACTGTTTTTAGATGTTGCACATCATAGGAATAAAAAAAGATCAAAGAAGCCTTATACTTCCTTCTTTGAAGTATTTAGTAAGGAAGACGTACTTCAATGTCTTCAAACCGAGGTTACCCTTTTGTGACGTACTGGATTTTTACGGAACAATATTTCCTGTTTACATGAGTTGTGTGTGCTTCTACCAAAAATAATTTTACGTCAATGCTAGGTTTGGTGTATTCCTCGTTTTGTCAAAAATGTTTCTTTATTGTGGCAAAATAGTTGGTAAACAGTAATGTTTGTGGTAGATACTTTTTTCACAAAAGAAGCCCGAATCAGTCCTAGAGCTAGAGCTATAGACTTCTGCCAAAACTTATTCGACAAGTGGCCAATATTCTACAAGTGGTCAAAGTTCCTTTAAAAAATGGCGAAAATAAGAACATGTTAAGAATGTCCTGAGGCTTCAAAAGTTTTAGATGTTCTTATAAAAAAATGTGTAAACTCTCTACACTTTTACAAAGAAACACTGACACTGGCAATTCATCAAAGAGACAAAGTGATAAGTTCGTTGAGTCAGGGTGTTATAATATTAGCGGTTTTACTTTTCCTTTCATGTCTTTAGAGTGTGAAAAAGTTTTGATTCCAACACTGCAGGATAGCAGGCGACAGACTCCTTGTATTGTGGACATCCTTCTACTAAACAAGTCTGAAAATTTGTTAAAAAGAGAAATTCTCATACTTTTATCTGTTTGCAGACATCTGGCAACTGATGTTTTTACTTTATGTGGCTCTTTGTCACACTGCGGGGTATTTCAACTTTGATGACTCAACGAAAAAAAGTTTTTGTTTGGTTGTAGACAATTAAAGGTCACGTTTATTGATTGAATACCTACGAAAATACTAATTCGAGACTCTTTTTTAATAGATTCTTATCACTAGACATCTGGCTAACAGTTTTACTTTTGTGGGTCTATCTTTCACTGCGGGAGAGGTTTAAAAGTAACATGCTTCAAACTTAAAATGAGTCATAACATAGCTCGAGACTTTTTACTCCTTAGTATAGCAAAGTCTCTTTTTGATGCCCATATTAAGAGTTCTGAATTTTCAAAATAATGCTCCTTGAATTAGGAACTCTTTTTACAATCTATGTATTTTAGGTTTTATATAAAATAAGTTATAATCAACTTCTTCTTTTGCTATCTTTGCAGGCTTTCACTTAAGCGGTGTTGTACATGAGAAAGTTGGCATCTGCAACCGACAAAAACTGTGCGTTTACAAAGCTTCCATGACATTTGATCGAAACTGCATCACATCCACGCAGTGTTCATGCAGTAATAAAAATCTACTCTGGTGTTCACATATAGTTGCTGTCGCAATCTACAGAATCCGAAATCCAACCAAAATCCCGATTAAACCACCAATATCCGATTCGGTATTAGAACTTAGTAATCAACAAATTCAAAAACTACTCTTAACTTTAATATCGGAAAAACAAAATGAAATTTTACCTGATGTTCAACGCCTACTAGACCAAATCCGATCACCCGAATCGGAAATTTCCCGATTAGCCGGTTTCCCCGATCCGACAGCTGGTGGTTGTTCAGGCGAAGAAAGGCTTTGGCACATGGATAATTCGTACATTACAAAACAAGTTTCGGATGATTTACTTGAAGGGACTTCAGGCAAAAACACAATCGCTCTTCTAAATAAGGTAAGTTTGTTGTTTTGTATTATTGCGTAAATAGCCAACTCATCTAAGATTCCACGCCGACCTTAGTGCAGTTGTCCATTTTGTCTAATTGGGTGTTTTACAGTCTTAAAATATTCTTGACTTGTTCTTAATTTTTACCATTGGAGCCTTACGTTATTATATACACGTTTGTTTTTTTAAGAAACACACTTTTAAAGAAACATGAGGCTCGGAAGCCTAAAAACTGAGAAACATCTAAGAAATATGCATGCTGAGGCTGAGAATGAGAAAATAACATTTTCTAATTCGGTTTTTCTTAAGAACCTTCCAATCCAGCCTTCCATAAGGCTGATTATGTCAAAAAGTTTAGAAACATATAAGAAACATTTAAGGCTCAAAAGGCCGATTTCTTAATAATAAACATTGAGGCTGCTTGGTAAAACTAGTTTCTTAAAAAAACAAAAAACGTGTAGTTTGTTCTTATAAAAAAATAAATGGAGGAACGATGGGAGCAGGGATTTGAATCGGGCGCCAATCCTTAGACCAATAGACGATATCGGCTTTCCGAATTCTCCCCGAATGATTACCCATGATGCATTGTTAGGGTTAGGGTTATCGTCCGTGAATTTTTTTGCGCAATGCATCATGGGTAATCATTCGGGGAGAATTCGGTTAAGCCGATATCGTCTATTGTTTAGCACTCCTTATTTGAGAATTCAGTTTTTTGATAGATGCATATTATTTCATCCTTTACAGGTCCGTGAAATGTTATCAGTCCGAGACAACAATTTCATCAATTTACTTCTCGCAATTACCGATACCATTTTGGATATCAGTTGTGAGCAACCTGAAGTACAAACATGGCCTCACGTTCGGAAGATATATGATGAATTACAAGCACTCTGGATGTGTATCATGTCTGACCACGATATGACTATGGACACACGACAACGATTGATGAAGTATTTAAAGAAAGTCAGGGAATCACCCTCGTTTCCGCGAGAGAATGGAGATGACCCGAAGTCAGGATATCTCCTTGAACCATGTTTAAATGACGACACCCAAGGTAGGTCTTTTAGATGCAAATATTTTTCAAAAAATTGGATTAATTGATGAAGGTCTTAGGAATCGTAGAAACTACAACAGTGGAAACTTATAAATTAAAGCAAAAAGACGACTTCGTTTTAATCAGAGGGAAATTTAGGCTTTTTGGTCAAGAACTCTTACACTCTTGGACTAATTTTCATTATATCTGTTTTTCTAGAAGATGACCTATGGACTATTGGTGCTGAGATCGATTGCTTGAACCTGCGTGGTGACATCACTACAGCATTACAGAAAGCCAAACAAATATTGAAAACATTGAAACAATCACGAAACTCTTTCTATGATTGGAAAATGTTCAACAAGCCCACCGAACCGATCTTTGTCGCTTATAACATGTTCACGGCTAACGGGCTAGAATCTGAAGCAGTTGAACTAGCCTTGATCGCTCTTTCACAATCATACACAATTCCTCACGGTGAATACGCGCAATCCAGGCTAACGCACCGGTACGAGCAACTTATATCACAACTTGAATCCTTAGACTTATCCAAAGACGTTCTGCAAAATACATTACTCAAATACACTAAAAAATACTATGATTCTCTACTACAAAAAGCTGAAGAAAACGAGTCAATGGATATTTTACCGAACCATTGTTTTGTACGTTTCTTGTTCCAGAAAGTCGTTCCGTTAAATAAACAACTGGCCTGTGATATTGCTTTACATTTATTACCTTTGAACTTGAACAAAAACAATGACGTCATAACCGATGACGTCATCGAGGACGAACTAATGGAATTCGAAGTTTATAATGACGTCATCTCGTATGTTAAAACGCATTTGGAGTACCAGCAAAGTGAGTTGGCAGCCTGTCTATTAAAGGAATGCCACTCGGGTACAGAAAACCTGAAACTAACACTCACCGCTATCCTAGAGAATGTTAATCAACCCGAACAACTTTTACGATTAGCGAAATTATGTCAATCAATGGTAACACGTGATCAGAAATCAATAATCAATCAAGACTTTCAAAGCGCCGCTTTCGAGCTAGGTGTTCGAAGCGTGCGGCTTATTACTGACGTATTAGAACGCAAATCATGTATACGCTGGCTCGTATCATGCGCCGTAGATACCGGCCGCGCAGCCGTTGAATTTCTTTTACGTAACTGGACTGATCTGTTCTCCGCTAAAGAGATTGCTGCCGATGTGGCGCCGCTTATGACGTCACAACCTGTTTGTTTCCAGTTGAAAATGACATCGAGTTATACAAAGGAGGAGTTAATTACCTCTGTTAGTAATATGGTAATCGAGGCATGCATTAAAGACCCAATCCCATGTGTTCTGTTCGCGTTAACTCTTTGCGAAGAGAATCTAGAGAACTTTGAACTTGTTTGTCAAATCATAAACGAATCAAGTGACCGTTTCAATGCAGCCCAATTATTTAGCGTAGCACGTTATTTGGAAAGTAAAAAGCACCCAGATCGAGCATTCAAAGTTGGACTTCGTGCGTTAAAGAAACTAGATATTGGTGCACTAGATTGTCAACATCCAGCTGTTTGTGATATCTTTTGGATCAGTACGTTAGCATGCTCTCTTGGTATCGATGAAATGACGCAAATAGTGCCTGTTATTGAAAACTGTATACACAACCCCCTGATTTTAACTGATATCGCTCAAAGATGTTCATCTGGAACTTACAGACGCGGCGGACAAGCTTTCTCTTGTTCTAAAGAGCCTTTAAACCGTCTAGTAGCATCAGCGCAGAAACTTTTTATACAGGATGTTGAACTAAAGTTACGTAACATCACACGTAAGAATTATGTCGATTTCACTGATTACCTCATAAAAATTAAACGAGCTTTCTCATTGGCCGATGATGGAATGGAACAATTTAATTGGTTAATTGACTTCATTGTGACGTCACAGAAAGGGAAAAAGAAACTTCACCAACTCGTCACCAGTACTTTTTTGAAAGACCAGAATCCCTTGCAACGGACCAATGTTACTTGCGTGAATGCTATGGAATAAGTATTAGTAGATTTTTTACAATATATTGTGGAAAAAGAAATATTAAGCTAGATTGTCGAAAGAGAAAAAAACATCGTCAACATGGGCCAAATTAAATCGACAATATTGTACTAGCCATACCAATATTCATGATTCGTGACTTTTACTATATTCAAAAAACCAATGGATATGAGTTTTGACTTTTAATGTCATTTTAAATGTTTTTAAAGGAGCATTTTAATTTTTATTTGAAATTTCTAAACATTTTTGAAATATTATTGAAAACCATGTATATAGTTTGTATCATATTTTTTCGTTTTGTATATATTATCCTACATGAATGCAGAAAATCAATAATGCAGAAAATATAAAATATTTTTATAGAAAAAGAAATTTCAGTCTGGCACAATTTCATTCTAATAACCACACCCCTGTCTCACAGCCCCTGTGTGACTTTTTTCCTCACTGGGGATAAAAATTCCTATTGAAATCCCAATGGGGATGGAAATTCTTCAAGGGTTAAAAAATCCAGTGTTGAGTTGTTTAGGTTGTTAATTCTGTTAAAAAAAGGTCGGAAATCGAATTCCATGTGAGTTTATGTGATGTTTCTTTTTGTTATTTCTTTCATTTTGCTATTATTTTGCAGTTTCATCTTTTTATCATTCACTTAGTCACTAGCAACTCCAGAGGATTTCAGAAAAAGCAAGTAAGTTTTAAGCTCAGTACATTATAATCAGAATGGACAGGATTTTGACAGACCCTAGAAAATCTGTTAACTATTTGATTGATTAATTCTGGTAAAAAGACGTTAGTAATATGTTGCATCACCTTCTTTTATAAATAGTCCTAAGTTTTAATGGGTAATTAACTTTTTATTTTGAAGTTTTTTCAAACTGTCCGCAAAGAATTGAACTGTTTAAAATTTCCGGAAAAATTTTCTAAATTAATGCATCAAAAGTTATGGCTGTTTTTCTATAAAAAATTGGGATCGAAAACTGGTCAAAAAGTACTATTTTCAAGATTTTGAAGCAAATAAGCATTTAGAAAAATTTCAGTTTGGTAAAAGATACACCACCTAGCGCAAAAAATGTTTCAAAATGTTTTTTCTTCGCGGAAAATAAGCTCTTCAAAGTTGAAATACTCTTCTTCGCCAAAGTCTTCATTTTCTTCTTCATCAAATTTTTCATTACAATTCTTAAATTTTCAGACTCACGGATAATTGGCCTAACAGAAAATGTATAACATGCCACAGTTTTGTTGGCTACATCAAGTAGAATTTTACATTTTGTAAGTGGCAAATATTAAAAATTCACTATGGTCAGAGCCCTTAATTTAAGATTTTAACGTGTTCACTACCGACTACGAGTATACTTGTAGTAGAAAGGGTTAAAAATAACCTATTTCAAAGGATTCGTATTTTTAGTACATGATATTTTCCTACGTCACTGCAGTATGTAATCTATTTTTATGGTTTAGCATTCTTTTGTGAAATGAGATCAGTTTTACGCAGCAGTCGCGTCCAGGAAAATCGAGAAGAACATCGAAAACGCATTTGGAAGTGAAAACAGGAGGAACGACTGATTCAATCCACGGCATGCAATTCAATTCTTCATGGAGTTGACGAATCCACTGAAGATTCAGAGGAGTTAACCAAAATTTACGACGAAGAGTACCTTCATGGAAAAGTCTTACCTTTGATGCTACGCCTAAAAAAAATAAAAATAGAAGAACCTCAAAGAATCAGGAAATTTTCGAAAGACAGTGAAGATGAGAAACGCTTCAATTTGCAAACGAAGGAGACAAAAATGAAATGTTGGATTGCACAGATTTGTGCATTTTTCCCCTTTAAATTGAAAAATACAGACATTGTGATGTGCCGTGGTACTCATAAGGTTCGGTCTTGCGTGAGCAGCGGCCTCCTAGTGTCGTTCGAGTGTCATGACGCCATGGCTTGAAAGCTCACGTCTGTCAAGCCGCAGTGTCTGTCAACGCCGTGATTCTTCGTGGGTAGGGCCCATCCCGAATGCATTCAGAGGGCTTGTATCTATTTAATTGAAAAGAAAATAGCATATAACAGATGAGCGAATCCCATGAAATAGGCTGATACCGGTAGTACTTCAAAAGGCCATAACTTTTAAGACCTTTTTTATTGATTTTGCTAGGAACTTCAATTTAAAAATTCATTAAAGTTCTTGCTTTTTACCGCCTTAACCCAAATGTTTTTCAGCTGGTTTTCTTTTGATTTCTTGCGTTTTTATTGCAATCAAAAAAAAATTTTGGAAACTGAATTTTGAAAAAATTCTAATATAATTAATAAACTGTAATTTCTAATTTATGAATCTTAAACCATCATATAATTTTGATTTTAGAATATTATGTCAACAAAGTCCACTGCCTTGAGCAATGACCGAATAGTCATTAACTAAAGGTTCACATAAATAGCTGAGCTGACAGGCCTTGGACCCCGTAAAAATAATTGAAAGACTGTCTAAAAGTGCTAGGTTGGACTATCAGAATCTTGGGAAGACAATGGTTATTTTGCGTATCAGTTTATTCTTATTTGAAATATGAACCTGCCTTTCCCATTTTTGCCTATGACAAGTGACGAAAAGATAAAATGTATATGAAAATAACAGAAACTTGCTAAATGACATTACGTCATATTACATATCACCTAAACACACCTATGAAAACATCAAAACATCAACGCTTTTAATCAAAATATCAAGTTCAAACAATTTTGTCATCTCTAGAAATCTTCCCAGGATGAACTTGATTGGTTGATCTACAACATTACGTCATTTTCAACCAATGAGGTGACAACGTTTTCAAAAACTTTAATCATATCAGGAACTGCAGATCAATATGAACCTTAGGGTAGAACTTTAGTTCTGTGTGCAAAAAAAATATGAACCTATAAAATATGACTTCGGGTCCAAATATAATCAGTGTTGTGTTAATCAGAAAGTGTTAAATTTTGGAAAGAGGAACTGCAGTGAGAGCACCATGAAATTTTTATTGGTAATATTGGCAATAACAGGTAGGCTCCTTTTACAATTTTGAGAGTCAGGGGTTTTGAAAATTACTCTTCATTTTGAAGGAACCAGTAAATTTCAACTAACCCACACAACGTTGTTTCAACGTCCATCTAATGTTTACAACGTCAATATAACGTTTGATAAACGTTGAAACAACGTTGTGTGCCAGCTGGGAAGGCTCGGCTGTTTTTATTTTTTTGGCAATTGAACTGAGTCTTAAAATGTTCTTAAATCATGTTATTATTTTCACAGAAATATTAAGGTATTCTAGGCTTTTTACGGGAGTGGTTTTTAATGTCTTGACCCATACTCATTGTCGTTGTTCTTTAGTCTTATTTCTCACGATTTTGAGCCTCATTATTCTTATAAAAAATGTTGTTAAAATGCGGTAAGAAAGCCAATGAAGAAGTCACCAAGGGGATAGCAGGAGTTACTTAGGGTGCTGGATATGGGAAAAGGTCTATTTTAGTAATACAAAAAAACTAATCTCCAACAGAAATTTTCTGAAGCGATGAAGGTACGAAAAAAAATTGAAAAAGTTGTTAAATAATTTCTCTTCGTCGCAAAAATAGCCGCTATTTCGCTTAGATGATTGTAAAAAAATTTATGCTTGAACTTCTAGCCGCTCATTTTTCGGTGGTTCGGTCCGGTACATACCTGACGTTGCCCAACCCTGTACCCCGTGTTTTTAAGACACCCCTATCTCACAGCCCCGGTGAAACTTTTTCCTACAGCGGGGATAAAAATTTCGATTGAAATCTCAATGGGGATCAAAATTTTATTGTTAGGGTTAGGGTTAGTTAGGGTCCAGTGGGGATGGTTTTTGAGTGCAATTTTTTAAACATTGAATCTCGAATGGGGATGAAATTAAAGTAAATTTCCCAGTGGGGCTGAAATTCTAGGGTATTTTTCCCACCGGGGACGAAGTTTTTGCCAAATTTACCAATGGGGGGGGGCAGCCGGTCTGTGACACAGGGGTGTTTTTAAGGATACTATGAATGACCAGCTACCTTCCCAGCTGGCACACAACACACAACCGAGTGAAAAACGAAAAGCAGCCTAAAATGGTCAACTGTCTAACAAGGACTGAGATTAATTTATTTGGACTAAAACGAATTAAACATATTGTTTACAATCTAAACCACTAGAGTGAAGTATTTAAAAAACCTGATACATCATTTTTATTTACTTTATCTGTTTTATGTCACCTTACCATAACAACTTTAAAACTGTTAAACTGGAAATAGATTTTGATACCTGCTATACAATAACATAGGTGTTATTATATGATACACGTTTTTTTAATAAGAACAAACTAATTAAGAACATAAGGCTTCAATGGCCGAAATGTTAAGAACAAGTTAAGAACATTTTCAGGCTTTGCCGACTCTTAAACAGCTGGTTTCTTAGAAAAATGGGCAAATATGCTCAAAAAATTGTGAAAAAAAGAACTACCCTGAGTATCAAAGGTTAAGTTTTCAAAGAAAATAGTAACCTCTGAAGACAAATAATATAAATTTTATCGCGCATGTGTCAATCTAATCACTGTAGAAAAAATCAAAGATGAAGAGCAAATATTACCATATTAATGTCTAACAGACTGTATCAGTATGCAGTTTAATCTTTACGAATTCCCCAAATCTTTTACATGATCCCCAAATGTATAACAGTAATTACTAAACTTTTAAATATGGAAATGTCACTTTAATTGAATCGAAATAATAGACAGACTTTATGTTATGATTCTCTATCACTGACTCTTTTTACAAAGCATTGATGACTTTTTGTAAGTTGTGTTTTCAACGACGGGAATAAAAATATCGACTATGACGCTCATCTAAGATCTTGGATGGTCGTCATGGTTACTTTTATCTTCGCTGATTGCGCGATGAATAGAATCTCGATTCGTCGGCACAGCGTAAATATATGATTTTGAGCTGTGCTTTTCACGGTAAAAAAGAACATGTTAAGAACATTTTTAGGTTTAAAACTCAAAAAGTTATAAACATTCGAAGACTTCAAAAATACTGGATGTTCTCGTAATGTGTTAGTTTGTATCTTTTTATGACTAATATCCTTTAACGCTGCTTTACTAATGCCTTGTTTACACTGGGGGTTTTCATGGTTGATGGAGGATCGGAATCGGCCCTTTTTTCGGACGGAGTTGCGGAATTTGGCGAAAATTTAGACGGAATTACCGAAATTGGGTTCTCCAACAGAGACGGAAAATTAGGCAATTTTAGTGCGGAAAAACGGAATTTAGCAAAACGTTTTACGGAATTTTGGAATTCGCAAAAAATATTCGAGATTCGCGAAATTTTTGACAAAAACCTTGATTTTCAAAGGAATTTTCGGTAGCGGAATTTCGGTTCATTTTTACGGTTTGACGGAAAGTGGAGAAAAAATTGGCGGAATTGCGGAATCGGGTACCCCCTGAAAACCCACTCAGGGATTTTTTCAAGCACTTTGAGCTACTACCGTTTTTGTATAATTAGATTGAGTTTAAGATGCGTAAAAATTGATTGATTTAGAGCAGGGGGTCTGGGGTCTGGGGTCTGGAAAACTTTTACTCCAAATTTGGCCCTGGATTGCTTTAAACAAGAACAAAAGGTGAAAACATTAACGCCGCTTAAGTAAAAATAGAAAGATTTTGGCCCATTTTACGCCCAGGGTTCGAATTATAAATTTTAAGCGATAGATAAACGAGCGAATAAAGTAACCGAGTTGATAAAGTAATAGATAAACGAGTGAATTTTAATGTAGCGAAGGAGCTTCGCAATTTTTCCTAGAGAAGCGAGGTAAAAAAGGAGCGCCGCAGGCGAAATTTTTACATTGTTTGCGAAACATTTTTAGTATTTTGCGATGTTATTTGGAAGAAAATGCAAAAGTATCTTCAGTTCATTTCTCTAGAATAGCGAAGTAAGAGGTTATAGACAAAGCAAAGTATATTTAAGTTTTGAAGTAACGAGTAGATAAAGCAATAGATAAACGAATGAAGAAAGTTGCGGTAGCGAGTATACAAAGCAATAAATAAACGAGAGAATATATTAGCGAAGTAGCGAGTATATAAAGCAATAGATAAACGAATGAATAAAGTAGCGAAGTGGCTAGATGATAAAGCGATGGATAAACGAGCGAATAAAGTAACCGAGTTGATAAAGTAATAGATAAACGAGTGAATAAAGTGGCGAAGCAGCAAGTTGATAAAGCAATAGATAAACGAATGAATAAAGTAGCGAAGTGGCAAGTAGATGAAGAAATAGATAGACGAATGAATAAAGTAGAGAAGTAGCGAGTTGATAAAGCAATAGATAAACGAATGAATAAAGTAGCGAAGTGGCAAGTAGATAAAGCAATAGATAAACGAGAGAATATATTAGCGAAGTAGCGAGTATATAAAGCAATAGATAAACGAGCGAATATATTAGCGAAGTAGCGAGTATATAAAGCAATAGATAAACGAATGAATAAAGTAGCGAAGTGGCTAGATGATAAAGCGATGGATAAACGAGCGAATAAAGTAACCGAGTTGATAAAGTAATAGATAAACGAGTGAATAAAGTGGCGAAGCAGCAAGTTGATAAAGCAATAGATAAACGAATGAATAAAGTAGCGAAGTGGCAAGTAGATGAAGAAATAGATAGACGAATGAATAAAGTAGAGAAGTAGCGAGTTGATAAAGCAATAGATAAACGAATGAATAAAGTAGCGAAGTGGCAAGTAGATAAAGCAATAGATAAACGAATGAAAGAAGTAGCAAAATAGGTGTTTTCTTATAATTTTTTAACTTCGCATTTTCGAATTAGGAAATTTTTTTGGGTAGCTAAATCTAAAATTCACTTCGCATTTTGCGAAGTGCGAAGCTATAATTCATCCTCGCATAAAAAAACACCCTACCGTTTTTCACGCCGAAGCTATAATTCAATCAAGCTGTGGCGTCAAACTGAACGAGACTATCTCTCTCTCTAATTTTTTCTACCTTGAAAAGATCAATAATTATCTCACCCTCAAGAATTTAATTTTGGTAAACACCGGATACATAGATAAAAGGGTCTAGTGAAAAACAAAAAAGTTTGTGAAACATAGCAATGAATGAATTCTCTGATGAAAACAATGAAACACATCGAATTTATGACGTGACCGCCTACCAAGAAACATAACGAGAGAACACATTTTTTTCCATTCTCTTGTCTTTACTCTATACTGATTAAAAACAAATAATTGGCGTTTCTGAGAAAACTGCTTTGAAACTTTTTTCTTGTAAAATTTTTTTTTGCCCCCGCAACGAGCGTAGCGAGTGAGGAGGCCTTCATAGCTTCACGCAAGGATATTGGACAGGAATCTCGAATCTTTGCGCGCGCGTTTGTTCGTATTTCTGTTCCGGCCAATTAAGTATTCCGCAAAAATATGGCGGTAAATTATACAGCGGTAAATGTTATACACATTTTCATATTACGTTATATGCTATTACCATTATTATATATTGCATTTCATTAGTTTTGATTTAGGATTGAAAAGCTGAAGCGAGTGTTATAAATGCAAATTATAGAAAAAGTATATAACATCACCATAACAAGGATTACAATATTACTTTTGCAAATCAAAACAAACAAAATGGCAGACTGGTTATGATGATGAGCTGATTCGATTCATTGAATGGAAAAAGTGTTTTGTATGTCTAATTTTGTTTCTTGTCTTTAAAACTGAATAAATACTGTAATTTAGTCAGAAGTTCATTTCAGCAATGATTTCAATTCTTTTTCGGGAATCTTTAAAGAAATTTGCTCAAGTTTTCAAATGTACATTTTGTTGATATTTTTGTTCAAACTTATCAAACTGTAATTTATATTGTCTGTTATTTTATTAATAACTACCTTTATTGTTTATAGAGCTTCTTAAGCTTTAAAGACCATTATATGGTCGTAACTCGGGAATATCTTTCTTAACTCGGTAAAACAAGATACCGGCAAAGTACAAAAAAGTAGAATGTAGCATATGAATCCAAAATTGAATGTGAATCGATCTAAACAAACTTTTTTTTTGGTCTTCAAAATAGATTTACCTCACTTAGAGTGTTTTCACTGTTTGTTCAGTGTGGTAAATCTATTTGGAAAACCTGAAAAAAGTTTGTATAGGCGCATACATTCAACTTTTTCAGTTGTGATAGCCTACGTAATAACTTGCGCTCCAGTAGTTTGGTGAAATAGCTCCAATTCTGGCTTTCCAAGTTAGGAGGGACCTTCCCGAAGACATTTAACGGTGGTTAGACTAGGCACACAGACAGTCATACAGAAACGGTAAAACAAGATACCGGCAAAGTACAAAAAAGTAGAATGTAGCATATGAATCCAAAATTGAATGTGAATCGATGTAAACAAACTTTTTTTTTGGTCTTCAAAATAGATTTACCTCACTTAGAGTGTTTTCACTGTTTGTTCAGTGTGGTAAATCTATTTGGAAAACCTGAAAAAAGTTTGTATAGGCGCATACATTCAACTTTTTCAGTTGTGATAGCCTACGTAATAACTTGCGCTCCAGTAGTTTTGGTGAAATAGCTCCAATTCTGGCTTTCCAAGTTAGGAGGGACCTTCCCGAAGGCATTTAACGGTGGTTAGACTAGGCACACAGACAGTCATACAGAAACACCATAAAGTGAAAGTATATAGCTATAAACTCAAAAAGTCTAGCTTCCTGAAGGCACATCTCTTCATTGTCTGCGCTGCGATCATCTTAATGGATTCAATCAGCTTTTAGTTTGGAGAAAAGATTGCATCATGAAAAAGTACTATGCACTTTAAAAAAAATTAGGCACATTTCAACTTTTCTCGACTGTACGTCTGAATGGACCACAATGGCATATCTTTATTTTTCTTTTGACCAACAACATAAAAGATTTTGCTTGAGAAGTACAATCAAAGCGTAGGCGAGTGGAGTCCGGGCCTTAGCTAGGATTGGTTTCTATTTCGCCCTATTTAAGATGGCACAGAACTTTTTGATAAATTTTATCCGCAGTATCCTCTTGACTATTGTTTATTAGGCAAAGTAGCAATAGAGAATCAATCAATCAATCAATCAGTAATTAAATCAATCAATAATCAAATCAATTAATTATTCCTGATTATTTTTTATGTTTCAATCTTTAAAGCATTAAAAGCTTTATCTCGTCAACCTGTTCCGACAAGCTCGTTTCTTGAACCCGTCTTACATTTAAAATCTATTCCATGTAAATTGGAAGTTTGTTTTGCTACCATGTACAAACCACTCTCAAGGAAGATACTCTCGGGTATCTATTAAACGTACATGTACGTTTATTAATTTTAACAAAAATTTTCCTCAATTTCAAGTGCCTACTTTTGTTTCTAATGATAAATATCCATCTTTGACTTTTGAGGTTTGTTCTACTCGTCAAAAGAAAGCAAATTACCCAATATTTACCCCCTAACCTCATTAAAAAGATCCTTCAATTAGGTTTGCATGCCTCCATTTTCGACCCTGTACGTTTATTCGCTACTGTACGTTTATTAGGTACTCGAGTAGTCTAATTACTCTGATATGGTTTCCACATGATAGAAAAAATGAATGCCAATTTAAGTGGAATAAACTTTAGCTTGCAAAACATAAGAGTCATTTCTTTTTAATTAGATTTTTTCATGTCTTCGTCGAAACCTTAATTATAACTAGGCCATCGTTTTTATTTATTTAGATGGAGTGTTATTGTTATTATTTTCAGGAAAAAAGAAAATCTTTTATTTCTTCGTTTAACCAAACGTGTAGTTACTTACTATTTTTTTGTCCCCATGCATTTCTTATAATCTTGAAATTGACATTGTTATGATTATACAATTTATTATAGAATTTTTTAAATATTATATTGCTGCGGTGGCATGTTAGTGTAAGCTATGTACTAGTATATTTCGGATTGAGTTTCATAACTCAATCTTGGATTGAGTATTTTTGCCGGTATACGGTGGTAAAAAAGTGCTTAGAAAAATCCTTGCCACTACACTTTTTTATAGAGGGTTGTACTTTTACGGTGTGACGGGATTAGCCCTTCTTTTTTAGTACAATATTACGGGGTTTGACTAAAAAAGTGACGGTATTTTGAAATCAGACGGTGACGGTATTTAGCCTATTTTTTTGTCATTATGCTGGTATTTTAACCTCTACAAACCGGTCGTAAACATTTAATTATTAACGATTCTTTAATGAAAACCGGACTTGAATGAAAAAGTTGCGTCATATCCCCTTGAGCTTTTCTAGTTTTTTGTTTTGTTTTGTTATTCTGTGAAGTACTTAATTACCTATAATTATTGCTGTGATTTATCCTAAATTTGTGCTAGTTTCGACCTTTTGGAAAATGTCAAATTTCATATACTTATAGTATTGTGATTATGATAAAAAGAAGTCATCAAAACGTCAAAGATGCAAAAAATTTTATTTTTCGTCTTCGCATTTTTATTTAAAGTTATTTGGTCCAGTAAGAGATTTTTTCAAGATTGTATATATTTGAGTTTTTTAAATTCATTATCCGGTCATTATCCGGTCTAAAAAATGTGAAATTTAGTTCTGGTTTAAACGATCCACTTTTCGCCCTGTCTATGTTGTTCTATGCTGAGTTAAAGTAGATAAAAAGTTAAAAATAGCCAATTTTGTGACTGCTTTAAGCCCACTCTAAAGGCTTGGGTACATGAGAAGTTTTTTTTGCGTTGGTGCAATGCAACATGCTCCATCTCACCAATCTGAAACGCGAAAAAACTTTTCGTTTACCCAAGCCTTAAAAAGCAGTCTAAAGCCGTCTAAACTAGAGCTCTGTTCTGGTATAAGAAAATTCACCGTACAGTTAGCCACACTAGGAAATCAACCTTTCAGAAAAAACAACAACAAGAATGAGAATTACCTGAATCAAGTTCGCAAGACAATTAATTAAAACTTGAAAGTTTGAAACAAAATAAGACATGCAGCAGCCTAAATCAACCAACCAAACTTTGTCATTCAATTCCCAAGACAGCGCTTCGATTTTTAAGGCCTTGTTTATACGCTAAAGTAAAAACAATTCTGCACATGTAAATGGGTCAGCGTTTGAGATCCGGAGAAATTTCCGGGAAATATCCTATCCGGCAGTGCACGGATGTAAGTGGGTTCCGTCTCCCCCGTAGATCTTTTTCTTGGGAAGTTGATCTTCAAATTAGTTCTCAAGGTTGGCTTGGCTCAAATTTCTCTTCATCTATGGCTAAAATTTTAAGTTTTTGAGAATGTTAATTTCATTAAAAAGCGCCGGGTAATTTTTTCATGAGTTCCTTTAGAAGTTTTGCGGCGCAATTTTTTGATTGAGAGTCAGGTAAACGATATAGCGCTTTCGCAGCATTAATCTTTGATGCGCATTTTGGCAGGACGCTAGTGTGACTAACTGCCGTAAGCGTAGACTTTTCGCTCGAATTTACTAAATTTTGGCTCAATTTTCTCTTCACAATATAAGGGTTTGATTTCGTTTCATTGACTTCACCCTTCATGGGATAGTGGTTCAAATGCTAACGTATTTTCATCTCGTTTTAGACCTTGCAAATGGTTTTACAGTCGAGAAGCCTCTTTTTGAAGACGGTAAGTATATATGTTTATTTAAAAGGTTTTGTTTTTAAATAAGAGTGATATCGTTTGCTTACTCATCAATTTTAATTTACAAACTTTATGAAATTGAACTGACATGGATGTGGAGCAAGATTGGCCAGAAAGAGGGAAAGAAAAGCATATTTTTTGTTTATATCAGCACAATATTACATTAGGCAGACACTGTCCTAATATGAAATATGTGTCTGGTATGAAACGGAAACACTTATATAAAAATAAAACCTTTATCAGGCGTAAGCAAAAGATTGAGTGTAAATTACAACAATTCTTCAATGTTGAATCTTTCAAAGTTCAATACATTTTTACTGGTCAAACTAAAGGACTATACGAGAAATCTTTTATTTATCTTAAACTAGTAAACTAGCCTTTTTAATCATCGTGTCAGTAGATGGGTAGTAATAAACGAGCGGGCATAAGAGCTGCGTCGGAGAGGGAGGGAACGTTGATGAGAGGGACCTGATCGGTTCAGGCCTCCTTCACTTACCTAAATCATACGCTCACTTTTCCTGTGTAAGATTGAAATACCAGTTTAGATTTTTCTTCACGAAAAGATTACGTCACTGTTATGCTTCATTTAAATTCTCAGATTGGACGAAATATGATTCCACAACCACATCTTTTTCCGCCCAGCAGAGCTATTACGCCAAACGCCCTGGCGCCGCCACTAACACCCATTCTTGTGATCAAATCAGAAATCAAGTACCACGTCATTTGACTTTTATCACAAGGTAAAATGGAATTTGGATCAGTGTTCAGAAAAGTAGCCTAGTATTTTTTAGCATTTTACACCCCTGTGTCACAGACCCGCTGGGACCACAGCCCCTTTGAAAGATTTGGTCAAAATTTCCTCCACGGTGGACATTACCCTTACAATTGCAGCCCACTTGGAAATCGACTTTGATTTCGTCCCCATTTAGAATTCAATACAAAAAATTGCACTCCAAAACCATCCCCACTGGATATGTTAAGCCGTGAACAATAGAATTTCTATCCCCATTGGGATTTCAATAGAAATTTTTATCACCCACTGTGGGAAAAAGTTCCACCGGGGCTGTGAGACAGTGGTGTCATTTTTATCCGTTTAAAATCATCGAGCGATAAGAATACACACTTCTCGAAATGCATAAAGTAGTTGAAAGCCTCGTTCCCAAAGACTTGTTGTTATGATACTTCAACGGCGTCAGACATAATCAATGCTTACAATCGTTTGTATTTGTCAGCTTTTTGCATTTCTAGCTGTTTAAGTTGTACAGGGTGTCCCTAATTAAGGTATCGAGTCGAAACACAACTATGAGTAGAAAGTTTTATGTGCGTGTTCACAAAATTGTATTTTAAGCTCTCCCTCTTTTTTCTTTGTCATTACGATTAATTTATACGTTGTAACTACCTTTTGTAATAAGCCTGTGTGATGGAGAACGTTCTTATATTTTAGCGATAACACACACAAACTTTTCTACTCAATCGCATGTTCAAACTCGATACTTTAATTAGGGACACCCTGTATAACACCTACCTACTCCATAAGAAATTTTAGGAAGTTTTAGAGGCGTGATTTCAAAAAGGAAAACCATTTTTTAAGGGGATAAACTTTGAAAAGTCAAAAAGTTCAGGTAGGGTCAAGTTTTAAAATTTTTATTTCTATTTTTAGATATCGATTTTATCAAAAATATACTGAAGCTTACGGCATCCCTGTCGTTTCATCGGGAAGTGTCAGCGACAAAGCCCTCCGACGAGCTTGCCATATCACACGGTTCTTGTTTGCCGATCGATATGACTTGCGCAATTCCTTTTATAAAAACGAAGGACGATTTGCAGTAATTGCTATTCGAGAACGTAAGAACTTTTTATTTGAGCGTAAATTTACTATTCAAGAGCGTAAATATTTCGTATTTTAGCGTAAATTTGCTATTCGAGAACGTAAGAAATTTGTGATTGTGCGTAAATATGCTATTCAAGAGCGTAAGAAATTAATATTTTAGCGTAAATCTGCTATTGGAGAACATAGAAAATTCGTATTCGAGCGTAAATTTGCTATTCGAGAACCAGCTAACAAAGAACGTCAAACGTTATGTATATGACGTCGATATACATGACGTCCACGTCCATATTTAAAGTTAAAAGAGGAACGTCCAAATGACGGCATGCAAGTCGGAGTTTAATTTTCTTTATTTTCTTTCCCCTTATTTAGAAACGACTACAATCCCAGAATTCAGCCACTTACCGGCGTGGTGGAATCAGCGTGCTCGGGGTCTTGGTGGGGTCCTTGGACGGCCCATCTCATGTGGAGGAGAGGAAAATGTTCTTTGTTTAAGACAAGACCGTTACTATGGTGATGATATCTTTTTCCATGAGGCTGCACATGGCGTCGCCGTAAGTTGTTTTTCAAAATAATTCGTTAGAAGGAGTCTCGTTACACCGTTTGGGGGAAAAGCGTTTTTAAGCCTTCAAAGGAAGAAGACCCTTAGAGAAACTGATTTTTGCTGAAAAGGTAACCCTTAGAGAGACTTTTTGAAATTCTTTTTTCGATTTTTGAAAAAAGTCATACCCTTAGAGAGACTTTATTACAATTTTTTCTCTGGAAATCAAAAGATTTCCTAAAAATCTTGAATTTTCCAACCCTTAGAGAGACTAATTTAAAACTTTCTGATTTTTCCGACCCTCAGAGAGACTTTGAAAGGTGAAAAAACCTACCCTTACCGTCCGCACATACCCATCATCCATTTTTGCCTAAGTACCCCCTGGGGGTAGAGGTCTCTGCTAATTTAATAATCAAACCACAAACGTCCAAAAGTTTTTCCACCAAACTTAAATTCGTTGAATTTCTCGAGTTTTTTTATCTACTATGTGAAAATACTACGCAACCTCTGTGGCCTAACTGAAGAGCTTTACGAGTCAGGAGTATCCTTGTAAATTCATGAGGTTATTTGTAGCTTAAATCGGTTGCAAATACGTATAATTGGCAGAAAACGAAGGAAAGTGATTAACAACGTGTTTAATTCTCATTGATCAAGACAACTTAGGATATACTTAAATGAACCATCATCGACCTCTAAGAAAAAATCGTTTTGGGGTTCAAATTAGTAAATGTAAGGCAAGCGTTTGCTGCTTCATCATAGTCTGTTATTGTAATTTGCTATATAGTTAAAACGTACATCGTCACAGGCCCGGCGGAAGTGGGGAGACTTCAGCCTCCTCACTTTTGAGAAAATGAGATTTTTTCTCAAATTGCTAGTGAATTTTATCTCATTTTGAGACTTCAGCCTCTCCAATTTTACGGTTGTTCCACCGGGCCTGCATGACTCTTACGTTGAGACATACGTCGATGTTTCTAATTTGGCATTCTAATATTCGAAACGCTCCAGTATTTGATAATACTGAAAGTCACTCTACAAGAAACTCTCGTAAAATTCCACAAAATCTCAGCCAAAATTTTCAAATGTTAGTCCAAATTTCAAGAACCCTTTGACAGGGTTGATTTTTGATTTTAGTAATTTTGGGAACCTTACAGCTTTTTACTGATTTTAAAACCTCTTTGAGGGACTTTCAAGGACGACCAGATACCCGACACCCATTTTACCTAAGTACCAAGACTGAGAAAATTTTAGTTGGAAATCAAGAATTAGAGAGCCAACTGTAATTTCACCTCCTTTCACTTTATACTTACAGGAAGTTGGTATGGCTGGTGGTTTGCAATCAATGTACCAAAGACTGAAGGGATTATACAATTCAGCTCGCAGATCCGGCAAATGGAGAAACACTTATGCTATGACTGATTCAAGAGAATACTTTGCTGAAGGTCCGTCGATAAATTTGTAATCCTGCCCGGGGGGGGGGGGGTAAATGACCTACCATGCGTGCGGCCCTTAAGGATATATTTTCCAAGCTTCCTAAAGTGAAGTGTAAGGGTCGAAATCAGCAAAGATGAGAAATCTGCACCCTAAGGGTGTAAAATTTCGAAAATCTGACCATGTTTTGCCTCAGAATAGTCAGAAATGTTCAAGAAAGTGCACTATAAGGGTCGATTTTTCACTGAAATTTGCTCAAATGTTGCAAAATTTTCTCTGCACTGTAAAGATCCGATTTAAAAGGCCTCATTTTGGGCCGCACGTATGGTCGTTTTTAAATCAACCCCCCCCCCTCGGGTAATACTTTTATTGACTGCCCTTACGGTTTGATACCTTGCTGACGAATTTCTTTATTTGCCGCTGGTTATTTTTGATTATTTTTTGCCGAGGAATCTCTTTGCAAAATGATTTTTGATAACTTTGAACATTATTACGTATCAAAAATGGACACTGGAACTATAAAATTGAGTTCAGGAGGAAACTGATGGAAAAGCTACAATTTATCAGTTTAATACTTTTTGCCAGCCTCAATTTGTCTTGTTTTCTAGCCTTAATTTCTCAAGTCTGGACGACGCATTAAAAAGTTGGTCGTCAAAAACTTTTCATTGGTAAAAAGTGACAAATTTATTATAAAATATAAATTTTTCCGACTGATTGTTTTTGCCGACGAAACTTTCCCTGATGAATTGTCTAACTGATTCTTGGTAACTGATCAACGATTTCATTTCCTTCATGCAGGTCTTCAGAGCTACTTCAACAATCATATCGAAGGACCAAATCCACCCAATGGAGTCCATGGACCAATCAACACACGTGCTGAATTGAGATCTTATGACCCAGGACTCTATAATTTAATCAAAGAATTATACCCGTGTGGAAACACTTATCATTGGTGCAAAGGTAGTGCTTCTTGCATCTGCTTATACAGGGTGTCCCTAATTAAAGTATCGAGTTTGAACATGCGATTGAGTAGAAAGTTTTAAGTGTGTATTCACAAAATTGTATTTTAAGCTCTCCCTCTTTTTTCTTTGTCATTACGATTAATTTATACGTTGTAACTACCTTTTGTAATAAGCCTGTGTGATGGAGAACGTTCTTATATTTTAGCGATAACACACACAAACTTTTCTACTCAATCGCATGTTCAAACTCGATACTTTAATTAGGGACACCCTTTATAGCTTCTTGTACATATTACTTCTATTAAACGCCCCCTGCTAAACGCCCCCTCGAATAAACGCCTTTCTTGCCTTAAAATTTTTTTTCTCTCCAATAAACACCCTTCCTGATACGTCACTTGCAACCAATCAGTTGTTGGGTCCGTGGAAGATATTGCAATGGTGGTAACGTATAGCTTCTTATTTTGAGTTTAGTTGACTCTCTCTAATTCGAACTCGAGCAGAAAATCTTATTTTTTCGAATTACAGGGAGGTTCGAATTGTAGAGAGTATATTAAGTGGGTTTCTCATTGACAGGGACTTGGAATAAGATCGAATTATAGAGAGAATATTGAAAGGGTTTCTTTTTTACGGGAGGCGGGAATAAGATCGAATTCTAGAAAGATTCGAATAATAGAGGTTTGAATAAAGCGAAATTCTACTGCACATTGCTTTGTGGCCTTTTACTCTGCAATTGGTCAAAAGTATCATCACCCTAATCAAAAGTTTGGAATAACGTTTCTATAACTCATCCAGTACTATTGGAAATTAGAATTTAAGGGTTTTTTCAAAGACAAAGACAAAGACGCGGTACGCCTACTGAAGTCTCCATAATTTAAACATGGATGGGAAACACAAATTTGTTCGAGTTGATAAAACTTTGAGTTATGGAGTAAAGTTTTACAAAGTGCTTGTTAACTGAAGGAACGAAAAAACTTGCCCGAGTATATAAAGAGGACAATTGAGTCACAGAGGTTCAAGTTAAAGAGACTTTCGTGGATAGCTTTTTTGTCAATGAGTCAACAATATCTATTTGGAAATTCTTGATATACATAAGTCAAGATCACGTCATATTTCTTGACATGAGCACCCAAAATAAAACGGATTTTGACCACCGTGTTGCTATTGCCAGTAACAGAGAGGGGTCGAATCCCGGATTTTTCGGGTGTTCTCCATAAGAAAATGACTTAAGCATACTAAGAATACATCATTGTTATTTTACATGACCATAGAATACATCATTATTAATTCGCCATAGAAAATGCTGCTGGATCGAACCTCCGTATGAACTGTGATGGAACAGGACCAATTATTACTCAAGCACCACAAACCAAAGCACCAACAGATGCTCCTAAACCACAGACCACGGAAGATCCGATCCCTCCAATTCCTGACACTACACAGCCTCCTCCAAGTAAGTGCCGCATCTTGATAGGCTACCTAAGGTCTGCGGGCGTAAGTATTCTGAAGAAAACCAAACTACATAAAATACTTAAATTCTTTTTGCTAACCTTGTCTTAGTTTTATCGAGTAAATCACTAAAAATCAGATGTACGATGTAAGGTGTGTTGATTTACGTTCGATCAATGATTTATTTCTGAACTATTTTAAATACAATGGAGTCTTCATAACTCAAACTCGAACGGAAAACACACGTTTGTTCATGTTAATGAAGTTTCGAGTTATATATATGACTAACCCAAAAGACTAGCCCATCTTTAGAATCTAACGGTGCATTTAAGGACCCTTAAGGTTAAAGACTGCACCTAACGGTCAGTAACTGACCTTAAACCCTTCTCCCCCATTCTTAGGTTTTACAAATTACTTTAAACTTGTATTTTCAATTTTTAGGTTGCAAAGACCACAACCGTTATTGTGCAGCATGGTCAAAATATGGTTATTGTGATTCAAATGGTTACGTTAAGAAATATTGTAAACTTTCATGTAACACGTGCTAAGCAAGCATTTGAATCCGCTGAAATGAGTGGATTATATATACAGTTGACACTTTATTATTCAGCGTTCTACAATAGACGATATCGGCTTTACGAATTCTCCCCGAATGATTAGCCATGATGCATTGCGCAAAAAATTCACGGAAAGTCAATATCGTCCGTGAATTCTTTTGCGCAATGCATCATGGGTAATCATTTGGGGAAAATTTGGAAAGCCGATATCGTCTATTTGACACGCTCCATTATTCGATAATATTAAAATTCACCTTCAACGAGAAACTCTCATAAACAATGCTATCTCTTGAAAATGGAATTAGAAAGCGTCATCTGTACAGATCCAAAAAACACTGTTCAGAAATTTTGTTAAATTTTGTACAGAGATTTTTCATTTATTTTACCAAGAAAACATGTTATAATAAATTTCGTATGTATGTTCTTCTAAACACCCCTTCTCACGGACCTATTGGTAGCGCGCTGAATTTTCTGACTTAAGAACAAAAGAATTCCCAGCCATACAAAATATGGGAATATCATTATCAATCCCCATCAACTTTTAGTCCGTTATTTTTATCACCACCGGCTGGGAGAAGGGACGGGAGTTGTAATTGGTTTCCAAATCCGATTTGATGTTTCTATCAATTATTAATTAAGCAAATTAAAAGCTGAATACAGAAAAGCTGAATAACACAAATACTTGATTACAAGCTGAAACTCAAGGGGACTTATATAATTGAAAACTCGTACAAGCACTAGATGCGAGCTTTAAAAAAGGTTTTTACAAGAAAAAGTTCTTTGGTATAAGAACTTCATACAAGCTTAAATTCGAAACAAGGAAAATCATGCAGGCAAAAGAAGCCCTTCCCAAGCCTGTCCAAGTATTTGATACAAGATGCTTTAGTTATGAGCAATGATATTTCGACAGGTAGTAGTCGCACTTGATACAAAGCTTAATTCTAAGCGATGCAATTCATTGGAAAGCCTAAGCACAGATCAGTCGTGTAGAGAGGCAGCAAGTACATCAGCAAAGTCCCCATCATCAAAGTTCCATACTCAATGGAAGAAGGAACTAAGGTGCTTACATTTCCAATTATATTGAGTAAAGTTTATTTTCCAAAATATGATAAAACAAATTGACATAAAAACAGAAGCGATATTAAAATGTTACAAAAAATATACATATGCGTTTTAATAAAACGAAACCTTTGAAAACAATGGTAAAAGATTGGATATTTTGTTATCTGATATTCCAATGGCGGATTGGCGACCGCCCACGCCCAAGCCCAATTTCCAATTGGAGAGAAATGATAGTTGGGTTTTGATGTTTACTTTAGAGCTTTAGCGTGTCGGATGAAAATTTCTGTATTTGGGTGCCAGATAAAAGTTTTTGTTAGAGGTTATCCGCCATATTCGGCATGTAGATCCTTTTCATAGTCCTGGACAAAACTTTTTTTGTCCCACTATTTCCAAAAGTTGAGATATTCAATTGATAGTTTTGACTTTAAAGCTAGAAAACATTAGAATGATAACGTAAAAACCCATTTTAAGAGATTTCAATTTTTCATATTTCAACTTTGGAAAAAAAGTTAATTACAAAAATATTTGGAAGTTAAATCACTCAGGACCATCGAAGGTTTTTTCCTATTGACTTCCAAGCCCAAAGGGCTAGACTGGATAGGAAATGAAATCACTTATTTCTCACCAAGAACACCAACGCGTTGTTTTCACAAAAACGCGGGATTGAAACTAAAATCTATCGCCAGATTTCAAAAGATACAGTCCTCAAAAACAAAGGAACAACTAGATACGATCCGTCGTCATGATTACGGCGCGTTTTAGGACGTTTGGAAATAAGTAGCTTCACTTTTTCTTGCCTAGGAAACTCAATGATTGTTTCTGTACGTCAAATATCTCTAACCATGTACTCTTAGGTGCCAAATAAACGGGCCCCCCGCTTGTTAATTTTTCGATTTTTTTCCAACCCCCCCGGACCTTATTAGGACCCCCCCGTTTATTAATTCCCAGCTACAAAAAGGAAAATTCCTTGTTTAAAAAGCCTAAATTTAGTCTATTTTGACCCTTTTTAGGGTTTTTAAAGGTCCATTTTCCAACCCCCCTGGTAATTAGGTCCCCCCCGTTTATTTAATTTGAAAAATTTTTCCAACCCCCCCCCCATTTATTCGAACCCCCCCCCCGTTTATTTGGCACCTAAGAGTAGGTGATGAACCCATGATGATGAACACATTTAAACAAATCTGTTCTTAAATCCTTATTCAATGATATTGGGCTTTTCCAGAAAAAAACGTGCACCCCCTGTTGAGGTCCAACCTTTTGTGACCTACCCCCTTGGAATTCCAGGCAATTTTAGGATCATACTCCTCTGGAATTCCGAATTTTTACAAATTTTCAATCATTACCCCCTTGGAATTCCGCTAATTTTTGACAGATTTTGGTCTACCCTTATGGAATTCCACTGCATTTCAAACCTTACCCCCCTTGGAACGGAAATGGACCTCCTCAACAGGGGGTGCACGATTTTTTTCTGGAACATTGAAAATACAATCCTCCTTAAGTTAAAGAACCGAATTAGAGAAGTTTCGCAGAACACTTTGATGTTTTTCATCAATAAGATTTGAGATGAATATTAAAGAACCTTTGAACTTTTTTGACTGCACTCATACGGTTGATTCTGTCCTGAGCTTGAATAATGTTTTTTATAAAAGCATATTTCAGTATTGTATATTTACTGTAAAAATCATTGCATCAATGCGAGCGTTCATTGTAAGTTGTCTGTACTCTGAATTAACTTGCCAACGCGTTATTGTAATAAATCGGTATTTCAGTGCCTTGTTTTCCATCCTCATACCCTTTGTTTGGAACGCCATTCGAATCTTTTTCATCACTCATTGGCTGTTTCTCTGGAACTTTATCACTGATTGGCTCTTTCTCTTTGACGTCACCATTCTCGGCGATACCGTACATTTTATAATCGTTGTCGGGAGAAGTCGGTTTTGATCCTCGGTATTGAACTGATTGTCGTCGTTTCTCGGCTTCCGACATATTTTGGAATCGTTTTTGCGACTTTCGTCGTTCCTCGTCGTCGTGTTTCTTGATAAATTCTTTCATGTCTTCTCGTAAATCCCGACGAACGAAAACTAAATAAAAAAGGAGAGTTGAAAAAGTTAGACCAGTTTCATAGGTCATTTCACAGTCGCAAAGCGTGATGGGTAATCAGGACCACTGCGCGCTAATGACGGCTTACTATTGGTCCAAAGTTTTGAAAATGTTTTGAAGATTTTTGCTTCCAGGAAACAAAAGGCCGTTATGGAGGTGCAATCAGTCCTGATTACCTGTGATCCATTCTGACTGTGAAATGGCCTATTAATAGGTTATAGATAGCAAATGAGCTTAACAAATGGTCTTCTGAATTCAAGACGCGCTTTGACGTTAAAATCCCGTGGTCTCAAAAAATAAAATGTCCTTGCATTGTGATGTGAGGAACATAAACGAATGGTCACGTGACCTAGGTAGGCTTTCCATCCGAAGTACCTTATCGGGGAAAACTTTGTCGGGGAAAATTTTCGTCGGGGAAAAATATTCCTCACTTGGCCGAAATTTCGTTACTTTTCCCCGACAAAGTTTTCCCCGATAAGGTATGGCACACTTTTCAGCCAAAGCAAGACATCTAGCCCTCCAGAATGTTAGGTTTAAAGTACTTACTTGAAAGAAGGACGGGTAAGAAGATTAGACCATGAATTAAACCGAGCACCACTATTCCGAACACCATTTTGAAGAAAATGCGGAAACCTTCAGCACCGGAAAAAGCCGTAATCAACATTCCCAAGAAGGTACTCACACCTAATGAGAGATTGGAAATAAAAGTTGTACTGAATTTAAAAATGGTCTTGTACTTGGAAAAATTATTTGCTTAAAAATTTCATAATCATTAAATTTGACTCTTACAGGACTTTTTCATTTGATTTGTGCATCTGCTTCATACTCTTTTCTATTCAATTTAAAGGGGGGAAATGCGAGGAAGACATTGAAAAAATTAATTTCTTGTCATCATTTTATTGACAACAAAATATATTATATTCTATTGTTATTGTCTTTGTAAAGCTTTTAACCTCAAACCAAAGCAAAAAAATCTTATTCAACAAAAATTTACCTCCGTTCAGAAGGCTGGTGCCCATAGTTTATAAAGGGGTAATTTTCTGATAAAGGCCCGGAGGAACAACCGTAAAAGTGGGGAGGCTGAAGGCTCAAAATGAGATAGAATTCGCTAGGAATTTGAGAAAAATATCTCATTCGCTCAAAAGTGGGGAGCCTGAAGTCCCCCTAGTCTACCCGCTTCCGCCGGGCCTATGATAAAGGATTAATGAAACCAAAACAGCAAACCACATTCAATACTAAATCTTACCTCCGTTCAGAACGCTGACTCCCATAGTAGACAACGCGTCGACGACTCTTTTCTCAGGTGTTTCAGCTTGAGATATCATGTACGCGTGTGCAATGTGGCAAGTGTAATCCACAGAGAAACCTACACAAAAAAAGAGTGATAAAAATTTCATTTAAAAGCAGTGTTCAAACCATTGAATTTGAAGCCCGAAGGGCTAGTGTAGAACCTCTAACCTTTAACCTTTCACAGGCAAGAAAAAGTGAAGCCACTTATTTCCCATCCAGAACGCGCCGTAATCATGACAATGGATTGTATCTAGCGGTTCCTTTGGTTTTGAGGACTTCATTTTTTTAAATCTAGCGATATATTTTACTTTCAATCCGGTGTTTGTGTAAAAACCAAGCTCGAGCGTTCTGGATGGGAAATAAGTGGCTTCCTTTCCTATCCAGGAGTCTTGCATCTAGCCCTTTGGGCTTGAAAGACAATGGAGTCATTTGCTCACCAAATATGTAATTAAAAACCACAAATTAATCAAAGAACCCAGCAGGCACACAACGTTCTTTCAACGTTCGTTTAACGTTCACAGCGTCCATATAACGTTAGATGAACGTTGAAACAACGTTGTGTGCCAGCTGGGAAGTCACCAACCTATAGCCATGATGATGATGATCATGGCAATGACATCAAGTGATACATCCCACGCCGCCATCATTCCCAACAATTCAAATAAAAGACTAGAGAATCCCAGGAACACCAGCCCGGTAATTCCAGGGTGGATCAGATATGGGATAGTAATGACGAGAATGGTCCCACCAGCGATTGCCAGATTCCGAATGGTGTCGTCTAAAACAGCAGCAAACTGCTCTGCGTAAATAAACATGATTGAAATCGGATATATTCCGGTAATATTGGATTTCAAATCTAAGTCGGATCGGATTGTCTTCATTGCTTCAGCTTGGTTTATTGCGTCATTGTTGTTCTCGTAAAAGAAAACCACCCTTGAGGCGGTGATTTTGTTGGCCCGCCCATCAACGCCCTTAGTGTACTTAATGTCCGCCTCAAACATAGGAACGACGGATAGGAAATCAGTTAAGTTATTGTAGAAGTTAGATCCTTGTGTAAGACTTATGTTCATGTTAGATGCCCAATCACGGTAACCTTTCATCCAGTTCAAAGTCATTGATTCGAATTTTGAATTCTCTTCCGCAATGGTATCCAGTGCAACAATCGCTAGCTGATCGTCTTCTGTGCTATAATCAAAAGTTGTTCCATCTTCAGGTAAGATCACAGACACGTCATAACCAGCCGGAAATTTGGTATCCCGGGCATCGGCATAATTCCGGAAATACGATCCGTCACGACTAAGTTTCTTCCATTCGAATTTCTGTGTGATTTTTGTTGCACCGTAAATCCCAGCAGCTAGAAGACCACAAGCCGCCAAGAAGACGAATATTTTGGTCGGTGTCTTCATTAAAAAATTTCCCCATTTCTTCAACATCTGGATGAAAATAAAATGAATGAATGCAATAGACCTTTTCATAAATTACGTCACGAAGATCACTTGCCTCGTATTCAAACAATTACCATATGGTGATTATGTCTCTTGAGACATTAAATGTCTTTTCATGAATAGAAGGTAGTTTTAATAAAATCCACTGGGAGTTAATCACCATGGTAATAATTTCAAAACGAGGCAAATGATGTTCGTAATGTAATTTATGAAAAGGTCTACAAAAGCCAAATCTAACCCAGCCGCAAAAGATCGAATAAACTCCTTAAACATACATGTTAAAGAAAGAATGTAGAACAATCTTGAGTCTTGATGACATAATCTATTTTTACAATCAAACAAAAACTTAAGAGGACTTTGAGAACATTTTAGTAATGGCTAGATTTGCAGAAGAACTCTTTTACAAATATAGCTTGCAAACAACACCTTCATGCTCTAACGTTGTTTTAACGTTCGTTTTGGATCCCTTACCCTTTTGGAGAAATCTTCTTCAGTTTTCAGCCACGGATTCGGACTTCTCTTTGCTTCTTCGATTGGTTTTTTACACGGACAGATATCACGTTGTCCCCTCTCAATGCGGTGAATATCCCACGTAAGGAGCGCCAAAAACAGCGTAATAAGCATTGCGTACGCGAAAAAGATGGAAAGAGCGGCGTAAACACAGAATAAATGAACAGCTGGGAAATCAGAGACTGTCGAAACGGCAAATGCGACCAGATCGGTGCTCGTTGTCATGGTAATAGAACCTAGAGATACAACAAGGAGAAATGGATTAAGTAAAAGACTTAATCAATCATCCAAATTATACATCTAAGTATCTTATCAAGGAAATTAAAGACAGGTTGAACAAACTCATAGTAACAATGTGTTGTTTGTTTAGCTGGTGCTTCAATGGTTTGGTCATTACTCCCCCGACTTTATTTATCTCAATGAGTTCAAAAAATTAGGTTTCAACGCATCACTTTACAGCTTCAGCGTGGTGTGCAGAAAACAATGACGATCTGGTTTCAGGTTCTGCAAACCTACCTCCAATATGTTTCATGGCTTTGACCAATCGCTCGTCTCCTTGAATATCAGGATCGACAGACTCCATAGCTTCCACAATGATGAACATGTTGTCCATACCTTTGGAAGAGAAGAATAAAGCATCAACCTTGAGACTGTAGTTGCGCAGTCAGGCACGTGCCACTTTATTATTTAATTATCCCCTTAATCTCGATCCCAATCTTTTTTGTACACCTTTTTCTATTGTCTATAGGCGCAAAAACAAGACTGGGACGGTTTTAGGTTGGTAAAATGGACAAAAATAACCGCGCGGCAATTGGCAGCTACGGTCGAAAAAGTATACTAATCTTAAGACTCGGGGATGTTCGATTTACATGTAGTGCGGCTCAAATTTTAGTAAATTTGAGCGAAGGAAAAAGACCCTTTTTTTGGAAAACCGTTGTCCGAAAGTTTGACTGTTGATGCTCAATACAATAAGTACTTCAGTCCATTTTTTTAAACAAGTTAAAATTATGTCGCTTTTTATCACATACCTGTTTTTTTATGAGAACAAACTATGTAAGAACATGAGGCTTCGATGGCCAAAATGTTAAGAACAAGTTAAGAACATTTTAAGGCTTTGGGGACTCAAAAACACCCAATTTCTTTGGAAAATGGACAAAATTGCTTAAAAATGGTGAAAATAAGAACCTGTTAAGAACATTTTGGATGTTCTTATGAAAACAATGTGTACAACGAAAATTGTCGCAATTCAACATATATTTTTTCTTTAATTTCTCAGAGTCTTTAGAGGCTTCCGACATTAATAAGTGTTGTAATTTAGACACAGCTATATTGAGAAACTTCTCTTAAAAGCAGTCAGAAAAAAAATCTGCCTTACCTATACCAAGAATCAAGAACATAAGTATTCCAGTGAACGCTACAAAATCCGTTTGAATCCACATGGCGAGCCCAAAACCACACCCAACGCCCAACATGATAACGCAAATACCACAGATGGCCACCGTTAGATGACCTGTGACGACGTTCTTCCAACGGAAAAACACAAGCAAACAAAATGCAACCATCAGTATAAAAGCCACACTGAAAAGAGGTAAATCACCGACCGTGCTTGATAAGATAGCGTCGTCCCTGGTACGAGCGGCAAAATAATTCAACGTCATTCCCAGGTCCTCGTATTGATCTCGAACCTTCCCACATTTTGAAATGAACCGGTCTTCCCAAGCTATAATACTTCCGTAATTATCACCGGACGTGTCCGCATATTTTGTGTAATATGTGATCCGGACAGCATCAGTTGAAACAATTTCCGTATAATCTCGTGGTACCGAAGTTATATTCCGGTCTTTATAATTACCGAGTATGTTTGGGAAATTCAGTTCCGCAGGTCGACCATTGCTAAGTAATTTAGACGAATCTCGTAACCACGTATTGAATTTAGTCTCAATGTTGTTTATGTCTGCTGAATTATAATCAAAAATCTCTAGCGTTGTTACGACCATACATTTATTATCTTTGTCGCGTAGACACACATTACCGTAATTTTCTAAAAGTTCTATTTCTTTGTGTAGTTCAAGTGCTTTGATAAACAAGTCTGTATCGTTTATTATGTTTCTGCTGTCGCTTCTAGCTAGGATAACGTCCTGTACTCTGAACTTAATGTCTGGAAAATGCACCTTAGCTTCATCGAGTTTTTTGAAAGCTTCACTCCCTTGTGGAATAAATAGTTCTTCGTTACGCTGAAGGGCGTTAAACCAAACGCCCCCCATTGCCATCAACACCACAAAACAGAAACTCCCAATAATGACTTTCGAATGATGTTTCGTAATGAATCGAGTATGTTTCTCGAATATTTTCTCGATAAAATCGCTGATTGCCCGACAGAATCGGATCCATAGAATCCACAACCGGTAGAAGCAATTCCCATTTCTAAAAAAGACAGAGAGAAACTAATAATTAATTTCTGATTATTCATAACAATCGGCTTTGAAAACGGTCCTGGCTGAAACATGTTGGAAATTTCTAGCATCTAATAGTATTTTTGTCTCTATCTTCCGTCCGATATATAAATCTTCAAGACTGCTACATACAGTAAAATTTTAAGTCGGGGAGGGGGGTACAGGACAAGATGATTGTATATCCAGGGTGCACAGAACAAAATTCATGGATATTCTCAACCCCTCTATCAAGTTGTGACATTGGGTATTATGGAGTCCGCAAAGCCTTAAAATGTTCTTTTGACTTGTTTTCAGTAATATTTATGTTCTTATATAATTTGTAAGTGAACCAGCTTACCTTGCCATGTTAGGGTCTTCACCTTCTCCACCTCCTCCTTTTGTGAACGAAGAATTTGAATCACTTATTTTGCTCATGGAAAGTCTCTTCAAATATCAACAACCATTTTCATTTGTTAAAGAAAAAAATCTGCCACCTAAAAAGAAATACCCGTATAAAGAAAACTTGTCAACATTTAACAACTATAGGTCATTTTCCTGGGACTGAAATAGAGGAGGGGAATGATAACTATTATAGGATTTGACTTTAAGGTTAGCATTTGAACATCCCCGTTTCACAGCCCCGGTGGACATTTTTCCTCAGTGGGGATAGAAATTTCTATTGAAATCCCAATATTTGCAGAACTTTCCAGTGGTGCTGGGGTCCAAGTGGGTCTGTGACACTGAAAAGTTTTGTAAAAAAGAACTCAAAATGGGACATTAAAATCTAAAAATTTAAAAGAATTTCTTTATGGCAGTGCTGCTCCGCTTTTTTTGGACACAGTGTATTGGAAAGCCGTGAAAACTGTAAGCATAGTTAATTAAAAAGGACAGACATGTTTCATTATTTTAGGTTAAATCACTGCCTCGTTTTCAAACCATCACTGTGATTATAACCCTTTGAGGCTTAAAATGTTACTTTTATATGAGTTTAGTTTATAAAGTGTAGTACTTCTTGCTGAGCTTTATTTTTTGATAATCTTTGATGACGCTATGAGTCCAGTGAAGTAGACTAGGAGCATTTGACGAGGGCGCAGTTTTAAAAGAAAATGTTGAAATTCCAAAAAAAACTACTTGGAGTTGAAAATTATAATAAAAAATTATCTTTTTCACTTGTAACACCCCCTCTCACAGACCCGGTGGGAATCTTTTAGCCATTGGGGGTTAAAATATATAACGGACCAAAACTCGAAGGGGGTTAGTAATTAATGCTTTTTTTATGGCTGGGGATTTGAAATGATTTGTTTTCGAGAAAATTTTGGTCTATCGATACATATCCAAAAAAAAGTTTTGTTGTGTCCTCATAAAAATCAAACAGATAGAACACGACCACAAGCTACAAGTCTAGACAATACCAAATTGAATTCGCAATATTCAAAAAGTAAGATACATGGAAGATTGATAAACGCTGTCAAAAATCATCCACTTTCGTAACCTCCTCATCGTTGAAAACTACACGTTATTTTTTATAAGAACAAACTATATAAGAACATAAGACTTCGATGCCAAAATGTTAAGAAAAAGTTAAAAACATTTTAAGGCTTTGCGGACTCTAAAACACCTTTTCTTAGGGAATTATCCTACTCACATAATGGTAATAATAAGAGCATGTGAAGAACATTTTTAGACTTTAAATTCAAAAAGTTAAGAACATCCAAAACTTTCAAAAATGTGAAATGCTCTTTTAAAGAAATACGTGTAAATCATCAAACGACTCGAACTAATTAAAATTATTCATGATATTCATTACGTAATGTTTTCTGTGGGAACCCCGGTTTTTCAAGCTAGAAAAAAAAGTTTTGTTACTGATGGCAAAAACCAGGGTTTTTCCATAGAAAATATAGCCAAATTAAATTTCGTAAACCTGCTTTTAAAGGGACATAACAGTACTTGCGAAATTTGTAAACAAACTATATGCAGCGGATACAAAATCAAAACAAATGTCACATGTCAAAATAAAAAATCAAACCAAATATGGCTAATTTTGATTGTTCAATTGTTTTACAAGTTTGTTTTGGACACGTGATTTTAATTGTTCTCTTTAATGACACGTGGTTCCGCAATGTTTACATTTTACTACTTAAATGTCCCTTTAAGACCATTTCACTTATCTTCGAAAGTTACACGTTTTTTCTATAAGACCATCCAAAATTTTTGAAGCCTTTGGATGTTCTTAATCTTTTGAAAAAGTCTAAGAATGTTCTTATTTTAGCTATTTATGAGTATTTTTGTGCAATTTTCTAAGAAAATGAGTTTTTAGACTTAAAATATTCTTAACTCGTTCTTGATATTTCGGTTATGGAAGCCTTGTGTTCTTGTATATAGTCTGTTTTTGCAATGAAATCACTCCTGGCCATTGAATGGAAAACCACGAGGGGAATAGAATTCAAACTCCTGGATGTCACTTATTTCTTAAAGGCGGGAGAATCTTTTTTTGTTCGAATTACAGAGAGATTCGAATTGAATAAAGTATTTTAAGAAGATTTCTCCTTGATGGGGACTGGGAACAAGTTTGAATTATAGAAAAATTCGAATAATAGAAGTTCGAATAAGCGACTGTAACTGTAAAATCCATTGCCAGATTTCGAAAAAAATGCTGCGTTCAAACAGCGTTCTTCAGTCCTTCATATTATAAAAGTGTGGCGCAAAAATTCGGCTTCGCTTTTTCTTACTTGAGAAATATAGTGAAGTTATATGCACTGAAGATGATACAAGCTAGCGACTAACCATGACAATCTGTAATAAAAACCCAACATACATTTTGGAAGAAAGAATTAAAAAAAGAAAAAACAAAAAGAATGCACTAGACACAAAAGGAAGTGATAAGCTGAAGACCGAAGCCTGAGATCAGGTGCCGTACCTTGAGTAAGTATATCCTGCCACTCGCGAGTCAGGAAAGGATAGAGTTTCCTCCCAAATCAAAATTAAGATTATTTCAGACCCAAACGGTCACACAACTCGATTGAAACACGAATGCTATCAAAGATGATGCAAAAACTGATAAAAAACTCAACAGATTCAATTATCAATACAGCACGCTTTAATGAAGCACTGGTCTTTAAACCCAGTTAATTTTCCTCTCTGTTGCAAATACTGATCAAAAAAATCTCAATGAATTCAATCATCAATACCACGCTTTTATGAAGCAAGATTAACAAATACTAATTGATCTGAGCCCCCTTAAGGTTATTATCGAAAATAGATGCCAGAGATCTAATTAATGAGATGTAAAGGTATTACTTTAAGATCATTAAAGCCAGATTGACATTATGTTTTTCCGAATTACTCCTTCAAAAACGCTGAGCTTGCATAAAGATTGTAGTTATTCAACCAATCATCAAAACAAAAGATAGCGCGTGACGTAACTTAATTGTTCGTTTAAACACTGCAATGTTTTTAATGGAGCTGTGTAATGTTTTTGCAGAATAAGCAAACAGACTCATGAATAGATATACAGTAAAACCTTTAATTAACGGACACTCTAAAAGGCGGACACCTCTGATTAGCGGACAATTTAATTTTCCCCGGCCGTTTCCTAGTCAAATCCTCATAAAAAAGTTTCTAAAAGGCGGACACTCAATTAGTGGACCCTCTGATTAGCGAACAAATTTTTTCGCACGAAATGTCCAAAACCCCTATTTTAGCTCTCCAATTAGCGAACGTTGAATATCAAGCGGGTCACAGACGTCCAAAATTGAAAAAAATGTTTTTAGATATTTTTATTTCAAGCACTTATTAGTCTTATTATTCAAATCATTTCTACAAATTTCCAGTTTTCCCTTGACCCATTCAACGAAATTAGGTGGGCCAAAGGAATTATAAATCACTGGTACTTCAAGTCCGTACCCACCACCTCGATTTAACCTCTTGCCAGTCACTCGAGCTCTTCTATGGCCTAGTATCTGCAGATAAGTACTTTAGACCCCAATTTTGTATTTTCGACACCCTGGGATAGCCTAATTACAAAATTGGAGCTCCGAGATCAAAAGTTTCTAAAAGGCAGACACTTCTAATTAGCGGACATTAACCCCTTTCTCCGATGGTGTCCGCTAATTAGAGGTTCCACTGTACTGGGTTTAAGCTTCTTTTTTTGGCACACAGTTTTCCGAGACTTGAAAACTGGGGCTTGAAAATACAATTTTACCCAAATAAGTTGTCATACAAATATTATAAAGCTAAGGTGCTACGACAGTTAGTCACTTAGTCACGCCAGCGTCCCGCCGAATTACGTATCAAAGATTAATGCTGTGAAAGCGCTTTATCGTTTACTTGACGACTAAGTCAAAGAACGAATTGCAAAACTTTTACATGGATTTATGAAAAAATATAATGGCAATTTCTAATGAAACTAGCATTTTCAAAAACTATGGGAAAGATACCTAGATTTTGAGCAATACATGGGGAACAAATTTGACCCATGCCAACCTCGAAAACTACTTCGAAGAGCAACCTTCTAAGAAAAAGATCTAAGGGTAGAGAATACACCTATCACTTGATAGGCTATTTCACGGTAATACTGACAGACTGACCAATATACATGTGTGGATTTGTTTTTACTTTAGCGTGGAATTAAGGCTAAAGAAATCAAAGCACTATCTTGGGAATCAGTTTATATATTTTGTTTGGTTAATAAGCTGGCTGGTCAAATTTTCAACTACAATTTGGTTATCTTGGGAACTTGATTGAGGCAACAAAGGAACAAGATCCAACAAGCTCCTCCTTAGCAATTAAATCAAATTCGAAAGTTAACATTTTTGAGAAGTGATTTTAGAATGTTAATTAGAAAAATAAGTACCTTTTAAATCATTTTTAAACCAGCTTGAAATCAAACCACGAAACAAAACAATCTTGAAAACTCTCCTTAAGAGGGTCTGTTAAATAGATCCTTCTAATACAATTCGGATCCAGAAATCCAGAATTTACGCCACTGTAATGATATGGATGAAATAAAAAATGCAAAAAGCGTTTCAATTACAACGTCCAAAATTATCTTTCTCAATTCCTTCGTAATAAAAAAAACTTATTTCAATTTTTTCAGCTTTCAAAACATAACTTTATCTCTGCAAGCGTCCTTTCGCGATTAAAAAAAAATTCAAAAAAAAACTCTGCTTGACTTAAACCGCCCTTTACGAAAATTTCATAAAAAGAAAAAAGTCATAACTAAGTATTTAATTCAATCAATTTGTCCCTCATGTATACCCCATGAAGACTCATGATAATGCATAATGCAAATACATGTTTTTTATAAGAACAAACTATATTATATAAGAACATTAACTTCGATGGCCAAAATTAAGAACAAATTGAGAACATTTTCAGGCTTTGAAGACTCTTAAACTCCCAATTTATTAGGAAAAAAACAAAAAAATACTCTTAAAATGGTGAAATTAAGATCATTTTTAGGCCTAGAACGAAAAAATTCAGACGACAAAAATATTAAACGTTCTTATAAAAAAACAATGATACTATTCAAATTGACAAAGTAAAAGGGAGAAGAGTAACCTTGATTAAGTTGTGATAAGCTTCTCCGCAGATTATAGTTGATCTGTACGACTCACCCAATATTACAGAGTTAACAAAAGTTTTACAGTTATTCAGTAATGAATAACATTACCTGACTCATATTATTAGCATATTGACGTTTCTGCATTATGTAAAGGTACTATTTCGAGATAAACTTGACAGTTTCAGCAGGATGTGTGATGAACATTTTTATACAATGTGTAATGTAATTAAAAATTTCTTATTAAAAACTTCAGCATTTCATACTCCCCTACTATTGTACACGTTTTTTTTTTATAAGAAAAACTATATAAGAACATAAGGCTTCGAGGCCCAAAAGTTTAAGAACATTCTAGAACATTCTTAGGCTTTGGAGACTTAAAAACATGCATTTTCTTAAGAAATTCCATTAAAATGCTCAAAAAATGCTGGAAATAAGAACATCTTAAGAACATTTTTAGGCTTCAAATCCAAAAAACTAAGAACATCCAAAGACTTCGAAAATTTTTGACGTTCTTATAAAAAAAAACGTGTATCTTAGTTTCTCATTTCAACTGCATTGACATTATCTGCAGTCTGACATAACGTCCAAATAACGTTAGATGAACGTTCAAACAACGTTTTGTGACAGCAGGACAAATTTCTAAAGCATCTTTTTGGTTTTCAAATATGCACAGTATCAGATATCTTTAAAAGAATTGGATATTCAAGGCACTACCGGTCCCGGGGGGGTGGTACTAGGGCAAAATGGGTTACGGGGATGCTCCGCTGGTCAGGGTACTTTTTTTAACCTCCACGAGTCCCAGGTAAGGTCGCAAAAACACCAACATAGAAAAATCAGTCCCTCGTAGGGTGCGTATTTTTGGAAAATTTGGGGAAAAAGTAGAAAATTTGAGAAATTTTTGGAATTTCAGTCCCATTCAGGGTCATTTTTTTCGCAAATTTCGAGTCCCACGTAGGGTCCATTTTTCAAACCTCAGCGGAGCACCCCCGTCGTTCGAGAAGGGTAGTACCCCCCCCACGGGTTACCGGTGAAAATTTGACCAAATATCGAGAGGATACCATGCAAAATATCCAGGAATAATCCAAACTCGAAACCAGACCCTTATTCATTCTCTGATTATGATACCGCTCTCTAGAAAGATGGTACCACAAAAATTTAAAATTTTGACTGATGAAAATCTTGACCCCCAAATCTTGGGTGCAATTGACCTTAAGTTATTGGCATTTCAACTTCAGAGAGATGGGAAAACGGAGACAATGAGTGTTAAATAAAAAATCCAGTTCTTCTGTAAAATGTTATCTTTATTCCAAATTTTGAAATCCTCTCAAAATTTAATGTATATAAAACTAAATTAAGAATATCATCGTTATGTGTTTGATAAGATTGATTAGTGATATAGAGAGCTTCTCGAAGGCCTGTTTTTTCGATCAAAATTATAAAGAAATTCTACTTAATTAATCTGACAAAAGTTATTAAAGTTATACAAGAGAGTCTCCAGAACTCAAACATTATATACTCAATGATCTCGTTAACTTGAACATAATTTACTCGATGGTCTCGTTAACTCGAACCTTTGTAACTTGGACGTCTACTTTCTTAACTCGACGACAAAGGGATTCTATGGTCGCTTTAGTTAACAGTGCCTTTTAAAACAATTCAAAGTTCCCTAGCTCGAACAAAATTGACGAACAAAGACCTACGCCAGCCGTTAAAGACCTGCAATAACAGAAATATACCTGGCAGACCTTAACATTCGAGAATCATAATGTGACCTAGTTTCAGTGACGTTGTGGGAAAATCTTTCTCGAGGGGCCAAAGCTAATTTTTTTAAATGGTAATCTCCCTAATTTTCCAAAGTGGCGCCCTAACCCACTAGTTTCTAAACTTTTACTAATTCGTTTGCCTAGGCATAATGAGGAAAAAATATTTAGTGAATAAGAGTAGATATATCTTTGATGAATGGAAAAGGGATAAACAGGCCCCGCCATGGTTGGGGCCGGTCAGTGAAAAAATTGCAAGTATTTTAAAACAGTAAAATTGGTCCTGGGGCATAATTTAAGGCGCATTAAAGTATGATTTTTAAGATTGGGGCGTTTAATAAAAAATCTTTTGGTGCCCCTTGCTCTTCGGCGCTTCTTTAAAAAAGCTTCGCTGGGGGGGGGCGTGCCCCCCCCCCCCCGGCCCCCCTGCTACAACGCTACTACTAGTTTTAAACGTCTTCGGTAGTTGACACGAGTCTTCGAGTCTTATTCTGTTCTTATTCTGCACAATAATTCAAAACGACATTCTCTTATTTTTATTCTCGAATCAAACTTTAACAACCATTAAGAAAAATATTCTTTCTCGCTTATATATAAAAAGTTATCACTGTGAAGAAAAATCTTGAAAATCAGCAAAAATATTTTTCACACCTAGATTCCAAAAAAAATCGTCTCTAATAACTTATCAACCAGAGCTGAAAAAAAAAACGATAAAGTGAAAAGAAAGGCACATTATTTCTCCCAAATGAACTCGAATGGAAATACGAAAATCTTTTGATTAGGATGTTCAAGATAAGTTTAAAGCTGGAATATCTAAGACCAAAGAAATGCAAAGTTCTTTTTTATAAAAACAATTCTTCAGGAACTGCAGGATCCATTGCGGTCAAGTGGTAGGAAAAAATTAAGAAAAATATCCTAAATAACTAAAAATGTTGATTTTCAAGCAATTAGTGAAACAATATTAACATAATGAGAACATGTTAAGAACAACCGAAGGCTCACTTAAAGATTCCTATAAAAAACAATACAGTGTTTCAACAATAATGAAAAATTAGCCGTTTTGTTACACTGAAAATTTTGAAGAAGAAAATATGTTCATTTCTTTTTAGGATTTCAAATCAATATTGCCCTACTAAAAAACTTTTTAAAATGCTTTTGGATCCAGGGGGGGGCTCAGCATGTGCCGCCCTTAAAGGTAGGTTTTTCGGGACCGTTAAAATGCACTGTAAAGGTGTACTTTTGATTGAGTGCACTAGAAGGGTCTTTTTTTAGCTGGGTACAGACTATTTGGGGCCTACTAAATGCAAGTTTGGCAAATAAAAATCTTATGTATCCTTACAGTTTTGAGACGCACCCATTTTGATTTGTTATGCACATTATGTCAACATCTCTGACTCATTTTCAGGTGGCTTCAGCAAAATAAGATATGAAATCAAACTACAATGTAAGGGTCAGAAACGTTCGGTACATGCACTGTAAGGGTACTTTTCCCTGCTCAAGGGCCGCACGTTCATGTAACGTTATAAGGACGTTGTGATCGTTAGATAAACGTTAAAACAACGTTGTATGCCTGGTGAGAAGCCCTATTTTGGTGTAAAATACCGTCGTTTAGAAATCGAGTGCCCCCTCCCTCCCCCCCCCGGTTTTAAATTGGCTAATTCAAGTTTTATTTTTTAGAAGTTAATCACAAAATTCAATTCTCTCGTAGTTTTCGTTCAGATTTTCAAATTGTACAAAAAATTCACGAATCGGCCAATTTGAAAAATGTCTTCTTGATCAAATTCCAACCAATTCGGACAAAAAGGACGTACAATCATCGTCGTTATATTTGAGAAAAAAGGGAAATCCACCGGGAAGTTTTGAAACCACAATCGATTTGTAAGTGCTCTAAAGTAGGTTGGAAGGGTAGAGTTTTAACTCTGAGTTTTAACATGAGACTTAGGACTTACACCTTAGGATGTGAGGATCCAAATGTTAAAAAATGGTCCAATAAGGCTCATAATATAGCCTGGGGGTCTATAAACCTGAGACAAATTGAAATATCCGATTAAATTTGAGAGATGGTCCAAAATTGACTTTCTGGCCCGAACTCGAACCAATTTTATTTTATGCTTAAGACGTATCTACTAAATGTTAAATATAGTCTGAATTAGGATCCTTAATGATACTGTAAGAATATCTTAGGATGATTTTCCCAAAAAAGTTAAGAATATCCATGATGAAATGGATTTACACCATTCTTATAAAAAATAAGCGTGCAATGAAATATAAGTTTACCTTTAAATTCGTATTTTCTTTAGTTAAGCTGTGAAGGTTTGTCTATCTCTCTCATAAAATGAAATAAAACTCTTCGACTTATCTGGTTACTATCTTTCAACCTTTCTCCATCATCATGTAACGAGTTTGACACAATATTGATAATATCTTATACATTATATATTATATATTATCTTTTATAATAACAATTTCAATAATTCATTACAGATAGATGAATATAAAGATTGTTATCTTCTTTTGAATGTTTCAATCAAAAACGTCTTGACTTTCCCACAATACAGTTCTGTGGGTTTGATTAAGAGAAAAAAGGATTTGATAAAAAATATCGTAGCCTGTACCAAATATCGTAACCTGTACCGAATTCTTCTCCCTGATAGATAAACGTGAAGTTTGGTTTCCCCTGGGAGTGATACTTTGTGAGCTGACGTGACGGGTGTATGCCGCACAAATTTCGACACTCGGTCACTTTTGCAAACTCTTATTGGGATTACTTTTACCAAACTTCGATCTTTCTAGAGGCAAAAAAAATTATTTTTCTGACTCTTATTAGTGTGAGTTTAGGAGGCGGGATAAATCTAAAAACGAAGATTAGCACGAGGAGTTGCTCACGTTTCGTTCCAAACTCTACCGCCACTATTTTTCCGTAAATGGCCATTATGGTTGTAAACTCCGCCCGTATATATTTTCACACGTTTACTATCCCTCTAACGGACGATTGCATCGTCTAAGATTTACTAACTTTTATAAAAAAGGTTTTGATAATTTTGAGAGTTGGCGCGCTGGTTTATTGATATTATCACCTTGACAACAATTCAATATATATTATTCATCATTCGCAAGATCAAAAGGAAACTGTCCTCTCAACCGAGACAAAAAATATAAAAAATATATGAATACAACATTTCTTTCTAAAAATATCAAAACTTTACGTTCTTGGTTTTTTGGGTTTTACAGCAGAGTCTCTATAACTCGAGTGTCTCCTTAACTCGAACAAGTTTTCTTGTCTTCTCAGTTAAAAATGCCTTTTAAGAGGCCCCCCCAGCGGTTAGCGTGATGGCGTGATGGAGGGTTTTTCGTGGCGTGATGGCGTGAAATTTCGAAAAAAACGGCGTGATGGCGTGAAAATGAAGTGCCGGCGTGATCGTGAAATCGAAGTTTTTTAGGCGTGATGGCGTGAAATTTGCAGTTCAGCGTGATCGTGAAAATTATATTTATTAGTTGAATCGTATTTCTATGTCCATTTTACCAATTTAGAGGGTTTAAATTCAAAATTTTCTTGGTCGGCCCCAACTATGGTGGGGCCTCCTATAGATCTCATTTTAAAACATAAAAGAAACGTTGCAAACAGTTCTATTCATCTGCCATTTATCCTTGTAACATCCGATTGTTTTTAGCAGTTGCTAGCTATAGTCTTTAAAATAATAAAGTCGAATGCTATGAGAGGGTCAAAAATTAAAAATTTTCCCCGTCAGCGCAAACCATGGTTGCGCTTCCTCCGTAACTAACATTTTCCTTTCTTTCTTAGATGCTTATTCTTATAGATGCATCAAAGACATCAGGTCCTTTATTTCAGGAAAACATACATTTGTAGCAAAGCCTTAAACAGAAAGAAGCAACAGGTTTATTACACTTTTTTTTATAAGAACAATTTTATCAGAACAGTGAGGCTCAAAAATACCAAAAAATAAGAACAATTTAAGAACAGTGGAGAGGCTGAAGTTAGAGAGATATCGCAAAAAGAATCACTGGTTTCTAAAATTCTTTAAATAGTAAAGTAAATAGCCAAAACTTGTTTTTTACCATAGAAAAAATAAGAACAAAATAAGAACAGTCGAGCCTGAGCAAAAATTCTTATAAAAAAAAAAGTGTACGAGGTGTAATTTTAAGCATATTGATCAAAGGAATCCTATGATGTTGAAACCATATTTTGGAAAAAAGAGAGTAAATGAGGGCGATTTTAGCCATACTAAATTGAAATGGGCCCTAAAATAGCACTTTGAACTCTTCAAAATTCAAAAATTTTCTCCGTTACCCAACCATGGTGGGCTTTATCAATTTACTCAAATACACCTCAGCCCTCAAACCGGTGCCCTTTGATGTGACCAGTTGTCCAACATTTTTCCTATCGAAAACACCCAAAGAAACTAGACACTAAAAACTAAAAATAAATAGAAAATAGAAAAACAGAGATCAAGTTTCCAGATTTTTCGGGTGTTTTCAATAGGAAAAATGATATAATCGTGACTTACGCAAATGAGAATGCCGAAAAACTGTTTGACGACCAAACACACATAAATGTGGGCGAAAACTAAGTTTATATAACAAAATATGAGCGTGAAAACTAAATTTTCTAGGCGTAATGGCGTGAAATCGAAAAAAATTGGCGTGATCGTGAAACTCAAATTTTTCAGGCGTGATGGCGTGAAATCGAAAAAAATTTGGCGTGATGGCGTGAATTTTGGGTCCGCTGGGGGGGCCTCTTTTAAATCTTACTTCATCATAACTCGAAATTTCCTTTACTTAAATTAATTTCCCGTGGTGTTCGAGCTATGGCGAGTCCACAAGAGTTTTCATTCTTAACTTTTTGTAAATATCTTTATGTAATTTTGCAATTAATTTTCAAAATTAATAAAAGATCTTCTTAGAGAATGTTCTTGAATATTTAGCCCCAAAACCTTCGTGTTCACCTATCTACCTACGTTCTTATAAAAAAGTGTGAGCGGAATAATTTTTCCATATCTCCTTCCGAGAAAAGAAGCAATTCATAGAATCTGAATATTTAGCGGATATTTTTTGCATTTCTTAGCCAGTGACTTGGTCTGATCGACTCCTTTCAGTAAGCCTGGTTAGAATTGAGGTCAAATATTCAAACCGGGTGAATGATTTTTTTCCGAATCACTAAAAAAAGTCCAACTGGTTACCGAGACAAGGAAGCCCTTTTAGAATTTTTTTCTTTTTGACTGTATTCCAACCTTGTCAGTATTTTGAAGCTTAGATATGTAACGTACAATGTAATACCAAAGTGCGCAATAAATATAAACAAAATACTAGTCCGGAACCAACCAAAGTACGGAAAATATTATCAAAATTCTACTAGTAAATTCAAACAAGCTTTTGTCATTCGAGTTTCTTGCACAGTTCGGCTGTCGCGGAGGCACATTACAAACTCACATTACACCGCGAAAAAATCATGTAATTTTATGAAATTCCCCGACTGGATTACTGAATCAATGCAGTTTAGAATCCTCATTCATACAAAAATAGGCCTTATTCCCATCGGTAATTAACTCTTCATATTTGTCGCCACAGGCTGAATAAATCACACTGAATTATTGAAAAAGGGGCGTACTTGATAAAAGGAATCACGATGAAATTAGACACAAGTCATAAAGGCAAAAAATAAACCACACAACTACAAACTAAACCTACCATATCTTGCTAACAATTTAGCTAAAAGCAATAATCAAACTAGCCTTAATATTTCACACCAAAGTGTAACATTCTTTTAAGGCTGATTCTTTAAATGTTCATTTTTATATCTGAAAAGAGATTTAAAACCTTTTCTTAACTTAATATGAAGTTCAATTCAAGACAAGTTCCTCACGCTAGGTTTTCCCGTAAACATATTGACTTTTTCTCAAGAAACCTATAAGCGAGTTTATTCATTTGAGATAAATCGAAGGAGACAGTGGACGTGTTGGAAAAATGGACGGAAAATGTTTCATAACATGTTTCTACAACCTGTGCCGCGGTAACTCTCTTATAGACGGTGATATACCTCTCGGTAATAAGTTCTTACAAAGTAAACAAGGGATGACACAAAATAAGAGCATATAACCACAGGAAAGTGCCTGTCGAGTCATCTATTTGCGTATTAGCCTGAGAATACTGTAAGTTGGAACATAATTCGCAATTTACAATTAAAAGGTTTTAAAGATGGCATTCTTAGGTTTAGTTTCCAAATTCCATGATGGTGGTATTTTTAGTATATTCTTAATTTTTTGGTCGTCCTGATATTCACACTGAATGATTCCCAGCATGCACACAACGTTATTTTAACGTTTATCTAACGTTCACAACGTACATATAACGTCAGATAACGTTGAAACAACGTTGCACCAACGCGTACAGTTAGTATCAAAGTGTGTAAACGATGCCCTCGATATTATCCGATACATAAATAGTCTAAATCGCAGAGCTCTACAAAGCTGCAAGTAGTATAAGAAATGGATTTATTTTGAGCGTTCCGCAAAATAGCTTTAGATAGATTGTTCCGCAATATATGTGTATTTTGAGCGTTCCGCAAAATAGTCGTCAGCGTTCCGCTCAATAGCCTCTTACACGTGTTACTTATTCGGCTGTCTGATTTCAGACCTCACAAGTCGTTACACGTTTTTTTTTTATTAGAACACCTAAAATTTGGCTGAGCCTGGATGTGATGCTTATTTTTTTAGCAATTTTCAGCCTGAAATGTTCTAAGATGCGTTCTTATATTTTCAGACTACTCTAAATCGACAATATCATGCAAAATAAAGAGCACTTAAAATTGGTAAAATTTGGACAATTTTGACTCTCGATTTAGAAAATCCATTCCTAAGTTTGTTTAAAACTGCTTGAAAAGAGGAAAAAATTGTAGTTTCTTGTCATTTTTTTCCAAGCTGAGGCTGGGCATGTTCTTACGATGTTCTTAATTTTTCGACGAATTTCAGCCTCAATGTTCTTATAAACTGGGTTCTAATAAAAGAAAAAACGTGTAGTTGGCACCCCCTCCCACCCAGAGTACACTTTCTTTTACAATTTTAAATTTAACACGTATGAGTTTCTAATATGGGCCAAACAAAGAGTTTAATTATTTGATTACGGATAACTTATGTCTAGGACGTAAATATTTATTATTAATTATTTGGTATTTTCACCTTGCACATGTAACTAGACGGCTGCTACTATTGAGAAAGATATATAAAGATATTGTGTTGAACGAAAAATAAATGAAGTTATTTTCGATTGAGTTTTCGAATTAACGAACTAGAAAATAAGCACGAATTCTTTAGAGGATGCAAACAGCCTAATACATAAACTAAAAACTAAAAAAGATGACAGAAAAAAAAACTCTTAACTTCACCAATAATTCCAGAAAGAACATTCCAGTCTAAAGGATCCAAACCCATTACTGTCTCAACAAATATCTCAAATTGAATTTCAAAGTTTCTCAGGCAAAATTAGTTCTTAAAATTATACTATATCTTGTGTTGTGGATACACGTTTTTTTTATAAGAACAAATTATATAACAACATACGAGACAACATAAGGGTTTGACGGCCGAAATGTTAAGAAAAAGTTAAGTACATTTTATGGCTTTGCAGACTCTAAGATGCCCGATTTCTTAGGGAAATGAGCAAAAATGCTAAAAAAATGATGAAAATAACTAAATAAGAACATGTTAAGAACATTTTTAAGGTTAAAACTCAAAAAGTTAAGAACATCCGAAGGCTTCAAAAATTTTGGATGCTCTTATAAAAAAACGTGTATGTTATTGTCATGGTTACTGATTTTAAAACTGAAACACAAATTATAGTCAAATATTATGAATTCAATATTGTGGAAGTCTTGCATTCAATATAAACCACACTCCAATCAAACCAATATATTGATGTATTTCATCTCAAGTCATATTTCCTTCACGAGACATAAAAATTAAAGTTTCTCTCTGAATTTCTGACAGGTGTCGCCAATAGCAAATCCACTTTTTAATCATTACAAACCTTTTTTTCATAAGAGCCAATAAACTTTTGAGGAGGCTTAGCTGTTCTTATTTTCTTGGTACTTTGAGCCTCAAATTGTTCTCATTTCTCTAGGACAAAGTTAAAGTATTTTCGGTTGAAAACCCCTATTTTATCAATTTGAATTTTCCCTAATAAGTTTCGCAGCCCGAGAATACAAATTTCCTACAAATACTGGATTGGAAATAACATTTGCCGCCAGAATTTATTAAATAAATGTGATTCGAAATCACAAAATTTTATACTATTGTTTTTTGTTCCGAAAATATTATGAGGCTAACCGGGGTAGGCACTTAGGCAAAATTGGGCACGAGGGTATTCTGCTGGTTAGGGTCCCTGTTTTTAGGTGACAGGGTCCCAAATTTTCAAATTTTCAAGATGTGTAACTGACAGGGGTTGACTTTCGGTAGTTTTTTTTCAGGGTGAAAATCGATTTTTCTTTCTGACAGAGTTCTTAATTGACCAAATAGTCATATCTTTCAAACTCCACTGGCACGTCTCCGTCGTTTGTCAAGGTCAGTGCCCCCCCCCCCGGGATAGGCCTTGTTTTGAAGAATTTAATCTCAGTTGAAATAGAAACAAGTAACTCACCTCATTTTCAAGTAAAGCATTTTCTTTCGTGAAATAGAAGATTTTGAAAGTAAATCAAAAACAAAAATATTTATTCTTAGTCTCAACAAATTTATTATTTAAATCGTTCAATTTTACAATCTACAGTTAAACATAAAAATGAAAATTCACTTCTAATTTTTCTTTCTTTTTTCTTGATATTAGCGTTTTGTGAATTCTCCTGCCAAAAGAAATATCGTCCTCTTGAGTTACAAAAGGGATTTTTACATCAGTATATAAGAACTTGTAAATTTAGCATCCTTTCATAATGTTGACACCTTCATTTTAACATCCCTGTGTCACAGACCCGGCTGAAACCCCAGCCCCACTAAAGAATTAAGCAAAAATTTCGTCCCCGATGGGAAAATACCCTGAAATTTCAGCCCCACTGGGAAATCCATATTTAAAAATTGCACTCCAAAACCATCCCTACTGGATTTTTTAACCTTGGAACAATATAATTTCTATCCCCATTAGGATTTCAATAGGAATTTTTATCCCAACTGAGGAAAAAGTCCCATCGGGGCTGTATTAAGCTAAAAACTTCATCCAAATTTTACCATACCAAAGCAAGTCATTAGAGTCAGTTTTGTGAACGTACGTACGTAATCAATTACACAACCATGACCATAATCATAATCATTTTACTTTCATGCCATAATATTTGAAACAAATAGAAATCTTCCTGTAAGGCGAAACCAATTTGATTAGTTGTTTTACGGGCCCGACCGACCCTGAAATTACTAAATCAAAATCAAAATAGAATTTATTTTTAAGCGCCTCAACTTATTGTTGGAAAGTAGAATTTTAACTCTGAGTTTTAACATGAGACTTAAGACTTATAAGGTGCTTACCTCATCTAAATCGATCTAAACGCTTGTGAATGGTTCAACTACAATCATGGGAGTAATATTCGAGAAAAAAGGGAATTTCCTACGAAATCTTATAACACAAACGATTTGGAAGCGACCTAAATTAGGCTGGAAACGTAGAGTTTTAATTCTGAGTTTTAACGCTAGATTTAGGACTTCTGAGGATCCAAAAGTCCAAGAATGATCCAATTAGGCTCAGAATATAGCCTGGACGTCTAAACCCCTCCCGGATTGAAATGCTCGAATAAATTTATCAATCAAGATTGACTTTCTCGCCCGAACTCCAAATTTCGAAAAACAAGGAAATAAGCTAAATTCTCAGTAGATTTTGACCATGATTGTCGGTTGTCAATATAGCCTGGAATCCATCACATCCTTCCCAAATCGAAAACAACCGATTAGATGGAGTGGAAAGCCTGAAACTCGCCTAAGTTAAACTTTAGATACAGAAAAATACACTAAAATACCCAAAAATGCCAACATATTCTGACCATGATTGCAGATCACTTTCTTAATCCTTTGAAAAAATCTCGAATCTCGTTGGAAAGATATTTTGCAAAACAGATGCAACGGCAGTTCTTATCCGTTACCATTAGATCATGGTGTCCTCCAGGTTTTCAGGTCCCCCATCTGGGGCCTAAAACCACAATTTGGTCTTCTCCCCCCCCCCCACGTACCCTTTTTCCAGGATTTCCCCTATTGGAAGAATATTTTTGTGACCAACTGATTCGCTATATTTTTCATAACTTAATAAAAATAACAATTTCCTGCAATGAACGCACAGATGCTGGAAATATAGACACATTTAATCATCTATTTCAAATATCATACCTATTCTTTGTACTTTCTAGTCCCCCATCAAGGTGAAAATATTCTCTTCCCCCTCCAGGACAAAAGTTGATCCCCTCTATCTTCTTGGGGGGTTGTTCCGATGTAAATTGATAAATTATCTCATTCTCGACAAAACTTTCCTATTTCAAATTTATAGTGGAAAAATACCAACACACTTCAACTTGCTTAGTGGGCTCCCCTAAGGCCGCTGTACATCGTATATACATTGAAACACCCGGTATGCTCGGAAAAAATACAGCGGAAAGATCCCGGAAATGCGTAAAGAATGTTTCTCCGGGAATGAGAAAGATCAGCTATTCGACGGTACAATGCTAAATGAATATTCCCCTTTAATACACCTTTTCTACCGTAGTCGCGCAGTCAGGCACGTGCCACTTTATTATTTGATTATCCCCCTAAATTCGACCCAATCCTTTTTTTATACTTTTTTCGATTCTCTTTATGTGCGAAAAAAGACTGGAACGGTTTTAGGGTGGTAAAGCGAACAAAAAATGTCCGAGTGACAATTGGCGGCTACGGTCGAAAAGGTGTATTAAAGTGTATCACCAAACTCGACCATACTCTCACATCTCGCTGATACATAGCCAGTAAAACATATATAATGATAATTCAAAAATTCGTCAGAAAAATGTCCCATTGTAGTGACAATAGCTTGCGTCAAAAAGTTCAATTTCGTTAAGAATATTCCTACTAGAAATGGACTGTACCACATCACCTATCTTGTAGATAACCAGCAGTATTGAGAAAATGTTCCGGGACATGTTTATTTTTTCGGATTTTTTCGAAGTTTTGGATATCAATGCCTGAGATGACAAATATTCTGTAAATAACAACTTCAAAGAATAGCACCATGTATGTTTTTTGCTTCTCTTTATTGAAAAGAAAATCCGTGGTGGGAATGCAAGAACGTCGTCTATTTTGTTGGATTCTTTCGTGTCGAAAAACTCTCGAAATACGATTTTACTATTTATCTTATAAAAATATGTGTAGACGACTATCATGTAAAAATCTTTCAGTTTTTTTCTCAGAATCAAAAAAAGGAGGAGGGCCCGTCCGCACATACCTCTCATGCGCCAACCCTAGTACCCCCCGGGGTTACAGTCCATGATTTCGAAATTTAAAAACACATATGAAAATGTATGGGTGGGAATTCACCAGGGGGGGATTCACCGGGTGGGAATTTTCCTGGGGGAATTCACCAGGGGGGGATTTACTGGGGGGAATTTACCGGGGGGAATTCACCAGGGGGGAATTGTCCGGACACCCGAAATACTGACTGTGTTATGTCAAATATACCGTCTACTTGCTGCACATAACAGCCTACAAGAATAGAACCACGTGCGTTTTGAGCTACTCTTTATTGAAAAGAAAATCCGTGGTTTGAATGCAAAAATCGTTGTCAATAGACAAAGGGCCGGTGGTACTGCAACACAAAACGTTGAAGTTTACTGATGTGTTTTCCTCTTCGATGAAACAATCGATCGTGGCTTAACTTTAGTAAAGTTGACAACACACAAAATATAGGTCGAAGTCATCAAAGTACGTGCAACGTATTGGTGTCAGGTAACGGAAGTTTTCTAATATGTTGTAGGATTGTCAACGAGACCGTAGTATAGACACACGGACTTTTAGCCAACCCATGTGAATAATCGGATTTTGGATAGATCGTCTCGTGCATCCAAGCTATGGGAATGACAAGACTGTCGTTATATGCCGATTCGATATAAGTAGCAAACTAAATTAGACAGTAGCAAAATCACTTGTAGCGTAGTGCAAAGTGTTGATATGAAGAACTGATGGATTGTCTCTGTCCCAGAATATTGCTTATAAAGACAAAATAGTCGTTGATTGATGCGAATTTAATTCATTAATGTTTTGTGTCGTTCTAAAACAAGATAAATCATAACTTTTAAAAGCTTAAGAGTAAGAATCAGAATTCAGAATAGGGTGAGAAGTGCGTTGTAATACACCCCTGTCTCGCAGCCCTGGTGGAATTTTTTGCTTCAGTGGGGATAAGAATCCCTATCGAAATCCCAATGGGGATAAAAATTTTATTGTTCCAAGGTTAAAAATCCTGTGGGATAGTTTTGGAGTGCAATTTTTAGACATTGATTTTCGAGCGGGGATGAAACCAAAGTCAATTTCCCAGTGGGGCTGAAATTCCAGGGGAATTTTCCCACCAGCAACCAAATTTTTGAAAAGATTTCCAGTGGGGATGGGGTCCCATTGGGTCTGTGACACAGGGGCATTGAAATGAAACTCAAATTGATGGGTAGGAAAAAACGGAGCGTACTTGGGATTCCTACTCGCCGGCGAGATGAAGATAGGAATCATTTGTCTCCCCACATGTCATTACTAAGTTTATGTATGTGTGTTTTTGTGTGGCATCCTGATATGTATGTGTGTTTTTGTGTGACATCTTGACATCCTGACTGACTTACGGCTGTAAGTCAGCACTTTTTCTGTCCCCGATTTTGCGGGTCCGAACTGCGGGTTATTTCGAATAGCTCCATTTACTTTACCGTCCTCTAAAGTGTAAATATATACTTGCTTGTCCTGAACTATCGACACGTACCTAAAAATCAAACTGAATTTTCAAAAAAGATAATTTATAAATATCCTTCTTTTAGCTCGTCTTACCTCTCGAAATAAAGACACTCTCTCAGACGATGATTCTCCTCTAAAATCTTTCCAAAGTCTACTATCAGACATATTAAACATCAATCTTAAGAAAAGATACTTCCTTTTAAACAAATGCTCCAGATTTTGAATACGTTGTATTTTTATTGCATAATTTCTGTTTGTTATTATGCTTACGGGAACAACCGGAGAAAGCCGGGCATCGTAAAATGTTTGCATCTCTTAAGTCCAAAAAAACACCGGTAATTTTAAATGTTCCGTAATAAAAAATTTATTGCGATTTATTGATTATTATTATTATAGGAGTATATTTCGCAGGTCTATTGACCTCTATGAAACAATCTAATTCAAATTTACAGTTCATCAATAACGGTCTTTTTACATATTTTCTTAAAGTAGAGCTTAGCCCGAGGGCTACCTCTCACTTTCCATACACAGCATTCATCCTTCTCATTCTTCGTTTTCTCTTTAGCTTTTTCATGCCATTCTTTAATGGTTTCAAGTTCTTTCTTAGAGAAGTCATCTGTTACACTGAAATTATCTTCGTTTAGTTTATGGACTGAGGCCATAATTCTTTTCTTGTCTTCTTCATTGGCCAACGTTACTTTCAATGGCCGCCATCTTTTCGTCTTGAACATATCATCCTTTCGAGCACCGATTCGTTCTGCAGTGACAACATTTATCTTTAATCCCATACGATTTCCTACAACTTCCTCCACGTAATCTTTGTCACCGGCCCGCTGCTCCTCTTTGTTCTCATCTTTATTTTCACCTAAATGATGGACAATGATGTTACATCTAGTTAAGTTCTTCCAGCGATCTTCTTCTCTTTCTTCTTTTTCATTTTTGATAAATTTCTTGATGATAACCTCCTGTTTCTTCACCTCTTCCTTTGTGATATCTGCATATGTTGCCCGTTTTGGTTCTTTAGCGACGTCTTCTTTGTTCATAGCTATAAGTTCCTCCATTTTCTTCTCTAGATTATGCAATCTAGTGTTGAAAACAGATTCAAATATTTGCTAACCTCCATCTTGACATTCTGCTTCCGTTGTTGTTTGCGTTATTTGGTTACTTCTGACTCTTTGCTTACTTGTTTTGATTTTTTCCAAAAGTATTGGCGTGACTGTAACACATTTTTTACATTCGAAGCGTCGGCTTTTGTATTGCAGACAAAGCTGAATTTGGTATGCGGGAATCTCCGAACAAGCATAATGAACGAATCTCTGGCATTTCCTACATTGTAACATGTCATTATCCTTTATTATTTCATTCGTGAAGCATTTATTGGCGGTACAGGATCCATATTTTTCTGCATTTTCAGTGGATTTTTCATCGATTGTTGCCATTCTTTTTCATTCATTCGCAAGAGCGTGGCCGTACATATTGTATTTGACGTCAGAATTTGGCTAGGTGATTGATGCGATTAAGGGGTCTTGTTTTGACGTATTAGACGACATTTTTGACAGGATTTCGAGCGTTTTGAAGTTGACTTGATCTAACCCAAGATTTGATTAAAATAAGACAAGTTAGTTGCATTGGTCTCATCCTTCTTACCAAAAGATGTCGCCATATTAATTACAAAAGGTGCCTCAGAAAATGTTCAGACATTACGATTCTAAACGAAACGGCTCCCAAACACTGCGTGCACTATTGACTTTTATACACCGCCCAGCTGGCACACAACGTTTTTTCGACGTTTTTCTAACGTTCGCAACGTCCATATAACGTTAGAACAACGTTGAAACAACGTTGTGTGCCAGATGGGCGGAGGCAGTTTCTCAATCCCGTCCATGCAAAATCTCTTGATCGGTGTTTTTTTCCAAAGTGGTACCCGCATTGAGAGCGTTGGATAAACTTTTTCTCACACACTAGTCACACGAGAGATGTAGCGCCGTTTGTCGTTAGGTAAAGTTTCGACAATACAATGGCTTCTTTGTGGGTACTACTTTCAGAAAAACTTTGATCACAGATGGTGGATATAGCTTGGTCCAAGGTTTGTAAAGGTCAGTGGTGAACACACATCTTAGACTTAGAAAAAGAAGATGTTACGAAACAAAATGGGTCGAAACAGTCATAGGAACAGAACTATCTAGTCTAACTAACTAACTATCTATAAGTAGTAATCCAGTCGGTTATTACTTATAACTTAATAAAACTGTCAATCAAAGAGGCCCCCCCCCCCAGTGGACCCTCAATTCACGCAATCACGCAATTTTTTTTCGAAATTCACGCATTCACGCAAATTTTCCTCGACTTTCACGCAATAAACCGATTTTTCAGAAATCGGAAAAATCGGGAAAAATCGGGGAAAGATTGGAAAATCGGGAGAACTGCATATAATCGGTGGAAAAAAGGGAAAATTCACGTATTCACGCGCAAGATAGCCCAGATTCACGCTTTCACGCAATCAAAAAGAGCATTTTCACGTTCACGCAAGTTTTTTTTAATTCACGCATTCACGCATTTTTTTACAATGTTCACGCATTCACGCAACCAAAAATGCCCATTCACGCAATCACGCAAACCACTGGGGGGGCCCATCAAATAATGTAAACACTAATTAAATATTCAGCGTGCGTGAGAGAAAAGGAAAATAACCGACTAGAAGCTTCTTCCAAAGCCTTTTTTTCTTCACCTAAAATCGTAAGAAGAGACATACAGATTTCTGGAAATAATCATTTATTTATATGTTCCCATGTTTAATGCTACTATGAAATATCATCTAGTCAAAAAATTTGGATGGATTCTCAAAAACCTAAAAAAGGTTGTAAAATTAAACAACGTTTTTTGAGGGAAGAAGCTTCTAGTCGTTGAAATTCAGAAAAGACACGCAACCTCACCTCTTCGATTCTTTTTTTTTGGGGGGGCTTGAATTTTTTTGTATATGGGTCTGTTTTCAACGACTAGTTTACTAGTCTAAACTTTGCTGTTCTCTTGCATCCGAAGTGTTTCGAAACCAATATGAACCTTTTCTAGTCTTAACGAATACCATATCGAAGCAAAGCAATGCTAAACCATAACGTCTGAACAAGGTAAGGGCGTTTCGAAAATCTCTTTTGGCGCTCCTTGCTCATCGGCGCCCCTTCAAAAAAGCTCCTCTGGGGGCCCCCCGCCCCCCCCTGCCACAACGCTACTGTATCCAAGGCTTTATTTACGTTAATGGTGGACGCCAGAGCGATTTGTAAGCATCAGAAAGCCGATAATACGCTGTGAACGAGGTCTGAATTTATCCTAAGCCTCCATCTTGACTTATAAAAGATATATCATATATTATATAGGGCATTCTCTTGAAAGTAGAAAGGACACGTCCAATATTTATTCTATTTTTCTCACTTCTTGATTTCAAAAACTTCTCTCGTCTTTACTTCTAAAGCTTTTGTAGAAATAAGGCTGGCCAGGTCTTTTTGCATGAAAAAGATTTTTCTTACGCTTTTTTTTATAACAACAAACCATATAAGAAAACAAAATACTAAGAACAAGTTAACAACATCTTAAGGCTTCGCGGACTCTAAAACTCCCGATTTCATAGGAAAATGGACAAAAATACTCAAAAAACGCTGAAAATAAGAACATGTTAAGAACAATTTTATGCTTAAAGCTCAAAAAGTTAAGAACATCTGAAGGCTTCAAACATTTTGGATGTTCCCGATAAAACAAACGTGTATGCTTTCGTGTACAAAACTTTGCATAACTGTATGTTTATCGAAATCTTACTGCTCTCTCGCTCACTTCAGTAGTCAAATTTTTAAAAAGCTAAGTAAGTGATTTTTTTCGTGCCTTTCGAAAAAAAGTTCGTGCCTTTTTGTAAAAAAGAGTTCGTGCCTTTGGTTAAAACGTGCGTGCCTTTTTGTAAAAAAGAGTTCGTGCCTTTGGATAAAACGTTCGTGCCTTTTGGGAGCCAATGACGAGTATATTGGTCATGTGCTATGTAGGAGGGCAAAGCCCTCCTGTAATGCCTAGCTAGTTTGAGTTAGAAATCGTTATTTTTGGTCTAACTCGAAGGAATTGGATTGGGCTTCATAGTCAAGCAAAAGAAAATCAAAAGTGAGTCTCTTTCCAGCGAGATTTTAAGCCAAAAAGTCAAAAAAAATGCAAAAAGTTGACAAAAATCCCCTTTTTTAAGATTTTGACCGTTTTTTGACTATTTTTGGTCAACGAGTGATCCAAGAACATCCAAATCTGGCCCTGCTTTACTTGATTCTGTCTTCTAGCGAATTCCTTTGTAGTTCTACCACAGGTACCTTTCTATCATTCAGACAAATTCGCCGGCGCCGAATGCACCTAAAAGAAAATAGAGACTCTAAGCTATCCAACGAACTATAAATGAGCCTCTAACTCCTTCTAGATCTAGAAATATAAGCATTTAAAGTTTGAACTAGTGATTTTCTTTAAAAATTTAGAAAAAAATGACCGTGACACTTAAAGAGTTAAAAGTTTCGGGATATTTTTGAAAATAAAAAAAGGGTCAACCTTTCACCATATTGTTTGCAATCAGGACTTTTTTTGAAATAAAAACCAGTAAATTTTGGCTTTTGTAGTATTTTTTGCGATTATCAGGCTTAAATACGTTCTTATATATATTTTCCTTAGTATGCCTATATTCACGTATGGCTTGAAATACCTATAAAGTCAACCTTTTTTATAGGCTATATATTGTTCCTATCTCTAAAGAAGGGTGTCGGAATTAGAAGAGGGGTGTCGACATTAGACCAACTTACGGTACTATTTTGAGAATCTTTGGTATTACCCGGCAGGGGGTTGAACCCACAACCTTGCGAGCCATGGCTGGATGCTCTACCACTGTACCACGATTCGCCTTATTGATTGAATATAGATCCATCAAAAGAACATACTATCTTAACAAAAAGTTTTAGAACAAAACTAAAGTGCCTTTCAATGCCTTCTTCATATTTTGGTAAAATCATCGATGGTAAAATTGTTTCTGGAATAAAGAGGAACTTTTCAAGATCATACTCGGGAAGTTTAACACAATTTAGATTTACAACTACAATCGTCGTTCAAAGTTTGCTTTTTTCAAAAGGGCTTACATAAAATCCAAAAAATTAGGTCTACTAAATTGTACTTCTGATAACGTACAACGACACAGATAGAACACTCATCAATTTAGCTGGCAAAAACAATGCAGTCAACATTCAAGTCACGGCTTTCTTGTATTATGATTGAAGTGACACACCTCGTTTTCCAAGACGCACTGACCAATTACCAAAATTATTGGTCAGCCCCAGCTGAGCATTCATTTCGCTATTATTCCGCAGAAGCAGAAGAAGCAGGGTCAGAAAAAAAAAATGTGTTTCCCCGATTTCTAAAGTTTTCATCCGATCGGGTTAAGTTTGGTTTTCCGATCTGTGTATTTGGTCTCCAGCTTTTTTCGGGCAGCGTTCCGGTTGGGATACGCTTTCAATTCATCCAATCGGGCTAAGTTTGGTTTCCCGATATGTGTCAAAAACAATTCAATATGGCTGCCAAAGCGGTGCCTTTTCGTTCGTTCTGTGTTTATATCTTGCCAGCTTTTATTTATACAATCATTATATCTTGTTGAAATGGCTTTTAAACTTATAACTAAGGAAGATACAACACTGGAGTTTGATTATAAGGATGTTCTTTGCTTTAAAGTATGAAGATTTTAACTTATTTGCTCAAGTTTTTTCCTGTATTGTGAGTTATTTTTTTACCTGCTGATAGACCTCATTATTTTGTAGCATGAAAACATATTTTTTTATTTTGGACTTGAATATAGAATAACCACCAACAATTACTGGAATTTCATGGAGTGTATATATATCAATTGTAAAAGGGGTTACGCACGAAACGAAAGTCTCGTGTTCGCAAGCGAAAGTTTTTTTAAACGGTACCGTAGGAAGCTTATTTCTCATTCCCGGCGAAATTTTTCCATTTACAACAGAAAAGGACTACCGAAACTAGCCCAATTTTTGTTAACTTGTTTAATAAAGGGTTAGTTGGGTGTTATCTACCGTACTTACACATAACAATCCAAACGCTTCCTTATCAAAAGCGCTGAAATCCCAAAAAAGTGGCTATACCGCAATTTTGCAATTTTGGCACTTTCGATTACTAGGGGTACGTACGGTAAAATTAAAACTAAGGGAACCCAGCCGTTTGCGTGATGCGTGATCGCAGGAAATAATTCGAGGCATGGTGCGTGATTTGGGCTATTTTCGTTATATTTGCATGATGTATCAACCACTTTTGGTGATTTGCATATGATTGTCACGAGAGCAAGATAGATTTCTACAGATGCATTTTAACAGATTTTAAGCATATAAAAACTCTGGTCAAGGATAATTTGGAGGCTAAAGTTTTTCTTTAGCTTTTAAAGTATCCTTGCTCTGGTGACAAAAACTTGATTTTGGGACATTGAGCCTCTTTCAGGAAGTTAACGTATTTTTGAAAATGCTTAAAAGAAAGTTTTTGAAAATCAAAAAAATTTTAGAAAGTTGATATTCTATTTTTAAAATAAACTGCTTTTTGAATTTTTAAGAAAATCTTTTCTACATATTGCTCTAGAATCTATTTTCAAAAATCATTGAAATTATAACACTGAACATTTTCCTGAAAGCACCGAACAACCTCAAATTACATACTGCTATATGATACACTGACCCTCCCCCAGCTCCACCGGCTGATTGGTTATAAAATCATCAAATGTTAATGTTGGTGAATTTTAATGGAAAGGAAACGTGTTAACTACACCAAATGTCAGAATGTTTACTCTAAGACCTAATTAATGAAGAACTTGGTAAATCCTGATGGAATACAAGATAGAATGACATATTTCTTTATAAGAACGATTTTATGAGAGTCGAGGCTCAAATGGCCAGGGTATAAAAACAACTTTAAACACAGTTCTTACAAAAAAATAACAATTGAGGTGAAATAAGCAAAAATTGTATGCTTTTTTATTATAAAAATTCAATAAATACAATTAATGGGACAAAGATAGCCTCAAGTATCTTAAAATTTCGATCTAAAATAAGAACATCATAACGATTCTAAAATCTAACATGTCCTAGAAATTTCCATAACTTCCATATATCCTAAAAAAATTCATAAGTTCAAAAACCCAGAGAAGTCAAAGATTATAAAATATATAAATCTATTCCTTTTGTTGAAATAATCCATAATTTTACCTCTGGACAAATCGACCCCTGGGCCTGGGTATGACTGTTTTTTGCAATTTTTTCATGAACTGGGATGGTTGTTACTTTAAAGGTAAATTGGGTGTGTCAGGTATGTGCAAAATTCTGTTTCTCACAGGGTCAATTTTCAATTTTTGGCTTGGTCCCTGGAAAAATCACCCAAGCCCAAGGAAGAGTTTTTTCTGGCACAGCACAATCATTTATACCGTCAACTGCTCTAACTTAGGACTATCTGACAAAACATGGGACGGCAATTCGGCCACCATTTCACCGAACCTCCAAAATAATTTGATTTGAGTTAATGAACGGTGTATCAAAAAATACACGATAAATTCTTTTTCGCACCAAGTAGGCTTTTAAATCAAAATATGAAGAAAATCCGTAGTGGAATAAATGCCAGTGTCTGGAACGAAGAAGAACAAATTAGTGGCAAAACGACAGCGTTTGACGTGTCACTTGAACGGGCGGCAAGTTACACGCTTGTTATTGGTTAATCCCATCAGGCGATAAGTGGTTAGACGACGGGAGTTCTCTAATTCTCCAATCAGCGTCCAGTCATTTTGAATGAAAACAAAAAAGTTAAAAAGGGCGCGTTATCAGTGAAAGTTATCGTGACATGTTATGACAGAAAGTAAGATTGATAAACTTGGTGGAGTGCAGGCCAGATTGTCAACAGTCCCATGTTTTGACCAATCGTCCCAAGTTAGACGGTAATATACAGATTTTAGAGAAGAAAAAGATCCAAGAATTATCCATTTAACAAGTTTATATTGAAGCAAGCAAATCCCATTTGATGCACTTTCATGGTCCATCAGGCTGTCAGTTGTCGTCCGTCCAGCTGTCAGTTACCGTCCGTCAAACAATAATAATAATCGTATCCAGATATCATAACATATAAACTTATCAAGCATATGATGAATGTACGCTATGCATATACAGCACTCACACCTGCACAAACACCCGCACACGTATTACGTAATTAATATATCGTACTTGATCATCATAACCGTTGTTCCCTTGTTTCTTCCACCCACTTGAGTAAGCTGATATTTCTAGTCTTTACCAGCTGTGACTGTTCCCGTGCCATTTCCAGAAGAATCGTGAATTTAGGAAAATCAAATCTTCCAGTTCTGCGATCATCGCTCAAACAAAGCAATCAGTGAACAGGTACTACAGTTTCAAAACTTGAAGAATGAGGTACAAAATTGAACCATCATAGTTCCTAGATATATCTGTTCTGTTTAACTGTTTTTGACAGCTGTAATACAATCAGGCAAGTCACAACCAGTCAAAAAAGTGATGCTGGAGCTAGCCATTTTGAATATTCTGCCTTGACATTTGCCAGTTTGTTAGATAGAAAAAACACCAGGATAGAAAACAGGAGTACTTTTAATGTTGTTGATGATTTTAAAGCAAATCTTCTAGTCAAAGCAAGTCAAACCCAACAAACCAATCAATGTCGTCAGTCGTCAACAGCCAAAAGTTTCCAGGTTTTTGGTTTTGTTGACAAAAATGTTTTGTTTACTTTCTTGTTGTCGGGGGGAAACCCGATTTGCCGATTACTGACTTTGCCGCCTATTTCCCGATTTCTTATAGTTGGTTGCACTTACCATATTAAAATACAACTTCGTAAATGTAAAGTCATCTTAGTGAGTTTGTCCGTAGAACGTTCGAATCGTTCGAAAAGTTGCAAAAAAGTGAAAGATTTGAAAAATGCAACACGCATAGTATTGATTTTCGGGTTAATTTCGGGTTTTTTTCGCACGCCCGCCCGTCGTTGAAAAAAGGGACGTAATTACAGTTCACAGCTTAAAAATATCTGATTATTCACAAAAATAATGTTTTCTTGAAGTTGGTGTTTTCTTTTGATTTGATAGACATTTTATATGCTTGTTCTTCTGGACTTGGAGATAATATTGATAAAGCGTAAATGGAAATTGATCAAGTATATTAAAGTACCGCTCCTATGTGAATTTGAGAAAGACCGAAGCTCTTCATCAAATTATTGACGCAAAAATGATTTTTTTCTAGACTTGTGCGTGCGTTTTTCACTGGCAGTTACGTTTTTTTTTGGACCGACGGGAGATAATTATGATAAAGCGTAAATGGAAATTGATCAAGTATATCAAAGTACAGCTCCCATGTAAATTTGAGAAAGAACGAAGTTCTTCATCAAATTATTGACGCAAAAATGATTTTTTTCTAGACTTGCGTTTTTCACTGGCAGTTACGTTTGTTTTTTTGGACCGACTTGGAGATAATTATGATAAAGCGTAAATGGAAATTGATCAAGGATATATATTAAAGTATTGCTCCTATGTGAATTTGAGAAAGACCAAAGTTCTTCATCAAACTATTGACGCAAAAATGATTTTTTTCTAGACTTGCGTTTTTTACTGGCAGTTACGTTTGTTTTTTTGGACCGACTTGGAGATAATTATGATAAAGCGTAAATGGAAATTGATCAAGGATATATATTAAAGTATTGCTCCTATGTGAATTTGAGAAAGACCGAAGTTCTTCATCAAACTAATTGACGCAAAAATGATTTTTTTCTAGACTTGCGTTTTTCACTGGCAGTTATGTTTGTTTTTTTGACCGACTTGGAGATAATTATGATAAAGCATAAATGGAAATTGAACAAGTATATTAAAGTACCGCTCCTATGTGAATTTGAAAAAGACCGAAGTTCTTCATCAAATTATTGACGTAAAAATGATATTTTCTAGACTTAAGTTTTCACTGTGATTTGAAAGCAGACACTTCCATTTGTTCTTTTTGACTTGGAGATAATTATGATCAAGCGTAAATGGAAATTAATCAAGTATATATATTTAAAGTGCAGCTCCTATGTAAATGGCGGTGATTTGATGGCGGACACTTACACATTCTGGACTAATAATGATAAATAATAAATGTATATAAATGGATTACAATGTATATATAGCAATGTGCCCTCCCGGTTATTACCATAATGGCTTTATGGCAACTCCTGAACTTGGACACAGGATGTACGGCTACACATTTTGTGGATTGCCTTGTGGAGTCACAAGAGTGCTCAAACTGCGAGCAGCGAGCAATGCGTAATGCAAATAGTGAGCGTCTTAAATGAAGACTCTCCACCCAATCCAAGAGTGCTCAAACTACAAAAGCAGTGAGCCAATATACAATGTATAGCAATGTGCCCTCCCGGTTATTACCATAATCGTCAGCCGTGCAAAATTACTCGAATCTGATTGGTTTAGAGGAGTGCAATTAATCGTTAATTGCACTATTACCACTTTTTGCACTCTTTGGCGGGGGGACACTTTTGTCCCCTTATTCTTTTCTCTCCCAAGTCCTGTGTCAGAGACTTTTTTTTACTATATAATAAAAAACAAAGAAATTTTACGTTACAATAGCTTCTTTTAATTGAAAACAAAGAAAAATTACACTGCAATGTTTTCTTTTTAAACAAAAGAAAAAAAGGAGGTTTTCGAATGTTTACAAAAATATAAAAGTTAGAAAAAGATTCTTTTTCAAAACTATTTACTGTCGATTACCTCGGAATCGTATGTTTTGTCGTGCAATTAACGATTAAAATCACTCGTAACAAAGGAGAAAATACCGTAATTTGCACTCGTCCTTCGGACTCGTGCAAATTACTATTTTCTCCTTTGTTACTCGTGATTAATCGTTAATTGCACTCCAAACCATACGATTACTAGTACTAATGGCTTTATGGCAACTCCTGAACTTGGGCAAAATATATATATTATATTATATATTAACTTTTACTGATTTACAGCTTCTTTGTTTTTACAACTTTTTTAATTTTTTATCCAGCTTGAGCTTGAATATAATTATAAGTCTAAGCTTAATAAAAAATGAAAAGTGTATAATTTTTTTGTGATTTTTGATGCATTGCATTTAACTTCCTTGCAACGATTTTTATTTTCTTGAATCTGTTGCTGATGTAGCCTTTTGTTGCTGTTCATCTGTATATCTAATATTTATTATCTAAATATCTATCCTAACTAAGAGACGAATAATTATTCTGTCATACAGATTTTAACATGGCATATTTTCGTTAATCCATATTGTTTACAAACGTAAATTTGATGATTTTTTTACTCTCGTTTTAAAAATTTTTAACAACACATCTTTCTAATCATTTCTAATCAATTAAGCAATTTAGGCTGACCTTCCAGCGCAGCTGGTTTATTTTGTTTGTATTAGCAGGGATATGTTATAGCGGAGCTGGATGAAGGACGAGAATTCCTTAGTGGATTGCTTCTTTGTCTTTTCTATTGTAAACTGTTGATAATAGAAATCCATCTCTGTCCCCTTGAGTGTTCTGTTTTTATAAGAAAAATGAAGCAGACAAAGTATTCATGCAGTACGTTTGCACATATTTTGCTATGATGTTCCTGCTTTTCATCAAAATAATATTTGTTGAAGATACCCCAAAAGCTTCCTTGTAAATGAAATCTATTTTTATCAGCGTGTGTTATTAATTTGAGAAGCTTTCATGATCTCTCTTTAAAAATTTCGGATGTAAATATTTTGACAAATATTGTTTCAATTGACTTGAAATTTTTTCCATAATCAGACATACCGACTTGCTATCTGAAAATATCAGTTAGAAAGTGAGGCACCCCGCGGTGTAGCGCGGTATTTCAAATGAAAAAGTACTATTTATAATCTTAGAGAAGAAACTTCTTATAACTTTACTAATGAAAACAATGTTTTTCATTTTTTAAATTGTCATTCACCAATGTTTTACAGACCCTCTTGATAATTAAAAGTTTTTAATCGTGAACGATAAATGCAGCAGCAGAATCATTGGCTAAGAGGAAATCCAAATTTCACGAGTTTGTAATTAAAAAAGTTAAATTTCATATCAAATTTTAATGTCAGGGACAGAGATACAGGGTGTCCCTAATAAAAGTATCGAGTTTGAACATGCGATTGAGTAGAAAGTTTTAAGTGTGTATTCACAAAATTGTATTTTAAGCTCTCCCTCTTTTTTCTTTGACATTACGTAACAATAAAAACATACTCTGCCTGTTTACAAATGCAACGAAATTACGATCATGAGAAAAACGCAACAATTAAAAAATGTTTGTAAAGAATCGTATGTAAAACTATGAAAATAATAAAAATGGAATGTATGGAACAATAAAAAAGTAAAACGAGGGAATTTGAATTTTTATTAATTTTGATTTTTAAAGACGTACATTTATGCAACATGGGAATAGTAAAAGGGCTATTGATTAATTTATACGTTGTAACTACCTTTTGTAATGAGCCTATGTGATGGAGAACGTTCTTATATTTTAGTATTTTCTTTTGATATATTTCATAAAAGAAATCAAAAGACTTTGACGATCAATTACCGACAATTTCAACTCATGTTTTTCTTTATACCTCCATGATTGAAGTAACACACCTCGTTTTTCAAGACGTACTGACCAATTATCAAAATTATTTTGTTTGTTACTTCTTGAGTGAATCATGACAGATAATTACTCTAAAAACATTTTAAAAGCCTCTGTTGCATCTTGGGATTTGAGCATGGTTACATGTGAATAAGTTGTTACGGAAAGTTCTGACTTTTCCAAAGCGAATAGGTTTTCTCACTACACTTTTCAATAACTCAATTTTCCAATAACCAATACTGAGACTGAGGGACTAGATATTGAAGCAATTTTTATAGCTGAGCAAAATAAACAGATTTTTTTTTCTTGGTTTTTCTTTAGGCAATGGACATCAAAGTACTCATTTTATTCACCGCGGTTTTGGCAATTGCTTACTCCTATCGCATAAGCAATGACGACTCTAACACAGGAAGGAATTTCTACCAAGCGCTACAAGATATGATTGACGAACGTGTGGCAGAAAAAATGGTTCCTAAACATGAATGTAAATTTGGAGGTCTATGTTACAATGATTACAGCTTCGGATGTCATAAGTATGTGAAGAAATGTAATGGTTCAGGATGCACAGAAATCGTAAGTTACATTTTGGTTTTGCAGCTATCTGTAAAGTCATTTTGACTACTTGATTGACAACCACTTTTGTATTGTTAGTGGTAGAAACTGCCATATATATACTGCATCATATGTACATATTACGTTAACTGTGCCTGAAAAACTATCTACCATCTCTCTGAGATTTGAGTTTAATTTTCCATATTAATTTTTGCCCATAGTTACGTAAGATCGCATAGAAGAAGAAGGAAAGCAATAGATTATATTATGAGGCTCAAACTGCAGTTTTCTTAAGAAACACTTTGTGAGTGGCAACATAGTATAAGAAAGCCGCGGCTGGAATATGTACCGCATTGTCTTTTCAGCTAATTGCTGTTCCATCTCTGTGTCCGAGCTTTATAAGAATATCAAAATGCTCAGTTTATTATTGGTTGATAGATTTTGAAATTTTTCTCTTATTTCCCTTCACAAAAAGTTTTTTGTTTCTAGACATCTTTGAATCTGTACCCAATAGAACACTTGAACTAATTTTGGACTTATTTTAGGGGTATTTTGTGGAAACAATAGTTTTTCGCCAAAATTGAAATTATAAGAACTATATTCAAGATGACAACTTTCCTGTTAGTTTAAATGATAAATTTTGAAGATGCTGACTAGAAATTTTCACAGTAAAATCTTGATTTACTTTTTCATTGATTTCTAAAAAGATTTCACTGAAATATTGTGAAGGCATTTCGAGGCACCTCATTAATTTTTTAGTTCTTTCAGCCCAGTCATTTCGTGCTTTTTTAAATTTCTTAGTGTTGATTTTTCCTTTACAATGATTTTATAATACAAGTGTATTATCAAGGGCATATCATTAATGTCTAAAACGCACTGAGAAGTAAGTATTAACGACAAACTAATAAAATTTACCATTAAAGATGCTACATTACTGATTTCTTGATCAAGAAATAGTTATCAAATACGACAGAGATAGAACAACAGAAACTCAGATGTTATCATTCCAGCCGCGGCTTTCTTATACTATGGTGGCAATAACAGTTTAAACGATGTGTAAGAAGTTAAAATTCGACATTATAACCAAGACTACTTTAAAGCACTCGCAAATAATTTCACGAAATTTAAGCATTCATATAATTCCTGTAACTTTAGGGAACTTGCTGGCGTCAATGTTACTCAAACTCAAAGACATGGTGTAGATTGTCAGACAAAGCCAGAGGTGACCAATCCTTTACTTGTCTATATGATTCAGATTGTGCACACGCTAGAGTAAGAGGATTGTTAGGAAAACCTGCTGAGGAGGTTTGCGAAATGAAATATTCTGCTCTTGGCTCCGGGCCAATGTGTCATGGATCAAATCCCTTAACTGCTTAAGATGAAAAAAAATTGAATTTGTCAACAAGTTTCTCCTGGAATCATGTATCATATACGATTTTATAAGTTACACCGCAATAATTTTTTCGATTTTCTTTTGTTTAATTTCAATTGTTTCTTTGTAATTTTTGAAAAATAACCTTTAAAATAATTATTTTGATATTCTTCTAATATTTTTCTAAGTATGGTTATTAGTTCCAGAAAATATAATTGTTGTGTGATTAATAGTTCCTTTTTTCTTCTCTTGGTGCATTGGTTTGCTTCCCTTTAATTTTTTTGTTAACTGATGAAGCCTTAGCATATCTTTAGATACTGTTTAATTTTTGGTAAGATTTAAGCCCCTGGATATGCTTACCCATAAGGACTATTACGATAAACAAGAGTTAATGATAGTAGGAACAAAGAAACTCCCCACTATGCGTTTTTTTAAAGAAACATGAGGCTCAGAATGCCTAAAAACTAAGAAACATGCTTACCATATCTTTAGGTACTGTTTAATTTTTGGTAAGATTTAAGCCCCTGGAAGGACTATTACGATAAACAAGAGTTAATGATAGTAGAAACAAACGAACTCCCCACTATGCGTTTTTTAAAGAAACATGAGGCTCAGAATGCCTAAAATTGAATCATGCTTGATGGTGAGCATTGTTTTCAATAATGTTTTTGTGTGAAAAAATTGGAAATATAAGGAAAAGATCCAATGAAAATCTGCAAAAACGGCGATTTCCGGCATTTTCCACCAGACGAAATTTTTCTCAAAAATCGAACTCGGCCATGTTTTGAGCATTGCGAATACGCATCTCTCTGCAAAAAATCAGCGTAACTGTATGTTTATCGAAAAAGCCCTTTACATGTAAGCTAGAGTTTACTTTAAACTAAATTTTACTGCTCTCTCGCGCACTTCAATAGTCAAATTTTTAAATAGCTAAGAAAGTGATTTTTTGGTGCCTTTCGAAAAAAAGTTCATGTCTTTGCAAAAAAAAGTTCGTGCCTTTTTGTAAAAAAGAGTTCGTGCCTTTTTATAAAAAAGAGTTCCTGCCTTTGGATAAAACGTTCGTGCCTTTTGGGAGCCAATGACGAGTATATCGGTCATGTGCTATGTAGGAGGACAAAGCCCTCCTGTAATGCCTAGTTTGAGTTAGAAATCGTTATTTTTGGTCTAACTCGAAGGAATTGGATTGGGTTTCAAAGTCAAGTAAAAGAAAATCAAAAGTGAGTCTTTCCAGCGGGATTTTAAGCTAAAACGTCAAAAAAAAGCAAAAATTGGACAAAAATCCCCTTTTTAAGATTTTGACCGTTTTTTGACCATTTTTGGTCAACGAGTGATTCAAGAACATCCCAATCTGGCCCTGCTTTACTTAAGTCTGTCCTCTAGAGAATTCATTTGTAGTTCTACCACGGGCACCTTTCTATCATTCAGACAAATTCGCCGGCGCCGAATGTGCCTAAAAGAAAGTAGAGACTCTAAGCTATCCAACGAACTATAAACAAGCCTCTAACTCCTTCTAGATCCGGATATATAAGCATTTAAAGTTTGAACTAGTGATTTTCTTTAAAAGCTTAGAAAAAAATGACCGTGACACTTAAAGAGTTAAAAGTTTCTGGATATTTTTAAAAATAAAAAAGGGTCAACCTATCACTATATTGTTTGCGATCAGGACTTTTTTTAGATAAAAACCAGTAAATTTCGGCTAAGGCTCGACCTTTCTAATGTTTTACGTGATTATCAGGCCTAAGTACGTTCTTATAATTTTCTTAGTATTTCCATATTCACGTATGGCTTGAAATACCTATAAAGTCAGCCTTTTTTATAGCTATATATTATTACTATCTCTAAAGAAGGGTGTCAGAATTAGAAGAGGGGTGTCGACATTAGACCAACTTACGGTACTATTTTGAGAATCTTTGGTATTACGCGGCAGGGGGTTGAACCCACAACCTTGTGTGCCATGGCTGGATGCTCTACCACTGTACCGCGATTCGCCTTATTGATTGAATATAGATCCATCAAAAGAACATACTATCTTAACAAAAAGTTTTATAACAAAACTAAAGTGCCTTTCAATGCCTTCGTCATATTTTGGTAAAATCATCGATGGTAAAATTATTTCTGGAATAAAGAGGAACTTTTCAAGATCATACTCGGGAAGTTTAACACAGAGCTTACAATCGTCGTTCAAAGTTTGCTTTTTTCAAAAGGGCTTACATCCGGGGGGGGGTACTAGGGCAAGATGGGTTACGGGGATGCTCCGCTGGTCAGGGTACCTTTTTTAACCTCCACGAGTCCCAGGTAGGGTCGCAAAAACACCAAAATAGAAAAATCAGTCCCTCGTAGGGTGCCTATTTTTGGAAAATTTGGGGAAAAAGTAGAAAATTTGAGAAAATTTTGGAATTTCAGTCCCATTCAGGGTCACTTTTTTCGCAAATTTCGAGTCCCACGTAGGGTCCATTTTTCGAACCTCAGCGGAGCACCCCCGTCGGTCGACAAGGGTAGTACCCCCCCCCCCCGGGGCTTACATAAAATCAAAAAAACTAGGTCTACTAAATTGAAGTTCTGATAACGTACGACGACACAGATAGAACACTCATCAATTTAGCTGGCAAAAACAATGCAGTCAACATTCAAGCCGCGGCTTTCTCATATTGTGATTGAAGTGACACACCTCGTTTTCCAAGACGCACTGACCAATTATCGAAATTATTTTGTTTGTTACTTCGGATCAGGTCGGGTTAGCGTGGTACATGGGTATAACCCGGACAGTGAAAGCGACTGTCCCGCTTTGCGCCCAACAACAATTTTACTGACCAAAAGATTTCCGTCACTTTCGACTGTCCCGCGTCACACCCAAAACGACTTTTTTCGACTGTCCCGCTTCGTACCCAAGACGACGATTGTCGACTGTCCCGCTTCGTACCCAAATCCGAATTACGCCACACCCTTCCACTGTCCCGCTTCGCACCCAAATCGGAATTACGCCACACCCTTCCACTGTCCCGCTTCGTACCCAAATAAGAATTGAGCCACACCCTTTCACTGTCCCGCTTCGTACCCAAACAAGAATTACACCACACCCTTCCACTGTCCCGCTTCGTACCCAAACAAAAATTACGCCACACCCTTCCACTGTCCTGCTTCGTACCCAAAGTGGAATTATGCCGCACCCTTCCACTGTCCTGCTTCATACCCAAAGTGGAATTATGCCACACCCTTCCACTTTCCCACTTCGTACCCAAAGCGGAATTGTGCCACACTCTTCCACTGTCCCGCTTCGTACCTAAATAAGAATTAAGCCACACCTTTGGCCTTTCACTGTCCCGCTTCGTATCAATTGAATAATAAAAAAAAAAAAATTTATTTGTGTGAAAACCACGCGGGTCAAGCGTATAGAAAGGGAAATAAGTGGCTTCATTTCCAATCCAGGAGTCTCGTGTCTAGCTTTTTGAGCTTGTAATTTAATGGGTTTCGTAGCCGAAGAATCCTGCTTTGATAGAGTAAGTTATTTTCAAATCACAAGACCCTTCTCTTATAGTCAAAACACATCCTGTCAATTATTTGGCCTTTTCTCAACGCCAAGAAAACTCAAGTCAATTTGCAAATAGGTTACACGCTTTTTTTATAAGAGTGGTGTAAATCCATTTCATCGTGGATATTCTTAGTTTTCATCCTAAAATATTCTTACAGCATTCTTAGGTTGGGATCCTACTTCAGACTAGATTTAACATTTAGTACAAACGTGTAAAGCATAAAATGGCATTTTTGTGAAAGGAGTGAGCCTTACTTGAGTGTAATTGACAATTTTTAATTGAAAATGCCCTAAAAATGGCATTCTTAGCCTGAGTAGCAAAATTCCATGATGGTGATATTCTTAGCATTATTCTTAATTTTTTGGCCATTTTTAGCATGGACATTCTTATAAAGTGTATTCTTATAAAAAAGCGTTTTTATTGACAGAAATCAAAGTTAAAGCCTTCAACTAAATAATGAAGTAAAATCCTGAAGGGCTAAAAGCGAATTTCCTACGTAGGATTTGAAGCTGCTAAATCCTACCTAAATTGTGCGGCCTTAGTTGGTGTGGTTTTATATGACCGTACACTATGAAGTTATGCTACCGACTGAATATACTATCTTTCAAATGTAATAGATACGTAATATAATAATACGCACCGTGTTAGCTATAATACAATAATACAAGAATATAAATATACGACACTCCCCACCACCGAATGAGTCTAAAAATACCGAAGAAATATAGTAACAAAACTACGTTTCTCATATAAAATATATGTACCGTAAAAACCGAAATATATAAGGACTGTATAATAAACTACTCAAAATTTTTAATTTCTTCTTTGGCGTTTTGTACGAATTTGACACCTTGCAAGTCTATCTCTTGTTTCTCGTCTTTGGTACTTTCAATAATTACAAGTTTGTTTATGGGCCGACGCAAAGGGCCATTAATTGTCTTTACGACTGCTGCACGAACTTGATTGTCTTTACCACTAATAGTTTCTTCGACACGACCCATTTTCCAAGTATTTCTAGAGCCTGTGTCTTCGATCAAACAAACGTCACCAACTTTGATAGTGGTATCAATACCACGCTTGCTTTTAACATAGTCCCGTTCTCGCAAGCTGGTTATATATTCGACTTTCCATTGTTGCCAGAAGAAAGCCAAAATACGTTTCAAATTGTCACATGTTAATACGTCAGCGTTGTCGTTGCTGTCCGTATTTACGTTTGTTGTTTCGATCTTACGCCCGTAGATGAGATGGTTTGGCGTTAATGGTGGATCTCCAACTTCAGAATCGTAAACGTAAGTCAATGGTCTGTTGTTTAGAATGTTTTCGATTCTCTTCAATAACGTTAACAGTTCGTTATAAGTTAGTATCTCTTTACGTAGAGACTTCTTTAAGATGCGTTTCGTGGATTGGATCATCCTTTCAAACATACCACCCTGCCAGGGGGCGGCCTCGATGTTGTACGACCAACGAATCATTCTCGATTTTGCGAATTCTTTCGTTGCATTTGACGTGAAGTTCGAGCCGTTATCACTTACGACTTTGCTAGGAGCACCGTAACGATTAAAGAAGCGCTCGAGCATTTGAATAAAGGCGTCGGAGCCGTAATCTTCAGCAATGTCTAAATAAACAGCTCGTGTCGTGGAGCATGTAATCAACGCGATCCATGCTTTGTATGTAGATTCATCGGTACCAAACGTGTTTCGAATATGGACGGGACCAGCGTAGTCCACGCCAATATTTGTAAAAGCAAAGTTTTTATCAAGACGTTCTTTTGGAAGAATAGGGACATCAGGGTACCGACACTTTTGTCCTTCAAAGATTTTACAAAGTTGACATTTGTTAATAACAGTTCTTACGAGTGAACGTCCTTTTGGAATCCAGTACGATTGACGTAGGTGATTCAAAGTTTCTTTCGTCTTGTTGTGACCAACGCTAACGTGGCTGTCACGAACGACCAGTAGTGTGAACGGATGACGTCTTGGAAGTAGGATTGGATACTTTGTATCGAACGGAACAGGAGCGTTGCCAATACGACCATGACAACGAAGGATGCCGTTGGAATCTGTGAATACGTTGAGTGATTTCTTCGTTTGATCAAATTGTTTGTCATCAAAGTCTTTTTGTACGTCCTTGAGCAAAACAAGTTTTGCTTGGACCATATCATCAATTTCATTGTTATTATTAGTTTCAATAATTGTATTAGTTGTCTGTTTTCTTCTTTCTTCTTTCTTCTTTTTAACTTTTTCTCTTAGCTTACGTATGAAGCCAATCACCATGGCCATCACACGAAGCAATTTTGTTAATGAACTAAATCTCTTATATTCGATTATTGCCTGTAAAGTCGGCTCATCGAATTGTGTGTTTAAACTAAAAACCCCTTCCGTTTCTTCTTGTTCCATGTCGCCCTTATACTCACGAACGACATGAAACTTTGTAATGGGGATCAAATCAATACTCTCATCACAAGTTAAACAAGTAATTTTCTCATCAGTTGTCAAATCAGTAAATTGACAACTTCCAGAATAAAAGCTAACAGTGTTCTCAGTAAGTTTTTCAATAAATTTATCACCAGGCTTCAAGTCAGGCCAGGAAGATTCTGGACCAGACAAGAAGGATGGACCATGGAACCATTTTTCGTTGTTCTTCAATTGTGAGAAGAGAAGTCCTCTCGAATTGTCATCAGATGGATTGTTCGAAGTGTCTACAAGTTTCCAAACTTTTATCGTATCATTTTCACGAATTTCATTAACGCGATTTTGTACAAATTGTTTGTAGAGTTTCTCATTTTTCAGCCAGCAATAAACAATGCTTGAATCAGTCCAAGCGTAACACGTATCAATAATAATTTTACTTTGTAGCTCGGAGGTAACTTGTTTCAATAATCGAGAAAGTAGTTGGGCCCCTAATAGTTCGAGTTGGGGCATTGTCTTTTTCTTGAGTGGAGCAACTCTCGATTTGCTCGCAACGAGTGACGGTGTAGCAACGCCCGAATCGACAGTGGGCTTCAGGTAAACACAACAACCGTAGGCGTCTTGCGACGCGTCGCTAAAACCGTGAAGTTCATGCGACGTAACATTTCCATTGTTGGAATCATAAGCTCTATTAAAACGAATTTCACTACATTCTCTCAAATCAGTAATCAGTTCTTTCCAAATTTTCAACGAGTCGTCAGGAATGGGCTCATCCCATTGTAAGTTTTGTGTACAAAGTTTTTGAAATAACAGTTTAAATTTCACGACGAGTGGATTAATCAACCCCAATGGGTCAAAGATTGATGAAGCGAATTGTATAACGTTTCTTTTCGTAGGATTTTCGAAATTCACTTTACGTAGAATTTCACTCAAACTAATAACCAGCGAGTCATTAGTTTTATCCCAAGGAATACCGAGTACCTTGGTCAAATTGTGATCAATAGTTTCAAGATCACCCATGTAACAATTTTTAACTTTTGCTTCTAGATTTGCACAGTTCGATTGCAATTTTCGTAAGTTTAAGCTCGCAAGAGCAAAATGAGACTTACAGTTCTTGTAGAAGTCGAAGGCTTCTTGCATACTGTCGAAGCTCGTAGAAAGGTCGTCGACATGAAGCGAATTCAATACCGTGTTTCGAAACAGTTCATTTTCGTGTTGGTTGACGTGATGACGTAATGTTGCGTTGAGCAGGAACGGCGACGATGTCACTCCAAAGAGGACACGACAGAAGCGATACGTCACGAGATCATTGTTGTAGAAATTGTCGAAATTGATGTCATTAATGTTCTTAATCCAAAGGAATCGTACGTAATCACGATCTTTCTCGTTGAGTCGAATTTGTAGAAAAGCTTTTTCCAAATCTGCGATGATACCAATCTTCTTGGCTCGAAATCGAAGTAACGTCCCGAAAAGTGACGAAGTAAGCGACGGGCCAGCGTGTAGACAATCATTCAAAGCTGGACCATCAAGAGAGGAACTGGCGTCGAACACCATGCGTATCTTGGTTGTTAACCTGTCCAATCGTAGAACAGGTCGGTGTGGCATATAGTACGTTTGCCCTTCAATAGATGTATCAGGAGCGACCTCAATGATACCTTGTTGTAGCTGATCTTTAATGATTGCATCGTAATCGTGTAACAATTGTTCGTTAGTCTTAAATTTCGTAAGCAGACTGTTCATTCGACGCGTAGAGTTGTAGAGATTGTCCTTTAAAATTTCATGTTTCTCAATGAATGGAAGCTGAACTTCATAACGATCTTGTTCGAATTTAATTTTACTTTCGAACTCTTGTAAAACAACTTCCTTTGGGCTTTCAGTTCTACCCACTTCTTCGATTTCCCAAAACTTTTTCAAAGTTGTATCAACATCACATGTCTGACAGTTTAGCGTGTGTGCAGACAGAGTAACAGTAGCTTGGGTTATTGAACAAACTGTGTCAGTAGTGAGTGGGCCTGAGAAAATATAGCCCAGCTTAGTATCCGTTCCGACTAGTCCCTTGGAACTACGAATAGTTTTATTCTTTACAAATTTCCAGAAGTTATCTGCACCGATAAGAAGATCAACGCGTAAAGACTTTTCACAAACAAGTCCTTTGTCAGCAACTTGTAAATTTTGGAATTCGGGCAGACTACTAACATCATAAACGAAATCATTTCGTATGGGATGACAAATTTCATTGCAACAAAGTTTAATTTCTTCTGGACCTTCATTGGTTTGAACTTTCACTTTAAAAACGTCGAGGGTTTTCGATTCGACGTGACCACCAAAAGTTTTAATACAAATGTTTTTTGTTTCATCGGAACTAAGTTTCAGTTGCTTAGCAGCAGTGGGGGAAATATACGACAGTTGTGAACCGAGATCAAATAAAATTCTCATTTCTTTGGAGACGTTCGGGCTTGAAATCGTTGCAGTTGCTGTTTGTAAGTACACTTGACAACTGTGTGTAGACAAACATGTGATGTTATCACTCTCATCCTTTTCTTTATTATGTGTGCTCTCTCCCTTTGAATCAGTTTTTGTGTCTCTCTCTTTCCCTTTATCCTCACTTTTAGTATCTCTCTCTTTCACTTTGTTATTATTATCATTTCTGTGATATCGACCATTTCTATCTCCTTTGTCCCTTTGTTTAAAACAGATCGACACGTGATGTCTTCCTTTACAAGAAAAACAATTGAAATTGGCTTTGCAATTGTTCGCACTGTGACCGGTCTTTAAACAAACAAAGCATCTTCTCTCAATTTGTAGAATTCTTTTTCTTTCATTTACGTTTTTAATAAAAGAGCAATTTTGTTCTTTGTGTCCCGACCTATTACAAAATACACAATTTCTCGAAATGTTTTTGGACTCACTTCCTGTATAGAGTGAGGAAGCTGTTGATCTTTTATCGTTCTCTTTTGACGTCATAGTTAATGATACCTTTTCTCGTGCTTCTAATTCATTTTTGAAAGACTTCAAAATATTTTCTAAATCAAATTCCTTTTCCCGTGAAAGAATTAGTTTCAGTTCATTAGGAACCTTGTTGATCAACAGTGGGACTAGCAATGGCCCATACTCATCATGCTTCATGCTCAAAGATTCCAAGTTTCTTATTTCTGTTTCTACAGAATCGTAAAGTTTTCTCAATTCTTTCACCTCAGAAATGTCACAAACAGATTCAAGTTCGATAATTCTGTTCATGTGAACAGTTTTCAAAATTTGAGAATTTCCAAACCTCTCTTTAAGAAGTTCAAGAGCTTTCTTGTAATTGTCTCCAGATAAGCGGAGGCCTTTTAAAAGACTTTCAGCCTCACCCGTTACAAATCCGATCAAATAATTCATCTTTTGAATCGGTGGAATACTATTGTTCTTATCAATAGCTTCAGTGAAGGACTCGATAAATGACTGGTATTCAGAGGGTTCACCAGAAAACTTTTTGATATTTAAGGTCGGCAATTTGACTTTCACACCCGTGCTTGAAGAAAATGAGGGATTCGATTGAGAGATGGGAGGAGAGCTTTCAATTTGAGGTGCCACTGAATTTGCATAATGTCTAGCGATAAAACTGTTAATTGAGGTTAATTTAGTTTTAGTTTTTACCTCGTATTCCATACTTTGCTCAATTGCTTTGGTGTAGTCTTCATCTTCCTCACATTGATCAGCTAGATGTTGATCGATTTCCAAAACTTTCTCTAACTTCACACTCAAAGTTTCATTTATTGTTTTTAAATAATCCAAGCTATTTTGGTCAACTTCTTCCAGTGACATGATCCTTTTTATTTCACCATTGAACAATTTGTCCATGTAGTTCATGAACCCTGCTCTCTGCCTTTTAACATTTTTATCTGCATCTGTAGACATTTTGATTTTTGATTTTTGTTTTATTTCTTATTTATTCGAATTACTAATCTTCACTCACACCACCAGCGAGCACAAGTTAAGGCGAGAGAAACAGAGTCAAGAACCATACATACAGTCAATGAAATTCAATATTGATAATAATCCACAATCCAGGAACATCAAGTTCCAAATAAACAATTTAAATCAATAACAGGAACCAACAATCAAGTATCAAGTTCCAAATAAACAATATAATCAATCAAATTACTCAATTATATGAACTGTCCAAGTTCAAAACAACAATGTGTAATAAACCAACAATTTTGACCATATGAACATTCAAGTTCAAAATAAGTTCACCATACATAAGCTACCAAGCTTACAAAAATCAAAACATTGAACTTCACCCGAGTTCAAACAAGCTACCAAGCTTATAAAAAATTAAAACATTGAATGAACTTCACCTGAGTTCAAACAAATAAATTCTTCAGTGAAAACACGGTTTTCACAAAACTAATTAAAGAAAAACAAATACATAACTTCTCAAATTTCATGTATTTCTAACATCCGGTTCGGTGGACCATGTGGTTTTATATGACCGTACACTATGAAGTTATGCTACCGACTGAATATACTATCTTTCAAATGTAATAGATACGTAATATAATAATACGCACCGTGTTAGCTATAATACAATAATACAAGAATATAAATATACGACAGTTGGCTCGTCTTGTTTTTATACAAATTCCAGGATGAAAGTGACATTTTTTTGCTATATCTAAAAAAATATACCACTCCAAAACAAAGAAAACGCTAAATTCAATCCGTCGTCAAAAACACATTGCTTTCATTGTTTTAACCTGCGAGCATCTATGGATTTTTTGATAACTTTTGAAATATTTATCCAATAGATCTTTTCATAAATTACGTCACAAACATCTCTTGCCCCGTTTTGAATTTATTGCCCAGCGGATTTTATTACAACTACTTTCTATTCATAAAAAAATCATTTAATGTCTCAACGAATATGATCATCATGGAAATACGAGGAATACAAGGCAAGTGATGTTCGTGACGTAATTTATGAAAAGGTCTATTGACTTTAAATCATGTAAGTGTGCACAAAATATGAATTGACATCTCCACCTCGTCCCGGTGTATTCCATCCTTTATTTACGTTACTGATATACGCCAGAGAATATTATTATCTAGCGCCGCGCCATCAGTAAGCATCAAAAAGCCGATACTACGCAGGGAACGAGGTTGTTGGCATCTTTGGTAAAAATTCTACCATAATTGATTGCCATTGTCACCTGATGACGTCGTCATTCTTGAAAATACCGAAAGACGATCGATCTGATCAGGCAGAATTATGAATTCAGTTTTTTTTACAGTAAACTACATTAATTTAGCTGGGTAACGTTACATTGCCCTTCCAAATGAGTGCGCAGTGAGTTCCCCGATTTTATTGACCATTCTCTGACGTAGATTTTGATCTCGTGATCAAAGATGATGGGCAAAAAAATATCAACCTCAAAATTCAAAACAAGCCAGCTTACACACCAGGGTGATAATGAACTGACATTGATGGGGGTTTTTTGACGGAGATTACGACTAGCTGATTCACCTATCTATGAACTGAATGGAACACGGAAGAAGCAGGGTCTCCTCAAAGAAAATTGTATACAAATCGATCCCGGGTCATAAATGAAGATATCTTAAGTGTAATATTAATTAATTCTCAACTTCAGTTGAGCTAGAAACTGAGAAACTCCTTTCTCTGAGAAAAAACCTTGGCGCAGCCTTGAGACTTCAAAAACTATCAGACTTGGCTGAAATTTGGCACAGTTGTTCCTTGGGTGAATATCTGGGTTTTTTTCATTCTTATAAAAAAAGATTTTTGGGATCTGGGCACTAGCTTTTTTGTTTGGTTTGCTAAAATTTGGCCTTTGAATAATTTAAGCTACTGAAGTTTAACTGAGTGCGTTGCGCATTTTACTCCTTGCATATTTACTCATATCCGCCTCAGTAGCCTTCTTCGTGTAAAAAACCGCGGAGTACGTTTTGTTAACTGTTAGCAGTTATTTTGTGCGTTTTTCAAGTCTCTGCGGTGGAGCGCAGAGCTATTTTAATGGCTACGTACACTACACAATATATTGTCAGATCAATATATTGCTGAGTGTCGGCAATATATTGAAAAGGTGTCCGCAATATATTGTCAGCTCGATTTGCAATATTCCAACAATAAAGGGGGATTGTTTACAGAAAGAAAATTCCTTTTTATAATAGAGTACCAGTTGTTTACTTCGTACATTACGGTCCGCAAACCATATTGTCGAATATTGTTCGTCAATATATTGTGAAGTCTAAGTAGCCCTTTAAACCTTTTGAGAAATTGAAAATTTGTCCTCTTTGAATTTTATCGAAAGTCTCAGTCGGGTTGTGGCCTCCATTATACTTTAAATGCCTTAAAATTGAAATTTTATACCAATCAACGTAGAATTTCACTTTGATTAAAAAAATCCGAAAGAAAAGCAAAAGTTTTTATATCAAAGTTATCTTATCAAAGGCTCTTAAAGCCCGGTACTCACTTGTGCAAAAAAATCGTGTTTAAGTGCGTCTAAGTGCGCCTAAGTGCGTTTATCAGTTAGGCGCACTTAAACGCTATTTATGTACTCACTGTAAAGTCATTTGAATGAAAGAGAGTGAAAAAGGAGTTAAGCGCACTTAAACGCAATAAAAAATCCCCCTCTCTCTTCAAATTCAAAAGAACTGAATAGTGTTTACACGGGGTGTCTTTGATGATCGCGTCGAAATATCGAAACTTTTTTATATTCGCGTTTAAGCGCGCCTAGCGTTTTTTTGCACAAGTGAGTACCAAGCTTAAGCATACGAGTATACTCGTATTTGGCGGCGAATGTGTTAAAATTCGAAATACCTCAACTAAATGACGTTAGATTATCCTCGATGCAATAATAACTTTCGTTTTTCAAAAAGAGTACTCCTATGCATGGAGGTATAAAGAAATAGGAGAAGTATACTATTGTAACCAAGCTCGCCCTACGATTAAAAAAGTTAAGATGTATGCATACTCATATCTTTAATGAGCTCTTTTATCCATAGGTGAAATCTTATTGGCTCATTTAAGCTTTAGAAATTGAATGAGAAGAGATTCATTGTTTCTGACATCCGAGTAATAAAATATTTGGACTAAAAAAAGACCTGTAAACTTGGCAATACTTCATCAAATGATAAGATTTTTTGATCAATGTTTTCTTTAAGGTGAACTCTATTGCTTGATACTTTCCTCCAAAATTCTCCAGTGACCTTATGTCTACAAATTGAGTCTGAAATCGTGTGTGCTTATAAAGGACTTATTTCATCGGGTGAGCTTAGAATTTCTTTTGATACATTTTATAATTTAGGGCTACTTAGACTACACAATATATTGACGAACAATATTCGACAATATGGTTTGCGGACCGTAATGTACGAAGTAAACAACTGGTACTCTATTATAAAAAGGAATTTTCTTTCTGTAAACAATCCCCCTTTATTGTTGGAATATTGCAAATCGAGCTGACAATATATTGCGGACACCTTTTCAATATATTGCCGACACTCAGCAATATATCATCAATATATTGCCTGACAATATATTGTGTAGTGTACGTCTGCCGTGATCTGACAAAAGGAAGTAACTGCATTTTTCCTATTTTGAGATAATTGCATAAACGAGTTGACCTTATTCAAGATCAATGGTATCGTTTTAAGATCAAAACTTTTGCTGATTGTGAAAGACCAAACCCTAGAATAGTAAAATATTCAAAAGGAAGGAGTTAAAATTTATTTATTTATTTATTTATTTATTTATTTACAGTAATATATTTCCCAGGTCTATCGACCTCTATGAAATAATCATGCTTAACATTTTACAATTTATGTAGATCTTTTTCCCATTCTGCGAGCAATTTTTCTTTGAAGTTGGCGACAGATGTTGCAGCTACAACATCAACTCCAAGACCATTCCATATGTCAATACTTCTGTAGAAAAACGAATTTGTTTGATACCCTCTGACACCATCATTTGCAAAGTTTCTTTGTAGTTCGTAATCGTGCTGACGTTTCGGGCGTTCGCGAAGGACAAACTTTTGACAGGCCGATGATTTATCATAAACGTGAAGATGTTTATATACTTCAACCATATCGCCAATTTTACGTCTGATTTTCAGTGTCGGAAGGTTAATCTTACGGAGACGGTATTCGTAAGATTTGTTCTTGTACCCGCTAACCAGTCTCGTGGCCCTTCGCTGAACACTCTCGATGGCATCGATGTGTTTGATGAGTCGTGGAGACCAAACGGCTTGAGCGTACTCAAGATGAGGTCGGACGAACGCTATAAAAGAGTGCGGAGCATTTCTGGTGAAAGAAAGTCAAAACTTCTGCTGATCAGACCAACGATTGAGTTAGCTTTCTTGATTTTACCAAAGATGTGTTCTTCAAAATTCAGTTCCCCGACGATAATCACTCCGAGATCTTTTTCTTGATCCACGTGCTCCAGGATTAACCCGTCTATGTTGTATGGATGGGCATGTTTGATGTTCCAAAATTTTCCCAGTGTTAGCACGTGGCATTTATCTGGGTGGAATCTGAGTAGCCAGTCCTTTGACCATCTTTCCATTGCATCGATATCATGTTGCAAGCGAATGGCATCTTCAGCACTATTTATCTCCTCAACAAGCTTAGTGTCGTCTGCAAAGAGGTACATATCAGAGCTTGTAACCTCAGGTAGATCGTTGATATATAACACAAAAAGTAATGGACCAAGAACACTCCCCTGTGGGACACCGCTGAGTACTTTACTTTCCTTGGATAGTTTACCATTTACCTTGACATACTGATATCGATCCGACAGAAAGGATTTGATCCAGTCTAACGTGAATCCTTTGATACCGTATGCGTCGAGTTTCTTGAGTAATCTGCGGTGTGGAACTGTATCGAAGGCCTTGGCAAAGTCGAAATAGATAACATCTACCACTTTACTTTCTGATATTGAGTCTGAACATTTATCAAGATAACTCAATAATTGTGTCACTGTTGATCTTTTCCCCAAGAATCCGTGTTGCTTGTCAGAAAGTAACTTTTTGTCTACTAGGAACTTCATTATTTGATCTTTAACAATTCTTTCCATCAATCTACAAGCAATAGAAGTCAAGCTAACTGGCCTGTAATTTTCTGCCAAGTTCTTTTTTCCTTTCTTATAGATCGGGGATACGTGCGCAATTTTCCAATCATCCGGTAGTGTACTTTCTGCGAAGGATTTGGACATGTATAGGGTATGTATAGGGGGACAGCAATATAGAAAGCTAACGCCTTCAACATAGTAGGATGTATCTCATCTGGTCCCAGTGACTTGTTAGGGTTCAGGCCTTTCAGTTCTTTTCGGACCATTTCAATGGTGAGATCGAAAGTTACACATGAGTCTGTACGTGATGCAAACTCTGGTAGTGGTCCAGCAGGCTCTTGTGTAAAAACACTACAAAATTGATCCTGTAGTACGTCTGCTTTATCTTCATCCCTATAACAGAGTGATGAGTTATCCTTCGGGTCAAGAAGGAGAGGAGAAATTCCCGGTTTTGTTTTCATGGAGCTGCGAATATGTTTCCAGAATTTCTTTGGACTTTTCTTCGCTTGATCACAGATTTGTTCTTCTAGCCTCCTTCTTGTCTGTGCTATTTTTCTACTTACAAGGTTTCTTGTTATCACGTATTCAGCTCTACTTCTCTGTTCTGTTGATGTGCCAATCGACCTTATCCATTTGCGGTGGAGACGACGCTTTTCTTTGATGGTTTTTCGGAGTTCTGTAGAAATCGCAAATTTCCTCTTTCTTTTATAAGAGTTTTCTTCTTTTGTGCATGGTACGTATTGGTTCCTAAGGTCCAGAAGTTTATCTCGTAACATATTCCAGCACTCATTAACATGTGTGACGTCTGCCCTGCTAATGAAACCAGTAACCCATTCAGAATTTTCAAGATCTCCTTTCATCGCTTCGTAGTCTGCTTTATTGTAATTGTATTTCACACCTACAGGCTCGGTTTCAAAATAACATTCAAATGTGAATGAGAGAACACTATGATCGCTTTTGTCAAGGGGGGCTAGATAGGTTAGATTATTGACTTGGTGTTCTTCGTTTGTCAGGATTAGATCGATAAGGGAAGGTGTGTCCGTCCCTCTAGCTCGGGTTGGTTCATCAACGTGTTGGCAGAAAAAGGCGTCTCTTAGAGCGTCCAGGAATTGTTCATCTTCCTTTGTTTCGTCGTGAGGAGTGGACCAGTTTTTCCAGTTGATGTATTTGTAGTTGAAATCACCGACGATACATTTGTGAGTATATTTGTTGTTGAACGCAATTTCCTTTAAGAGAAGGTTCAATGTAATGTTATTCCTGGCTGATGTGTTCGTATTAGTAGGACTCCTATACATACATGCAAAGAGTAAACAGTTTGATCCTTCCAACTTGATCTCTAGCATGCATACTTCTTGAAAATCATGGGTAGGTCTCACTTCAAGAACAAGGTTTTTTATTGACTTGTGTATAAGGATGACAATTCCACGACCGACTTTATTCAAAGAATTCGTTTCATAAGGCTCGGAGTAATCTTTGACGACATAGTCCTGAATCAAGCGCTCTTTTTTCCATTTTTTTGGTTTTACTTCGCATATTGCTATGATATGGGGCTTTTCATTTAAAACTAGCTTGTCTAGTTCTCGTTTCTTCTTTTTCGTAAGCTGATCTGCGTTTGTATACATAATGTTTAATTTTTGTCGTGTTTGTTTTTGTTTATGCTTCTTATTTTCTACTTTATTTGTCAATGGTTTCTTAGTTAATTTTGGCGATTGTTGGCCATTATCTTCTTGAGGCGGAACCCGTTTTTTGCGGAACCTATTACTCTCCAAATTCCATCTTTTTCAGTCTGGTTCTTCGTTTTTGCGTCAGTTGCCTTTTCTTTATACTTCTTTCTTTGGTCTAAAGTTAGATCCTCGCAAACGCTCACACCCTTATACATCTCTATCCCTTTCAATGCTGGAAGATTTCCAAACACACTATCCTTTTCCTCCTCACTGTTTAGAGTGACAATGAGTGGGCGCTTTTTCCCATCGGTTGATTTGCCAATTCTTGAGATACGTTTTATGTCTACTTTGACATGGAGCTTTTCAATGAGAGATGTTACCCATGTCTCATCTTTCTTAGCAGCATCATTTGTTGTTGTCTCTTCAACAAATTGGAGAGACAACAACAAATGATGAGAGACAACAACAAAAGAAGTTTTAACATCTTGATTTTGGAAAAATCCACACAAGTTTTACTCTACTCGAGCTCTTTCAAGCTAAATATTTTAGAGTTACTTCTTTTTGTCAGAAAATAAACTGCAGAATATTGCAAGCAACTATAATTTTTCAGGCTATAAAAAGAAGTAAGTGACTTACTTCCTTTTGTCAGAAAATAAAATGAAACTTTAGTCCAAAAAAATTGATAAAAAGAAGTCTTTTACTAGAAATCAACTACTGGAAAACACAAGCTGGACTTTCAGGAGTTGATTTTTGCAAAAATATGAATTTTCAAAAATTGATGGTTACTTCCTTTTGTCAGAACACGGCAGACGTAGCCCTTAAAATAAATAAAAAGACTTTAACAACCAATTACCGACATATTCAACTCCTGTTTTTCTTTATACCTCCATGTCCTATGCAACTATTTTTTCGATATACAGTGGAGTTCCTATCACTCGATCATGCGCGGGGAACACAAATTTTTTCGAGTAAAGGAAATTTCGAGTTATGAAGAAAGGTTGAGAGAAATTCAAGTTACAGAGATTCGACTTAAAGAGACTCCACTATACAAAGTTTAGATATGCTCAGACGTAATAGTTTGTTTCGCTCTGAAACGAAACTTCTCAAAAAGCTGTGTGAACATCAAAATTCGGAACGTCAAGAAACATCAGAAACCGTATTCTTTAAAATAACATGAACATATAAATTACTGGACATCCATCTCCTTTGTATTTTTGAAGATAACACTGCTAGCTTCGTTGCCGCCTCGTTAAAGTCATAAAATGAAACAATAAATTTTGATGATATACCTCTTGGGAATAACTTGCTAACAACGTCAAAATTTCGACAAAAGTCTCTGTTGTTCTACTCTTCTCAAGTCTTTTATCTATATCATGACAAAGATAACCGAGGCAAAATCATCATCAGCTTGTCAAAATTGCGACTAATATTCTTAAATTTGGACTCAAAAGTATGGAATAATTTTAGAGAGTATGGGATTCAAATAAGTATAATCTTGTGACACAGGCTCTCAACTTTGGCATACTATGTTTTTCATGTCATAAAAAAGATTATTAGAGTGACAAAAGTGATTCAAAAGTAAACACGTAGTTGAAATTCTGCATTTCTGCGTTGAAAAATGTTGATATAATATATTGCAAACTTACTAAAACATTTAGAATAAATCTTTTGTGAATCATGATTAATGTTCAACCTCCATGAATCCTTTTACCTAAGTAATTCCAAGAAATGAAATTGTGACGGAATATTGTCAGATTTTTTCTACCAATTTTGAAATACAGACGGCAACGAAGCTCGCTTCAAAGACACAACGGAAGATAGACGTCCAGTCGTTTATATGTTCATGATAATAATAATGATTCAAGATTGGGTACGAAGCGGGACAATGGAAGGGTGTGGCCCAATTCTAATTCGGCCACGAAGCGGGACAGTGGAGGGGTGTGGCAGTATCCTACTTTGGGTACAAAGCGGGACAGTGGAAGGGTGTGGCACAATCCCACTTTGGGTACGAAGCAGGACAGTGGAAGGGTGTGGCGTAATTCCAACCTGGGTACGAAGCGGGACAGTGGAAGGGTGTGGTGTAATTTTTGTTTGGGTACGAAGCAGGACAGTGGAAGGGTGTGGCACAATTCCAATTTAGGTACGAAGCGGGACAGTGGAAGGGTGTGGCGTAATTCCGATTTGGGTACGAAGCGGGACAGTGGAAGGGTGTGGCGTAATTCGGATTTGGGTACGAAGCGGGACAGTGGAAGGGTGTGGCTCAATTCTGATTTGGGTACGAAGCGGGACAGTGGAAGGGTGTGGCATAATTCCGATTCGGGTGCAAAGCGGGACAGTGAAAGGGTGTGGCTCAATTCTTATTTGGGTACGAAGCGGGACAGTGGAAGGGTGTGGCGTAATTCCGATTTGGGTACGAAGCGGGACAGTCGACAATCGTCGTCTTGGGTACGAAGCGGGACAGTCGAAAAAAGTCGTTTTGGGTGTGACGCGGGACAATCGAAAGTGACGGAAATCTTTTGGTCAGTAAAATTGTTGTTGGGCGCAAAGCGGGACAGTCGCTTTCACTGTCCGGGTTATACCCATGTACCACGCTAACCCGACCTGATCCGTTACTTCTTCTCCTTCTTAGTTGAATCATGACAGATAATTACTCTAAGAACAATTTAAAAGCCCCTATGATTTGAACATTGACAATATGGCGGGCTAGATAGCGTTATTTTTATCAAAACACCAAAAACAACATAGGCTAGATAGATTTATTTATATCAAAACACTAATCTATATAATCTTGTTTATGATGTCAATATAGGAACCATACTGGAGATTTTATACTATGAAAAAGCCTTTGTCACCAAAAAAAGAAAAAGTACGCAACTTTTATCCAAAAAACTATGTCTACTACATTGTAGTTCTTATAACGTGCGACGACTCAGATAGAACCATTGAGTTTCAAGCCCGAAGGTCTAGAGGCGAGACTCCTGGATGGGAAATGAAACTGTCTATTTCCCATCCAGAACGTCCACGCGTAGTTTTTACACAAACGCTGGACAGAAACTAAAATCTATCGCTAGATTTCAAAAAATGTAGTCCAAAATAAAGGAACTGCTAGATACAATCCGTCGTCATGATTACGGCGCATTCTATTCGCGTTTTAGATGGGAAATAGGTGGTTTCAATTTCTCTTGCCTGAGAAGGGTTAAAGTTTCGCCTCTAGCCCTTCGGGCTTGAAACTCAATGGATAAAACATTGATTTAGCTGGCAAAAACAATGCCATCGACATTCCAGCCGCGGCTTTCTTATATTATGATTGAAGTGACACACCTCGTTTTCCAAGACGCACTGACCAATTACTGAAATTGTTTTGTTTGTTACTTCTTGTCCTTGGGTGAATCAAGACAGATAATTACTCTAAAAACATTTTAAAAGCCTCTGTTGCATCTTGGGATTTGAGCATGGTTACATGTGAATAAGTTGTTACGGTAATTATGATGGGAATTATATTTAACGTGTGATACATTCTATTCCGAACGAAAACCTCATTGGAAATTAATTTTAAAACAAGTGAATAGTAAATTGCTCTTATTATAAAGCCTCAGTATAAAAAGAGACGAACCTAAAGATTTGAAAATCAAACGAAAAGCTAATTTCAAGCGAAATATAGTGCAATAGAGAAACTGCCAACATCAGAAAGTAAGTACAAATTTAATAAATCAGATCTTTGAAAGTACTGACTTTTCCAAAGCGAATAGGTTTTCTCACTACACTTTTCAATAGCTCAATGCGCTACCAATATTAAGCCTGAGTGACGAGATATTGAAACAAATTTTATAATTGAGCAAAATAAACTAAAAAAAATTTTCTTGGTTTTTCTTTAGGCAATGGACATCAAAGTACTCATTTTATTCACCGCTGTTTTGGCAATTGCTTACTCCTATCGCATAAGCAATGACGACTCTAACGCAGGAAGGAATTTCTACCAAGCGCTGCAAGATATGATTGATGACCGTGTGGCGGAAAAAATGGATCCTAAACATGAATGTAAATTTGAAGGTCTATGTAACAATGTTTACAGCTACGGATGTCATAAGTATGATAAGAAATGTGACGGTTCAGGATGCACAGAAATTGTAAGTAACATTTTGAAAGCATTTTGGTTTTGCAGCTCTCTGTAAATGTATTTTGACCACTTGATTGACAACCACTTTTGTATTGTTAGATGTATAAATTGCCAAATAGAACCCTATGTACATTTACGTTAACTGTGCCTGAAAAACTATTGTAGTTTTTCACCCCTCTCCCCGGCCCGGATTTCCCATATTAATTTTCGCCTACTATTTCGCAAGATCGCACGGGAGAAAAAGGAAAGCAATAGATTATCGACCGCCGAAGGCGGTTAATCTTCCGAGCTGTATACGGGTAAAAAAGTTGGATTCAAAATTTGTCACAACTGTGCTATCCTTTTGAATATTTTAAAATTTGACTCGCCATTCATGCCCATTCTGCACGTTTTGCAGAATTTTGTCGGTTAAAGGTTTGAGCAGGTGAGACAAATTTGAGATATTTGTAGAATCGCTGGTTTTCTGAAATGTGTGGCGTTTTACTACGGAGATAAAAAAAGCATTTTTTCGGAGATAACGATGTTAATCATGAATAGATGAAAAACATGCTGTGGCGCCCCGCTAGGGAGATAAATGTTAAGTAAATAAAAAACTTAAAGTATTTATTAGCTTCTGATTCAAACCACACGTGATTAAACAACTCAAAATATACTAGCTCATCAAAATCACAACCCACGTCAAGGAACATATGTAGCAGAACTGCCACAGTGGTTTAGCTTATACATGTTTTTTAATATTTCCCGCTTTATGGGGGAAATGTTTTTAAAATCGGCTTTTTAGGGAGGTTCGATGTGAACTTTTGAAAGCGGTCGCGCGATCTGAAAGCGTGTGATAATAGAATGAATAAGTGTCAGTAGCTAGTCTTTCCAAAGCTTTGGCGTATGCTATTTTATTACTATTGAGATAAAAACAATATTAAGGATATGGAAAACTGTGGAAGTTTATCTCCCTAGTATTCTTGAAGTGAGAGACACATTTTAATTGTCAACTCTAGATTGAAAGAGTTGGTTGAAAGTGTCGTCCAGAGTCCAGTTTCCCCTTCAGATAACTTTTATAGTGAATCTGAGGTTTGTGTATGCAATATTTTATCATATTTTTTGTTTTTTTCTTTTCTACATGCCAGACTGAGCAGGTGTGTAATAGAGCATTTACTCCAAGAGTGAGTAATAATTACTTGATCACAGATATAAAAGTTCAGTGCAAAAATATACTTTATCTACTTGAGTGGATTAAAATACATTCTCGACAAAGAGGTCGATACAAAGATTTTCCACTTGAGTGGATTGAAATATATTTTTGATTGACTCACCTAAATTTATCAATGCTTAGGCTGAGCATATTCTTAAAATGGTCTTAAATATTTGGCTAGTGTTTTTATAAACTAGGTTCTAATAATAGACTTATAATTCTATTTTTATTTTATTTTCTAGATCTAGATCAGATAAATTCGGGCTCCTGGATAAATGCATGTGTTTTATACAAATTGATCCTGGAAAAATGTAATTTTGTTCAGTTTTTGTTTCCCAAAATGTTCTTACTGGAAAAATATATGTGTTCTTTTTCATGATTACTCCTTGATTTCGCTAACACAACAGAGTTCTGCTGGAAAATTTGATGTGTTCTTTTTTCAAACGCTCCTGGATTTTCCGAACAGATGTTTTAATGAAATTGGTGCCTGTCCTTTTGATAAAATTCACATCCTCCTAGATTTTCATGTCTGTTCGCTAAGCAAATTGTTCCTGGATTTTCTCCCTAAAATCTCTCTCCTGGAAAAATAGTACAGGCATTTGACAAATATCCGTTGTTGGCTGCTCTTGATTTGAGGAAGCTGCAGAAGAAAAAACCCCTCTTCAATTAGATAATGTTTATCTAAGCCCAAGTAAGTTGAAGAAATACAATGATGTCATCAAATTTGGAAGCCCTTCAAAAGAAACAAAGACGGCTGTAGAATTTCCGTATCTGCCAGTTCCTGAACCAAAAGGTCATCCAGATGCACCCATAATCAATATTAGCGACATCACCCTTATCTGTGACATTGTATCAATTAAGGCATTCATTAATATTGATAACCGTCCAGTTGTAAGTGTGCAGCTTCCTTACAAGAGTGATCCTGTCAACAAAAAAGATTGTTGGGCTAATGACTCAACTGGTGCAATGCCATTGGCTCTTTGGGGTGATTTAGTAAATCAAGTGGAGAGTAGTGGAACCTATCGTGTTATCAACGCTAAAGTGAAGTCTGGGTATGGCAAGTTGTCTCTAACCACTAATTCTTCAACCAAAATTTACAATGATGACACTGCTGTAGCCCCATCCCCATTACCAACTAATCAGAAAACATCAGCTGTCAAGTTTCCACCCATCAGAGTGATCAATTTGCAACGCAGGTATTACTGTACTTCATGTAATAAATTCAAAGATTCTACATCACCAAATCCAAACTTATTTTCTTGCTCATCATGTAAATCTAATCTCTCAACCGTACGCATGAAAAAGAGAATTAGTACTCTATTAGAATTTGAGGATGATCACGAATCGGTCAAAGTTAGGTTTGGAGGAAGCCAGGTGGAGGAATACTTTAAAAGACTTGGCTCTGCCGTGCCCCGTGATGTTGATGACATCAGTATTGCCCTACTGCAGGACTGTAACTCTATCATGCTTTATGATGCACAAAATTATTGTATTGGGTTTAAGTAAACTTACTCCCTTGCTGTGAGACGTATAAATTTATAGAACTGTCATTGATGACTTTTATTATAGTAAAAAAAAATTTCTTTTGATATTTGTTTTCATTTACAGTAGCTGTCTTTTGAATTTTGCTGGAAAAAAGAATTGAATTTTAATCTTGATCTTTTTATGACTTGGAGGTAAATTAAATACCATTCCGTTCTACTGTTACATTGTTATTTTTTGTTCTCTTTTGATGTTTGAAGGTGTGGTTATTAAGTTTTATCTTCACTCAGTCTTCTGAACTTTGAAAAGAATCAATTTATAATTATTCTTATAAGAGTATGGGCTATGATGAGAATGTTTGTCCATATGTTAATATTTTTATATTTTGCCGCTAAAAACTGTAATTATTTCAATGCTGTTTTGCAGATGGACACAAATACCTTCAGTGAGCTTGTGTGTCTCTCATCATTGAAAAAACGTGCATTTGAGAAAGCTGCAGAAAAAAAAACATTGTTGTTTTTTGTTCTCTTTTGATATTTGAAGGTTTCATCTTCATTCCATCTTCTAAACTTTGAAATCAAATTATAATTGTTCTTATAAAAGTATGGGCTATGAACGGAATGTGAATGTGTGTCAATTTGTTGTTTTTTCTATTTTGTTCTGCCCTATATTACAGCTATCCTGTGGCACTGTTTTGGCCAATCTAACTTGCCAGCTTTGAGAATAGACCAGTATTTAGCTTCCTTGACTTGCCTTTCTCAATCATATACTTTGCTTCTGCTGTTCTTAATTTGTATTTTCATATTCTAAGCGTATATAGATTTTAATATATTTTCATGGATACTACTTCATATTTTAAACTGTATAATAACTTAAAAAAGAAACTCTTCAGTTTTTCCTGCTTTTTTGTATTTGATGTTCTATGAATTTATGTGGATTTAAATATATTTTCATAGTACTTTATATTTTATACTGTAAATAGCTCAAAGAAACTCTTCATTGCAAACATTATGTAGGCTTGTCTTAAAAAAAAAGCTGAGGTAAGTTATGGCATGTCTCAAAAACATGAAAATTTTGACACATGCCATAAGTCACCTGGGACACCAATATACAATACAATACCTTAGGAAACTAAATTCCCCCCTTTTTATAATTTTGTTTTACTAATATTTTTATTTCGACTGCAAAAATTAGATGCAAAAAGCACTAAAAGATTTCGACGTTACTTCTCAAACACAGCTTGATTTAGGCCAATTCTCTACTTCCTAAGTACCAACTCCTACTAAAACTCAGCAATTTACTTATGTAGTATAATTAAGCTCTGAATGTCGATTTAGACTGGAATGGCTTTTAGAATTAAAGTCAATGATTTGTCAAAACTGAGGTTCGGAATTCTCGAGTTATGACGTCATCACTAGCATTTTCCATCCGTCGTGGCGATTTTCATCAAAATATTTAACCTCGCTATTCATGATATTCATGACGTAATCTTTTCCACGGAAGCACCCGAGATAACCCGGAACTAGTGACAAAATAACAAAAGACTTTTGCCACTAGTCCGTATTATTTCGTGTGCTTCCGTGTAAAAGATTACATCATGAATTGAGAAGAATTAACGGAAATCTCCATTCCAGTCTTTATGAACGGACGATGGATTTCAAAGTTCAAAATCAAGTGTGAAAATGTTAAAAATTCATTGGGGCATAAATTTTTTTTTAAAGGCATCAAAAATATATTTTCCAGGACAGTTAACTGGCTATCGAAGAAAAAATAGTTACTTTGATATTATTTTTCTTTCTTTTGATATTAATATTCAATGTTTATAATCCGTATTTACATCCAAATTTATTAACCCTTCTCTGTGCTGCTTCCTTTTTCATTTATTATTTAGACAAAAAAGAAATTTTTATATGAAAACTGAATTGAACTTTTAATATCGCGCCGCACCTAAAGTAAATTCACAAAAATTTAATAAAGCGCCAATTGAGAAAATTTGAGTTAAATCATTAAAATAAATACCATATTATTAAAGTTAAAATAGATGCTGAAAAATGTATCCAATCCAAAAGTTAATTTGTGCTTAAAGAATTTGGGCTACTGTTGGGTATCTAGGGGGTATGCCCCACGTGGCAAGATTTCAATACGATAACTGCTATAGTAGTATATATGAATGTGTAGATAAAATGATCTCCAGTACACCTTGGGGCCACCGCAACCAAAAAAAGCGCTGCGAATTCTTCAATCTTGAATTAATTGCAGATATTTGATATGGAGAGGTGGTCTAAAAGATAAACGAAGCAAAATTTTCACATTCATTAATTTAAGATATTTTACTACGACCCGGTCGATGGGAAGTAAAATTTCTTAGAACTTCTCTAAAAAACTGGCAGAGAGACCAGCTAGTATCATGATACACAATATTTATAAAGGCAAGAAAACGTGGATGATAGCCAAAAGTCCGTCATCCGGATATAAGTCCGTGAACATGTCTAGATCATCTATCGCGGACGGTTCCGTGTATGTTACCACAAGGAAACTAATTTAACAAAGTATCGCTCGAGAAATTTGATGTAAACAACCTCTATACGTGCAACGCTCGCGCCTATCACCGCGTGCGTGTGCGAAGAAAACAATTTCTTATCAGGGTGTATTTGTAAAATACTCTCTTTTCTATAGTATATTTATTTGATAACTTTATTTACAGTGTTTGATAGAGTTAAGGAATAAGAAGAAGTAAGGACAAGAATTTTTGTTTCATCGTTAGAAAATAATTTCAATTACAATTTTAAAAGCTGTTGTTGGGAAATATTTTGTCGCATATTTGCGAATCTTGTTTTTATAAGCATACAAAAATCTGAAAACAGGCTCAGAGATGCTTAGGTTCAAAGCTTAATAAGGCTGAAAAATGTTTGGGATGCTTAAATCTAAAACACAAAATTAGGGAAATACTGAAAATCCGCAAAATTCCAGCCATAAAAGCAGGAAAAAATCATTTTTCGTAGGCTCAAGTAATGTTTGCCATATACTTAATTTTTCCCCAAAACTGAGCCTAGATATGCTTATAAGTGCAATGCTTATAAAAAATATCCATATTTTCAAGTTAAATCACGCAAACGAGAGTGTCGAAGTGGATCATTGTCTAAACCGATGAATTCTTCATCAAATTTAAGGCGGTCGTTATCCATTGATGCGAGCACTGTTCTAGTATAATGAGACTCTCAAACTGCAGTTTTCTTAAGAAACGCTTTGTGAGTGGCAATATCAATTTAAACGATGTAAGAATAGGAGTGGGCTGTACAGGGTCATTTTCATTTTTTTCGTCAAATCATGTTAAACTAAATTTTTTTCAACTCCGTATGGTATATCTAGGCAGGATTAAAAAGAATTTTGAGATATTTTAAATATAAAAAATGTGGGAGCCCCTTTTCTGGCCCCCTATTAGACTCATATAAAGTATGACAAAAAAATCTCCAATTTGACCTGGAAACAATAATAACATTTTGTCACTATTATTTAAAAATTTTCATTATCGGATGTTTTAGGGTGTTGCCAAACCCCAAAAAGGGCAAAAAGGATTGGGTAGCTCTCGTAAACTTTGGAATGATATTTTTGCCCTAAAGTTTTGCATACCTACCCTCAGTTATCTATCTTGACGAATCCTGAGAATATTTCCCAAAGTAAATTCGTTATTTCGTAAATAATTGTTTCGATGTCCGTAAAGAAAGGGGAAATATAGACGGGCTAGGGCTCATTCATAAATCGTGTAATTCAATTGAAACTCCCTCTAGAAATAGGTATTCTTGATCCAAGAACAGTTTTGAAGCCTTTCAGAGTCGAAATTCATGTAAAAGTTTCAATTTTCCGCTTTCAGATCCCTTTTTACGTCTTCTGAACTTCACTGAGGTAATCCTAAATTAAGGAAAGTGTTTTTATCACATAGAGCACATTGTCGGCAGTTCTACGAGATTTACATTATTTCAGATATAAAAGAAGTGCTTACAATTCACAAACATAAATTTTGATGGCTTTTCTGTTGTTCAAGATCATAGAAACAAAAGGTTGTCAAGTTTTCATATATTTAGGACGAGAAGTCACTCCCTCTATGTAGGAAAAATAAAATTTTTAAGATTTCACAATTTACACTGACAAATCTTCACCTGAAGAGGTAATGTGCCAAATTTAAGCAGGAAAGAATGTTTTCTCGCCTTTATAGTCTAGCCTTCCTCTTTTTTGCCTGCGTAAAGCCTTTGGGCTACGCCCAAAATGTCCAAAATTATATTTCTCGAATAGATGTTTTGATATACTTTATTTCTGTCCTGAGGAGTGAATGTGCCAAATTTGAGCGGAATTAATCACTGTGTCTAATGTCCAACATAATTTGGGTAGTTGGGTAGATGGAAAAAGATTGATTTGAGGGCACAAACCTTAGTCTACAAAAAGGCTTCCCACATTTTTTTTCTTCATTTTTGTTCAAAAATTCTGTTTGATCATGTCTACACTTATAAATTAGACCTCAAAAAAATTTAGTTTGACATTTTTTGAAAAATCACCCTGTATAGCCCACTCCTACTAAAAAGCCAATATTCGATATTATGCCAAAACTACTGTAAGTACTCGCATACAAAAGTAACAATTATTTTACGAAGTTGAATATCCATATAATTTCCGTATAATTTTTGTAACTTTAGGGAACTTGCTGGCGTCAATGTTACTCAAACTCGAAGACATGGTGTAGATTGTCAGACGACGAAGCCAGACGTGACAAATTCTTTTCTTGTCAAAAAGATTCAGATTGTGCATACACCAGAGAAAAAGGATTGTTAGGAAAACCTGCTGGGGAGGTTTGCGAAATTAAATATTCTGCTACTGGCTCCGGGCCAATATGTCATGGATCAAAAAATCCCTTAACTGCTTAAGATGAAAAAAAATTGAATTTGTCAATGGTCATGGACAGTGTTATGTATTATATACGATTTTATAACTTACACCGCAATAATTTTCTCGATTTTCTTTTGTTTAATTTCAGGTGTTTCTTTGTAATTTTTGAAAAACAACTTTTTTAAATTTGTTTCATATTCTTCTAATATTTTTTTTTAAGTCTGGTTTATTAGTTCCAGAAAACATTATTGTTGTGGGATACATACCAGTGGATACCCCTTAAAACCACATACCCCTTAAAACCCACAATGTTGCATTTTTGGCTTTCATAACTACCAGATTTAATTTTATGTGGTATGTTTCACTTTTTTACAAGCTCTTATAAATGTTCTTTCATAAAATACCAAATTTTAAGGATTTTAAAGATGCTAAAGTATCATAAAATTCGAAGTTATTCAAAATTTTATCAAAAATCCCTTCAAAAAATCAGGTTTTTTGGACCTAGAAATTACACAATTGAATTTAAGGTCATAAAACCTATACTTTTTAGATACCTATACTTATGGTAGGTATGAAAAATCATTTTCATCTTCGTGAATAGACCCCAACGAAATGACAGGCCCTTAAAATTCTACTTTAAAGCACTTTTATGGTGATGATCAATAAAATCTGAAAATCGACTTTCTCAAAACCTGGTCATGTTGCATACCAAAATGTCACAAATTTGATGGAGATTTAGAAAAACATTAGAACCATAGATCAAAAATGAAGCGAATGAAGGTTTTGGCCTTTCGTAGCCGTTTTTGACGAAAAACCACACACAATTGCATTATGGGCATGAAATCCTGAAAAATGAAAATATTGGTTCTGGGAATGAATTTCTCGCAAGTCTTTGAACCATTGAATCACGAAGCAACACCAAATTTGTATCCATCAGCTTGAGTATCCCGTTAGCAAGGGTCGGACTTTGTGGTTTTAGCCTTATTTTTTGTAGGTTTTAAGGGTATTTTGATTTTAACACATATTTTTGAGATCATTTAGGTACTAATGGTATATTCATAACATTAGTAACTTTACAGTTAATCACTGTTCAAAATTTGAGGTCAAAAGAACTTTTTTGTAAAAAGTTATTCGAGAAAAACCATTTTGTAGGTTAAGGGGTAAATAGCTAAAACTGCACTTTTTCACTTCCTCGTGAAAAACTGAAAACTGTTTTCTACAAAACATCACTGCTAGGGAAGACAATCATAGACAACGTACTTTCAACACAAAAAGTTTCAGCCTTACACTCCAACTAAACAATGAGATAGAGGGTACCACTTTTTATTGTGGGTTTTAAGGGGTATCCACTGGTAATTCAAGTTTAAATTTTGTGTCTATAAATGATAAGTAATATGTAACAGCAGGCTCTGATACAACTTTTTATGAAGTTGAACTATCGTTAGGGCTACAACGCTAAAAAATGAGAAACCTACATTCTCGGGGTTTACTGCATTCTCGGGGTCAGGTGCTGTAATTCATTTTTTTTAACTCACTAAAATTAATTTTTGAAAATTGCTTATTACATGGACACTCCGACCTAGAAAGGCTAAATTTATTATTGTGATTTTCATTGTAACGGTTCTAAAAATATCGGGTCGTCCAACATCGTTTGAAAAATAGCTTTTTTCTTTCACTTAAAAGTTGTTATGGATAGCAAGATCATAATGGACGAACTATATCAGTTCTCATCTACGTGCTTCAGAAACCTGTTAGAGCGAATAGCAATAGTTAACTAACTGGGTACACGTTTCTTTTATAAGAAAATCCAAAGCTTTTGAATGTTCTTAACTTTTTGAGTTTTAAGCCTTTAAAATATTCTTATTTTCGCCATTTCTTCTGAGTATTTTAGTCCATTTTGCTTGCTAAAGAATTTGGCGTTTAAGAGTCCGCAAAGCCTTAAAATATTCTTAACTTGTTCTTGATATTTTGGCCAAGCCTAATGTTCTTATATAGTTTGTTCTTATAAAAAAACGGCAGGTTCTCCACCAATATCAATGAATCATTTTCAGCTTCGAGTCATCAAATTGTTTCAACAAAAATTACAAGGGGGCAATAAATATGTGATTAGAATGTTCACCTAATGACCTTCCACCAAACTCTACGCTATATTCTTTTTGTAAATTGAACCAATTTAAAGAACAATGAGGCATAAAAATGCCAAAATATAAGAGAAATATAAGAACAATGCAGAGTCAAGAATAGCTAAATTTTAAGCAAATAATGCTTCAAAATAGTATAGGGCACTAAACCTAACATACCCCAGTTTTTCCCTAGAAATAAGAACAGGATAAGAACATATCGATGCTCAGAATGCTAAAAAGGTAACAACACCCGAGCTTTAACAAAAGTTTACTAGTTCCTATAAAAAAGGTGTAATTGGACTTCTGCTGTATGATATATCTACACATTTTAAATCTCAATGTAACTCAAAACAGTAGACATTTTTTCCCTGTATTTATGTAAAGATTAATTTTGCTCGTTAGAGCTACGAAATTACATAAGAATATGTAATTTTTCTCTTTTCGAGTCTTTCATTTTAGGTTTGGTGGGGGCTCAGGTCAATTAGCCCATTACACCTACTAAGAAAAATATATCATCCTCAAATCTTTTTTCGATCACCCATTACTTAATTGAATAAGTTGAAAAATGCAATATAGCCCTCACATTCAAGCAAGCCCACACTAACGAGGAAAGTCAAAACTATTTTACTGCGTTCAGACAAATAAGGAGCAAACAATAAACAATCACTTTTTGTTTTAAAACAATCATTTCAAGTCACGTGTAACCAATAGCATTGTTTCTTGTCAGTAATCTAAAACAATACAAAAACAAAAGGGTCATCCCATCCCAACCACCGTTCTATTTAAACAACAAAATTAAAACATTTCTGATACAACTTTCGTAGAGAGTTCCACGAAGCAAACAAATTGAAACAACCGCCTGACGTCAACAAAATTAAGGTAAGTTCGTTCGATTTTTTAGAAAGATTTTCGCAAACGCCCAAACACAGTAGCTATGTCACTTTTGAATAATACCGTAGGATAGCTAAATTTATCATTCCCAGTAGAATAGTTACAATTTATCATTCCCGGGGAAACATTCCTGACGTATTTTCTGGACCACTTTCCACCGTTTACCGGGTATACCAGCAAAACTATTTTCCCACTACGTACAAGTGTGGACAACCTCCTTGAGACTTCACCTAACAATTCGAAGCTACCTTGTAACTATCGATTATTGTTCTGTTTGGCTGCCATGGGTTGGCTGGGAAAGTTTTGGAAGCACGGGTTTACACTTTCATTCTCTAGGGAGATCAAGCTATAATTTCACTTTTTACGTCGTGGCAAAATCTTTCTACCATTTTTTTGTTAAGCTTGGATATCCAGGCTAAGAAAGTCAATTTCAAAATTTTTGGTTATGTTAAAACATTACAGGGAAAATATTGAACGCTCTGTAAAATATCAACGCATATTGTTAATCTCAAAATGTGCCTATTTTGTCCCAGATGGCGAAAACCCATCGCTGTTGAATCTTCTTCAGCTCCAGTTTTTACAGATCGTTCTGCAAAGTATCACCCTGAAACTATTTTTCTAAACACTTGTAAAATACGATAGGTATGAACTCAAAAACAAAACTGAGAAAATCGAAACCGATCAAATCTTACACGAAACATTATAGAAGTAGCTCTACTCAACAAGATCCACTCTTCATTATCCAGTCCAATTTTGTTTTGAATTTCATGCCAAAACACTGTAAAGATAAGCCAATCACAATCGTGGATTTGCGATCCAAATAGTACATCAAGTCATTCTAAAAGCTAACAGAATTTTAGTAGTTTCATAAAATCCTCGACCAACTGATATTTCATTTGAATATTGCTTTTCCGTAAAGCCCTGGAGGTATGCGAGGGGTCTAGACTTGATATTTATTTTTTTGAAAATTTCTTTGGAAGTTCTTTTTGATGTTAAGACAATCGTACCGGATTCCACCATACAGAATTTTTTTCCCTTATTACTTTAATCGGATTAATTTTCGCGAGATTAAATTTCGCGATTTCGCGAATTTTTGCCATTTTCGCGAAATTAAAACTCGCGAACACGCGTGAGATTCCTGATTCGCGAAATTAAATCCACCACAAAACTTTTAAAATTGTATTTTTGGCGGAGAAACTAGTTCCAAGTCTCCATTTATGGCAAAAAATGTTTTCTGGCTTATTCGCGAAATTAAATCCACGCGAAATATTTCAAACTCTGACTCGCGAAATTAAATCCAGAAAATTTCGCGATTTTTTTAGCTCGCGAAATTTAATCTCGCGAAATTTAATCCGGTTAAAGTACCGTCACATCGTCAAAACGAAACTACCGAAATTTACTTTGAAATTCAGGATTTTAGTTAAAAATTCCGGACTAAAACAAATCGTCCAATTTTGTGTCTCTTCTACAGTGAAACCTAATGTTCCAAATTTTCGTTGAATTTCGCCACTGTGGGAATACTCGGTCATCCTTCATCGCTCTGTGCTACTGTAGGATGGCTAAGCTTCCTGGCACATTTCTGGGACACTCCGCTATTTAATTTTTTCCTGGCATACCGGATTGTGATTGTGTTTGGACAATACACTAGATCCTTAGAACTGACCCACATAAAAAATTGAAGTTACGTTTTTTACTTACCTATACAGTAACCATAATCCCGGTTGTTTTTCGTTGTAAAGTGTGCGATAGGAAAGTTAAGCCGGTAATGAAAAAGTTTAGCCATCTATCGATATTATCGTTTATGAGGAGACAAGAAAAAAACAGTATGAAAAATATACTTTCTTTTTCATTTTTATTTCTTTCGCCAATCCCGAAAAAACGAGGGAGGGACGCGGTCTCGCAAAATTCCATAATCCAAACATTCAAGATGTTGAAGATTTTGCCGACCTTCAGAGTCAAGCTTGTCGGATGAAAATTTCTTCATGGGTGTCAGGTAAACCTAAAGCTGTCTATCTAGCTCCTGAGACGTCAAATCGTCAAACAATGTTCATTTAACGGCTGTGACATGACGTGACGTACATAAAACGTTAAATGCACATTAAAAGGACGTCATGTGTCAAGTCTGGGCCAGACGAGGGATTTAAAAATTGTGCCGCAAGGGGGTTAGTTCTAGTTTAGACGGCCCACTTTTCGCCCTGCCTATTCTAATTGCGAATTGAAGTGGACTGATAGTGTTGGCTGTCTAAAGTCAATGCATTGCCCTCTTTTGACGCCAATGCGATGTCTTCTTTCAATCATTTCCAAGCAAAGATTTTAACTACCAACTTTGCGGCGCCCACTTTTCGCCTACTCAAACAATTAGAATAGGCAGGGAAGTGAAGTCTAAAGTAGAGCTTACTACCACCAAGATCTTCACTAGGCCACCCCCCCGCCCGCCTCGTCAAAGGGCTGGGTAATTACAAATCTCAGTTTGCACGAAAATTGTTATCATCAGACAAAATTTTCAGAAGTGTGGGAAAAATAGGAAAAAAACAATTACTTCAGATTATCATTTCGAAGAACCACAAAATTAAAGAGAAAGAGATTTTGGTAAATTTTTACAGAAGTTAATTGGAGTCGGTCAGTACGCTAAATTTCCTCCTTTACTCGCTTTTTCAGACTGATCGATTGACTCTTGTTACCTAAGGCTAAAAAATAATCAAGGTCAAATTTATTCATTTAACGTATGTCCTACATAGATTTCTAAAGCCCGGAGGGCGAGCTTTCGCTAGAAAGCGTGCCGAGGTTAGGTAGGAAATCCTACCTAGGTCACGTGACACTACAATAGAATTTCAGCGTTTGACCAATAAGAAGCTTCGCGGATTTTCGAAAATAATAGAAACTATATTTCTTGCGATATTCACTTCTAATGGAAGTTGAAGTACATATCAATGTTGTACTCGTTGGAAAGGTATTTTTAAGGAGTAAACGCTGGTACAAAATAGAAAGAAATTCTTTAGAACACTTTATTCTTTCGTAAAAAAAACAAATTTTGGCAGAGGAGGCCTCCTTTATTTTTTGTCAATTTCAGGCTCTAGATAGATAGATTGGGTCGATATTTTACGTGGATAGCCCAGTAATCTAGGACTTCTAGGCAGTTATTCGATTGTTTTAACGGGGTCCACAGCCAGTCGGCTCGGCTATCTATGAACTGAACGGAACATTGGAAGGAGCGGGGATTCGAACCACGAACCCCTGGTTTAAGACGCTGACGCCTTTGACCACTTGACTATCGCTCCTTAAGGCGTTCATGGGCGTACCAGTTATTCAATGAATAAACCTCCTAAAATTTGAAATAAGATTGATATTGAAACGACTGTCTTAATGAGCAAGCGAAAATATTGTTTATTTGTAAATTTTTAAAGAGGGTGATAATTATCACAATTTAAGATTAGCAAGTCATTAAGAAGTTAATTTACAATGTAAATATTTTCTGGTCGCACAAACGACCTATTAACAGCTATAATTGTGAGCAATCAAGGTATTAGCGTAAATGCTTGCCAAAAAAAGTAATTGATCATTATATTTATTTCATACCAAAAAAAGTTTATTCGAAAGCTCGAGTAGAATCCCCTATTATACGATTTGAAGCCATTTATTCCCTAATTAGCTGAGCGGTTCATACGGATTCCATATAAATGTTGGATTGTAAGTATTGCGATAAATGCAAGAACTTAGAAAATATATCTAATATATCTAGAGAAAAACAGACCCATCGATGCTCACTGATCGAACAGAAATATTTAAATATATCTACTGAGAACCGAGTGCATGTTTTTTTTATTATAAGCATAACACTTATAAGCATAAAGAAAACAACACAGAACTGTCGATGAAGGCCAGAACCCACCTTTTCAAAAGAAAAAAATGAAGAATATGAAGGCTCGGATTTGCAGATTTCCTAAGCATAACATAAGCATGATCCAGCCTGAAATATTTTTCAAGTCGTCAAGTTCTAGACTGGATTCATTTATAATTCGATGTAATATTTAGCTTACACTCTTTTATTATAAACATACGGGGAAATCAGGTATTGCTCAGTATGCTATTTATATGCTTGGACTTGGACAACATTTTTAAGTCGGAACATTGATTCGGCTCAAAAAAATACAATTTCTTTGTAATTTGGCACCGCAGGCGAATATCGCTGGTCTAAGAAAACTCAAACAGCTTTAAAAAAAACCTAAAAAGGTCAGCGTTTTAGAAAAGCTGCATGAGTTTTTTTTTGCATTTCAGCTTGGAGGTATGCTTAACATTATGCTTATTTTTTACTCGGGTAACTTAATGCATGTCCCAGAATTGCATTAATTTTTCCGCCCCAGTTCCAGTCCCTAAACTATAACAAACTATACATTTTTGGAAGCGTATTTGGATGTAGAATACCGTATTCGGTGTAACTTAAATTCTTTCTCAATATAATTAGAGATATCTTAAGAAAACCTGATTATGACGTCATGATTGATGACGTCATAAATACAAAAAGTTGAATATCTCGAGAAATGTAAATCAGAACTGTATGAAATTTGGACCAGTGATAAAGTACATTGAGATGTTTCAAAAAATTTTGAAATTAATTTTCAAAATTAATGACGTCAGCAGAAATTGCAAAAATTCGAATTTTTGCGATAAAATGCTGACATCAGCAAATTTTCAAATTTTTTAGAAAGAATTTTCCTCCTCCTGATGAGTTCTATCATTGGTCTAAATTTCATAAAGCTTTGAATATTAGTTCTTGAGATATTCAACTTTTTAAAATTATGACGTCATAAATAATGACGTCATAATCACGTTTTCTTAAAAAAACTCAAATTCTGCTGAGAAAGAATTTAAGTTACACCGAATACGGTATTCTACATGCAAATACGCTTCTAAAAATGTATAGTTTGTTATGGTTTAGGGACTGGAACTGGGGCGGAAAAATCAATGCATTTTTGGGACATGCATTAAGTTACCCGAGTACCGAGTTTGAGCCTAAGTATGCTTATAAACGTTATGATTATAAAAAAGAGTGTATTCAGTTTGTGCTACTGCTTTACCCCACCATCTTTTAAATTTAGTAGTCTAGCATGTAAGACTCCCGATAGACTAGCTTGAGTTTCATGTTTCATACCTAACAAAAACTTAATTAGATTCTTTTGTTTGCAGAAATAATGAAATAATTATCGAATAATTAGTTGTATATTTATGGAAGTGCATTTTTAAATATTGCTTTTTAATTGATTCAAACGGCGGACAACCACAGCGCCTTCAATCTACAATAATACCACACAAACCTGCACAAACAATCTGAGATCAGATTGTGATTGTTTCTGCACACCACGCTGAAGCTCTAAAGAGATGTGTGAAAACATAACAATCTGACGAATATGCAATCTCGAAATCGTAAGGACTGCGTTCGTCTAAAAGGACTGGGGATGACAGCAAAGTTGCGTGATTGTGTTTATGAATAAGGCACCGCATCATTTTTCGACTTTCCGGCGCACAACAAGATTCTTGTTGTAGAATTTTCCGCGGGAAGACTATTTTCCTCAGATGTATAATTTTCAAGCGCTTTCAGAGGTTTACCGTGCGCGTAAGAAAATTTTGAACAGCTGTTATCAGGTTAGGTATCATCATCTGTAATTAACCAGAAACACCCACAATCCTGACAATCACCAAAACAAAAGCTAGAGTCAGACTTCCACTGTAGAATCTGTTTGTCGGTGATGCAAAATTTCATAATCTAAACCTTCCAAATATTAAGAATTTTCCCGACCTTCAGAGCTTTACCGTGTCGGGAGAAAATTTTAAATTTTCAGCCAAAAAGCAAAAATTAGCTGAATTTCTGTTCCTTTTTTTATTTTGAGGAATGGCAAAAACAACGTTCATCGATTTTTAAAAGATGTTTTGTATGTTCTAGAAGGGGGCAAATCTTTATGATCCGTAACATCTTTCATGGGGATCAACCACATGGGTTTTAAAAAAGATAGGATTTTATAGGCGTAGCGAGATACCCTGCAAAATTTATGGATGAGGGCGGTTTTTATGACACTGTAATTATTGTCTTTGTTTTATCAAAAGATAATGAATATGTCATAAACGTCTGCACTCCCTCGTAAATTTTGCAGGGTATCTCGCTTCGCCTATGGATTTTGATACCTCATCCATTTTTAAGAGGTTCTGAATTCGAAAGTTCCATTTTGAGATCTAAGTAAACATTAGTTTCTATGAAGAGGACCAGGTCCCGACCTTATCAGTTCCCAATGATGTCAAATTTATGAATTCGAGACATTATACTACAGTTCAGATATTCAACAACATTCAGTTTGGGTAAAATCGAACCCAAACTCCTTTATAGACTACTGAGTTACGTAACTTCCGTTAAAATGGGAATGAAACAGTTGACTTTTGTAAATAAATTCGAACATTTGCATCCATAATGGTATTTTCATTTTCGGTAAAATCTGAAATAACTCTATACACATACATAACATTGTTGAATTGGCACCGAAAGCCATGAATAAAAGGTCCCCTCAGACCTAGATTGAAGAATGATAACTATGATAATGAATAGTCCTAGGATATTTACGTACTAATAGCCCTAATACAAACAATCTTCAGTTGAAAACTCAGTATTTTCACCTGAGGATTGTTTGAATAAGACATGAAACTGTCAGTATTGATACAATAATTTTCACTGCTTCAACTATCATATCACGCTTCTGATTTCGGTTGGTTAAGCACTCTATTGATGAATGAAACTTCAACAAAATAAGTACTAATACACAAATACTTTTACATTTCTATTTCTTTTATTTTTCAGCAATGAAAATGCTTCATCAGCCAATCACAATCACTCTCCTTATAATCATCACAATGAAGGTAGGAGGTGCACCACGCGCTCAAAAGAATGTCCAAAACACCCGAGAATATAACTATGACACATGCAAGGGTGTTATTGAAGATTACCACCCTTTCATATTTGGCGCAGGGTGTCCGGGATCAACAATTGTCAAGTATTGGATATGTCCGAATTATTGTTACCAAGATGCTTTTGATGTTGAAAAGAAGACGATGGTTGATACACTACACCGTTGTGTACCGGATACTTCGGTACCGGTAAAAACGATGTGTAATGGTTCAGTTGTGTTTGAATATCTGAAAGTTCTTACATGCAAATGTACGGTATACGATCGAAACAAGTTTTATGGCTGATTGATTGATGAAAAACTAATTACCATTGACACAACAACTATAAAAATATGCAAGAATTTATTTGCTTCGAGGACATTGAATTTTGAGGGTTAAATACTGGTGGAAGAGCTTTAGAACCTTAGAAGTTTAGCATTAACGACGCAGGCTCATTTCAAGGAGAATTTTGATAGAACTTTCAAATATTCTACACGTTTTTATATAAGAGCATAAGGCTGCGAGGCCAAAAATTTTCAAGAACATCCTAAGAACGTTTTATCTATAATTTCTTAGAAAATTAAATCAAAATAGACAAAATGAAATTTTTCAGGCTTAAAAACCAAAAAGTTAAAAAGCTCCTTTAAAGGCTTATGTATTGAAAGTTTTCGAGGTTCTCACAAAAAACATGGACGATTACGTACATATCGATATCAATTTTATATGATAAAATATTTTCAATAGTGTACTGTAAAATAGTTTAAGGAGTCTTCAAGGGGGTTTAGAGTGAAAACTATTGTAAAAAACAACCGCTTTTCATTCATTAGCTAGTTTATGTATTTGCACTTTTGAAGAGAGCGGAGTACTCGTATCTCCCGAATAGACGCCCCCCGCTGATTGTTAAGAGAAAAAAATCCATCCCCCCGCTCTTATTAAGATCCCCCCCGCTAATTAAATTCGAATAATTCAATATTTTATTACAGTGTAGATTGACCTTAAACTTGTTAAAATTTTCCTTTTTGTTAGTATTGCTATTGGTTCTTATTTTACGTGTTCATTTGTTAAAGTTTCTTTTTTGTTGTTGAAATTGATATCAGTTAAAAAGAATTATGTCTTCAAATTACCCCTTTCCCTCTTATTCCATCACCGCCGTTTATTAGAATTTAGAAAATTTTCCTATCCCCTACTTATTCGGACCCCCCCGCCTATTCGGTAGACAAGAGTAACGGAAACGATTTCTTGGAGCAACCCGCAATTTTTGTCCCAGCAAAATTGCTGATTTACCGTCGTCCTCAGTCAGTCAAGATCTAGACAAATAAAAAGCCAACCGCTTATTCCGTCTCAGAAAAAGAGCTATACATAAACTCGCTATTTATTGAACCAAGTGTATTAGCAATCCACTTAAAGCTTTTTGATAGATCCCGTCGGGGAAAAGTCCGGCGGGGAATCATCCGTTCGGGGAATGTCCAGTCATAGTCGGGGAAACGTCCGTTCGGGAAGAAGTCCGGCGGGGAATCATCCGTTCGGGGAAATTTCCGGTCATAGTTGGGGAAACGTCCGTTCAGGGAAAAGTCCGTTGGGGAAACGTCCGTCGGGGAAACGTCCAATAATCTTTTATTTTAGTTTCGTGAACTTTTCTGGGGTTTAAGAATAAAATTAATTGTTTTGTTGTTTTCATATAGTTTTGAAAACGAAAGTGAAAAATTCCACGATGGTGAAATCCTCTAGTCTACTTCACTAGACTCAGCGCCATTAAAATCATCAGAAAACAAAGTTCAGTCAGAAGTGGAATCATGGGCGTACTGGGCGTACTGGGCGATGTTGGTTTTATATGAAACTATAATCTTATCCAAATTAGTTTTGTTTAAAGTTTTCAGAAAGCCTCTCTCGTGTTCTCGGAAACTTTGAAAAATTACTTCCATTTATTTTTAACCAAATATGGAAGGGGCGGTGTGGGTGATGTTGATTTTATAGTTTTATTCACATTAGCTTTGCACCTAAATAGCGGTGTATAAAGTTTTAGGGAAACCTCTCTCCTGCTCTCTCAGGTTAGGAAACTTTAAATATTACGGGGTTACTTAATAGGCAAAAATGGGTACGACAATTTTTTGCCAATTTTCAGGGTGGAAATTAGGAAATTTTTCAATTTTTCGTCTACTTAATATAATAGTGGGAATTTAAAAAAATTAAGATAAGAGATATATTGCAAGTATAGGTGATTTCTGTACCTAACTCGAGATATTAACCCTTGAAAACCGTGTTTTTCAGCCAGAAACAGCTATTTTGTCCAGTTTTTGCGCTTTTTGAAGCTCAATATCTCGAGTTAGGTACTGAAATCACCTATACTTGCAATATATCTCTAATCCTAATTTTTTGAGAGCTTTCCAAAAATATACAACAGGTCTCCGTTTTCTCGAGCTAAAATTTTCATTAATTTTTAACCCTATGATTTTTGCCTGAGACCGTCATATTTGTCCGAAAATCACACCAAAGTGTCCGAAAAAAAATTGGAAACATAGTAATTTCGATTCCCCTACCCCTTAGCTTTCCAAAAATGTATAACAAGTGCTTCTAACAAAACAGTCGAGCGATTTTACAAAATGCCCTCTACTAATAGTCATTTTGCCACTTTTTAGGATGAGAATTAGAATATGTTTCTTTTTGGATCTGACAGGGTTCCAAATTTACCAAACATTCATATCTGACAGGGTCCACTTTTCGAACAAGGTCAGTGCCCCATCCCCTGGGTTTGAACCAAGTGGATGCGGGGCAGGGGGGACGGTGTTGGTTTTATATTTTCTCACAAACACTTCTCCTATGTATATCCGCATCTGGAAGCAATCAAGAAAGACAGCCTACAATCTATTTGTTAAGAGTTTTGTTATTCTAGCATTTTTTCAAAAATCTATAGGTCTGTTTGTTTTACTTATCCAATATTAGCATTTCTATTCGAAAAGATCTTTTGCACTACGTATATATGATATCTTATAAGAATTTTAACTCATTACAAAGTATAATGTAGATTTTCTACTAGACTATCAAGATGATATCCCTGGGCCATGGGATCAAATTATACCGAGCCTACTAAGAAACTAGTATAATCCTAAGCACCTTGAGGGGCCTGGTAAAGATAAAGCCCTCTGAATTTAAAGAAATCTACACTTTAAAATACTGTAGATACAATACGAGAAATGAAGTTGCTTATAAATATAGCATAAGGAGGACTTCTTGTTTACACGAAAGAAACTCGAGATGTTCGTAAGAATTGTTGGTGTTTTTTTACATAAAAATTGATAGCAACAAAAAATGATTCATTAAAAAATTTGTATCGTGGATTTAAATGTGTTTTGAAATGTGTTGCTATTTTTCTTTTTTTGGTTGATTTTATTTGTTCGTTTTTGTCTGAAATTATGTATGTATCTTGTCCGACATTTTTCCATTAAGTTATATATAGAGAGTCTGTTTTTTCGTTTCCACCCCTTCTCACAGACCCACCGGGAACCTTTCCCACTGGAAAAAAATTGACCAAAATATCGTCCCCAGTGGGAAATTATGCTCTAATTTTTGTCCCCGCTGAAAAAAATTAGATAAGCAAATCCTCACAAAAGATTGTGCTATTCTTCAATCCCCACTGAATTTTCTTGCTAGAAAACAATGGAATTCAAATCCCCAGCCATAAAATAAAATATCAATCCCCATCGAGTTTTGGTTTGTTTTTCACCCCTACTGGCTGATAAAAACCCACCAGTGGGTAGGGGTGTTTTCATCTTTGATCTTTCCGGGTGTACACGTTTTTTTATAAGAACGTCAAAAATTTTCGAAGCCTTCGGATGTTCTTAGTTTTTTGGATTTGAAGCCTAAAAATGTTCTTAAAATGTTCTTATTTTCAGCATTTTTTGAGCATTTTGATGTAATTTCTTAAGAAAATGCATGTTTTTAAGTCTCCAAAGCCTTAAAATGCTCTTAGAATGTTCTTAAATTTTTGGACCTCGAAGCCTTATGTTCTTATATAGTTTGTTCTTATAAAAAAAACGTGTACCTTGGCAAGCGGAGGGTACGGGTATGTTCCTATCTGTAAAGGTAGCCTCGTTTTCAGACAAGAGGAGTGTGATTATTATGTGGCTATTAACTTGAAAATATAAATTCAGACATAATTCTACAAACATAGTTGATCCTCTTTGCAACAGTTGAAATTTATCTGTACAAAAATTCTGGTTCATAAAATTCTCACAAAAAGACTGGATACAAGATTAAGAGTTGCTTCGGTTAAATAACTACCTTTTAAGATAAGAAATTTTGGCGTGAAGAAATTTAAGAAGAATGAGCCCATTCGTCAATTTTGGTGCAATTTGGCGGGATTTATTTTGACGATTAAATAAAATATTACAATTTGGCGAGAACTAATTTTGGCGAACGACCCATTTTTTGTTGAATATTTAAGCTTAAGGAGGATGAAAAAGGGGTTTATTAGGAGAAATAGAGACTAATGTGAAATAAACTTAAATTTGGTGAGAATTAATTTTGGCGACTGGCCTATAAATCTAAATTCGCCGAAATTTCTTTCCGCCAAAATTTCTTCTCTTTTAAAAGGTATTCTACAGTTAACGAAAAACAAAAACGCGGAATCGTTTTTTGCCGCCTCTTCCAAAAAACTTTTTACATATTTTTTTAATAAGAACAAACTATATCAGAACATAAGGCGACTATGACGAAAACAAGTGAAGAAAATTCGGGCTTCGAGACTCTAAAACATCCGATTTCTTAAGAAAATGGACAAAAATACTCACAAAATGGTGAAATAAGAACATGGTTATAAACATTTTTAGGCTTTTTAAAATTCAAAAAGTTAAGAACATCCGAACGCTTCAAAAAAGTTTGGATGTTCTTATAAAAAAATGCGTATTTGATTGAGAACATTACTCTGGGAAGTTTATGTTTTGAAAGTCAGTTAGTTTAAAGCTTCGTTTAACTAATTCTAAGTGAAGTTCATTATAGAATTTTCGTGTTTGTGAAGTTGGATCTAAAACATTCCCTTCTCCGTCAATGAGTTTTTCTATTTTGTAACAGTTTTTTAACTCTCGCTTGATCCAATTATTCCTGACACTTATTCGATAAAACTTGTTAACAGTGCCATCCGTGGGGGTATTCTTTTGTTTTACCAGTGTCTTGAAAATGGAGCTTGATAAAAGTGAATCTATACACTGGTAATTCCTGGTTTCCTGGTTGGTTGAAATACCAGTCGTTAGTGTAATCGAGCAGACTTTTGTCGTCCTCCAGCATCCCTCCGAAATAAAAAGGGATATAAAGATTTTCTGCTGGAACATTGGTTCGATTTTGTATTAGAATTTTGATCTCCTTAATTGTTATCGAACTTTTAATAACCAATTTCATCAAAATTTTCTGTTGCCATTTAAGTCGAAGATACAATTTGAACGATTTTTCTTGGATAATCACATTCAATGATAAAGTGTTTTCACTGATATCATGATTTCTCTCTAAGATAAGGTTTTGCAGAATCTCGTGATCATTGAGTTTTCGACCATCAAGCAAAATGATTTGATCGTTGTGGTGTCTTTTATATTTTTTGACGGATATAAAAACGCTTCAAATTGTAAACACTTTTGTATTTGTATGCTTTGATTTCATCTACTTTAGTCAAGAACTTTAAACGTAGCTTTAAGGTGGTAGTCTACCGCCAGATTTCAAAAGTAAAAAAATCACATTTTTTGCAATAACTCAAGAACTTCTTTACATTTCGTAATGAAATTTTCAGGAAATGTATATCAACTATTAACATTTCTAAAAATAAAAAAAAATTCTAAAAATAACCAAACACGGGGGTAAAATCAGCCAGGGGGTAAAATACTTAATTTTGCTTGTGTCAGGTTTTCTGAATAGTCGGCTTGACCTATGAAGTTAGTTTTTTTTTTAATGACTAATATTTAGAAAAGGTCTGGAATGAGTGAAAAAAAATATTAAAATTTTTTTCCAGGGGGTAAGAAACTGAAAAAAACGCTTTTTTGAGATTAAAAATCAGGAAACCAATTTAAAAACTTTTTAATCCATTTATTCAATGCACAATCATGTAAGGAAACTTCCCTGAAAATTTCAAGTCTGTAGCTACTCTCAATCCTAAGATATTTCTGACAAGGTGATTGCGAACCCCCGGAAACGCGTTTTTGAGAAAATCAAAGAAAAAGACAAAAATGGGTATCATTTTAAGCTGGAAAGCTCTTTTCAAAAAATTTCTTCACTGAATACTCATCAAACCAGTCAGGTTTCATAAGTTAAAGTAAAACATTTCACAAAAATTGATAAATTATCCAAAAATCAACAAAAACATGTTGCGCTAAAGTTACGTAAATATAGCAAACTTTGCGGTAATCTTGCGATAACATCAAATTTGGGTGAAAACAGCCACATAAGTGTGACAAAATGTTCATTGAAATTCCAGCATGACTCTCTGTAGACATGGAAACTTTTCTAGTGCATATTTTTATTCACATAGACTTGAATTGACAATGAGCTGGCTTGATCGAAGGCGGCGCCTTCGCTTCGGTTACCGCCTAGGCGGTTATGAATGGCTGGTGTCAGATGAGAATGTGTGTCTCCAGAAGTTAGGTCCAGTTCATTATAATGCACATTTCTATCTCTGTTACATCATGTTGTGCTTGGAAATATCTCAGTTACATTTAAATCCACTACAAAACATTATGTGAGCCACCAAAAGCACACTGTCTATGCTCAAAACAAAATGCCGACAACTTAAATGTTTTTCGCAGAAATCCAGCAACACAACCAATGTAGAGCAACTTTATAGATTCTGTAGAGTCCATTCTTCATTTAAAGAAATCATTTCAATCAAAGAGATTAAGTTTTGATCTAAAACTTGCCAAGAAATCTGCAGAATCATGCTTACAGCTTGCTTTTCAGCTGGTTTTGATGTGTTACACTACTGCAGCTACCATCTTTAATTTCAAGGATTACGTAATGCCACGGAAAATAATATTTTGACGCCCGAAAAGGGCGTAAAAAGAGCTTTCTTTTGGCGTATCACATTGCTATGTTTCGGCCGAGATTGAAGAAATAAGTCCTTAGCAACGGGATTTTTTCTGTTGCTAGGGCGATTTTTCAAGCACCCAACAGGATAAAAATGCTCACTGCGGCCTGAATGATAAAGATATAGCTCTGAAATTTTCAGGAGATGTTCAGAAAGACCTAAGGATCTCAAAGCACCCAAAAACCAGAATTCGACAATTTTTTCGATATTTTTTTATTTTTGGGTAGACTACCACTTACACAATGTTATCTGCAGTTTTGCAAAATATCTCAATGGCTGATTTAGATTTATTACTCGAGTCCCATCCTCGTCTTGAATGTTCACAATCGAATTTTCATATTTTTTCGGAATTTCACTAATAAAGTCATTTACACTAATCATATCATATTTTGGTATAAGCTTATTGAATTCTTTTGTTTGTGCCGTTTCAATGAAATGAAGATGAATTTCTACATATTCACTGGCAACTAACAAAGATTGTTCAGTTATGTTGTAATCTGAAAGACTTTTATCCTCTTCCAAAAGTGTGTTTTTACTCTGCTCCTCAATGATAAGATAATTGAATACGGATTCCTCGTCCTCTTCCCGATCTATAAAAAATCCTGAATACTTGGATACGTAACCAAGCTTTCCTTGAATTTTGTTTTTAACATCTGCTACTCTGTCTGAATCTTTCATCAATATTTTAAATTTCTGATTACATATACTCGATTCGTTTGGAACAAAGCTGACTGTCAAACGCTCCTCGTATATCAATGATAGTATTACGGTACTTTTATCAGAATTTTCAAAAAGTCTACTTAGCTCGTCAGTGGTTTTTATTTTAGTGCTGTGGAATAAGAAAGTTATATCTCTTGAAAGAATTTCGGCTCTTTCACTAATACCATTCTTGAGCTCCATCATCGTTTGGAAACGCCGTGTTTTGTCCTGAGCCTCCTCATCTTTGCACAAAAGTTTAATTTTTAATTCCATACTGGCGAAGTCGAAATCAATCAAGTAAAAACATTCTTCTTTCCTTTCTTGAAATTGTCTCTCTTGATTCACTTGAATTTGATTCGTTTGAATCTGATTGGCTTGAATATCGATGTTTGTTAGTATATCAAGTTTGTTGCCGCGGTATACCTTCTTGTATTCAGGCGAATGGTTATGGAGGAGTGCTAGATGCAATCGAACAACTCGAATTCGTTTCTTTCCTTCTCTACCTCGATCTCTTATCTTTCTGTCTTCAAAGTATGCTAAATCTACAACCAATTCATTGTCCTGTATCGTATGCATAGGTTCCTTTCGTTTCCGAAAAAGCATTTGCATGGATGCCGGTATAGAAGTTTTCTGGAAAATTTTATCCTTCAAATCACAAATAACCGGAGTATCCGAAATTGTCAAATTAAAGCAGCATATCCTTTTGGGATACACTTTATATTCTGTGCGATATGCAACAACCTCGATTCAGACTTCGTCATTAGCGGGGCATTGTCCGTCATAACGTTCTTCTTGACAGTCATCACAGCGTATCGGCCGACTGACGCTATATCGGTAATATTGATCATCCAACAATTCCTCATAACAACTCGCACAACGTTCACCTCTACTCGACCATTCATCCTTGTACTTTTCAAAACATTCCCCACAATCTTCAATCTGTTTGCCATCATCACATTCACAGTGTTAACTTACCGAGTAATCCAAAAATAAGGATTCATCCATTTCAGTGACAAATAAGTAAAACTATCCACGGGTCTCCTTTTGAGAAAAAAGATGTTTTTCTACCGTTTAGCCTTCTTCAGCACGATATCTTTTACTGTATGGGTTTTCCCTGAAGAGATCCGATGAAAAATTCATTGTATCATCTTATCGTACTGTTTATTTGAGTTACTATAGCAACGGCTATATGTTGAGAAATATTTTTCTGAATAGCATAACCAAAGTTCTATCAGCTTGAACTTATCAAATGCAATTGACTACTGTTTAATATTCAAGCTATTGATTACAACCAAAAGCCTTGACTAGAATCAAATAATACCCTTCTTATCTATAAGAACAAGCAACAACAAAAATTCCCTGTTCTTACAAGATAAACAGTATGTCTAGTAAAAAAGGATCAGTGTCAAGGCCAGTCGCACAGCAACCTTGACAACGGCTATTCAAAAAATATTTTCCATCAGCTAGAATATACCAATATAACTTAATTCAATTAATATTCATGAGTATTTACCATTATATCAATATGGTATATTATGAAGGTTATCATGTATATTGAGCCAATCGAGAAATCCTTACTTTTCATATATAAAAATACATATTTATCAAAGGTTAAGTTTTTCATCTTTCGTCTTGAACAGCGGAATAACCATACATTTGAAGGCTAAGCAAAAGTCAAGTTGGCAATTGAGGACAATCTATACTCATTCGTCGTAGACTAAAGTCTCCTACGTTTTGTTGATGGTGGACCGTTATTACTATGTCGTACTTATTTTCGTGGTGGTCTTTGGAAAATCTGTTCAGTTTACATTGTGAATGCGATGATGGCAAACAGATTGAAGATTGTGGCAAATGTTTTGACAAGTACAAGGATGAGTTGTCGAGTAGAGGAGAACGTTGTAGGAGTTGCTATGAGGAATTGACGGCGGGTGGGCTAAATGTTCGATATGACGTCCTTTGGGCGATGTGTTGTGACGACGAAAACGAAAAATTGGAGGAAGCATACGACGCACATGAAACTTATGACGTACATTGCACTGAGGACGATCAAGTCCGAATCGAGGTTGTCGCATATCGCACAGAATATAAAGTGTATCCCAAAAAGATATGCTGCTTTAATCTGACAATTTCAGATACTCCGGTTGTTTGTGATTTGAAGGAGAAAATTTTCCAGAAAACCTCTATACCGGTATCCATGCAAATGCTTTTTCGGAAACGAAAAGAACCTAGGCATACGATACATGACAATGAATTGGTTGTAGATTTAGCACACTTTGAAGACAGAAAGATAAGAGATCGAGGAAGAGAGAGAAAGAAACGAATTCGAGTTGTTCGATTGCATCTAGCACTCCTTCATAACGATTCGCCTGCTTGGAAAAAAGTGTACCGCTACTACAAATTCGAATTATTGACAAACATCGATATTCAAGCCAATCAGATTCAAACGAATCAAATTCAAGTGAATCAAGAGAGACAATTTCAAGAGAGGAAAGAACAATGTTTTCACTTGATCGATTTCGACTTTCCCAGTATGGAATTGAAAATTAAACTTTTGACCAAAGATGAGGAGGTCAAAAACAAAACACGGCAATTCCAAACGATGATGGAGCTTAAGAATGGTATTAGTGAAATATGCAAAATTCCAGTACAAGATATAATTTTCTTATTCCAAAGTTCTGAAATAAAAACAACTGAAGATCTGAGAGAACTTTTAGAAAACTATGATAATAATGTCGTGATAATGACGCTGTTTTTCGAGGAAAAGTTTGAAGTCAGCATTTTTCCAAACAAATCGAGTACCTTTCCTGGTCCTGTTAAACTTAGAATTTCAGTGAAAAATTCAGATAAAGTAGCAGACTTGAAAGATAAAATTCAAGAAAAGCTTAACGATGTTTCAAAGTATGAAGGAATCTTTTTGAAGCAAGGAAAGAAAGCTTTGCGGTTGGAAGACGATAAAAGTCTTTCAGATTACAATATCACTGAGCAGTCACTGTTAGCCGCCAGTCAATACGTAGAAACCCATCTTCATTTCACTGACAGAGGGAAAACAATACGATACAATGAATGTATACCAAGAAAAAGCAAGGAGAGTATGAGCGACTTTATAAGTAAAATGCAAGAGAAATATAAACGTTTGATTACAGAGATTCAAGACGAGAATGGGACTCGAGTAATAAATTTAAATCAACCATTGAGACATTTTTTTAAACTGCACATAAAGCTATGCGACTTAAAACTGCGCCTGAAATTCTTGACTAAAGTAGAAGAACTCAAAGCACAAGAATATAAATGCGTACATCATATAAAGGGCTTTATCTGTAAAAAATATATAAGACACCACAAAGATCAAATCATTTTGCTTGATGGTCGAAAACTCAATGATCACGAGATTCTGCAAAACCTTATCTTAGAGAGAAATCATGATATCAGTGAAAACACTTTGTCGTTGAATGTGATTATCCAAGAAAAGTCGTTCGAATTGTATGTTCGACTCATATGGGAACAGAAAATCTTGAAGCTCGATGTTAAAAGTTCAGACACAATATCCGACATCAAACTTCTAATTCAGGATAGAACGGGCGTTCCTTTGAAAAATCTCCGCCTTTTCCATCATCGTAAAGGAGTATTAAAAGACGAAAAATGTTTGTTAGATTACGACATTGGTGAAGGATATTACTTCATTTACGAATTGAGAGTGTTCCGTTTTCCTTCAATACATCTTTATTTTAAAGACACTGGTGAAACCCAAGAATACCCTAACATACAAAATCGATCTAATGAAAACCCTTTCCATCTGGTTGATTGTTGGATCAGAAATGAGTTAAAAAATCAATTTGAAATAGAGCAAATTACTGACGAGGCTGGTAATATTTTGGGTAAAAAGGAATGTTGTCGTTATACTTCATATACAGGAAACTACCAGGAACTCCGCTTTGAACTAGCTAAAAAAAAGCTGTAGTAAAGCTGGCCACGTTGTCACTATCTAAAACTGCATGTAAATATTTAGTTAAAGCAGACTCACCTACCATCAATATGAATGTATACTGAAATTTTGTGTTATTTAGAATAAATTCCTTCTGTTCCTAACCTATACAGTGTAGTTTGATTTCATACCTTATTTTGCTGAAGCCATCCTGAAAGTGTATTTTGGAAAACCTACCCTTAAGGGCCGTACAGTAGGTCATGTGAGTGCCCCCCCCCCCATGTAAATATAGATATACTAGGTGGTCCAGAAATAACATTTCGAAGTTTTTAAGACCTAAATATATGTAAATTTTAAATTTGACTAAAATCATGTATTTGGCTGATTGACTCATTTGATTTGACTGAAATTTGTTTCTTAAGGCTGACATATCAGATCATATGAAAGAGACTAGTAACAGAACTCTTTTCCATGATTTTTGGTACTTTGCAAACCGTTCTGTAAAATACACGTTGACCACCTGCTGGAACTCAGGAGCTTCTGACTTAAAATCTTCAACAGTGATAGATATTGACCATCTAAGACAGTGAGCAAAATTTCAATTTACTCACGTTAGCGGTTGGTATTTTAAAGACCAGTCCGTGTTTTACCCGAAATGCTCACTTTCAGCTTAACTGCTCGTCTAATTTTGCTGAAATTTGGCTGCAAGCTTGCTTTATCAATACCTAGCACTTGTAAAAAATTTCAAGTCGATAGCATTTTCCAATCACCAGATAGAGTGTCTTAGGGCTAATTTAGGCAAAAAGGGGAATTATGGGCTAGTCTGTAAAATAGACGATACCGACAGGTGCGAAAAAATTGATCCTGTGCCTCGAAAATACAAGTCACGTGGAGTTGCCTCTCAAAATTTAGGCAAAAATAGTTAAAGTGAAAAAAGAGGGGGGCCTATTTACGGTATTTTCAAAGATTGACGACGTCATCAGGTAGTGATGACGTCATTAACAATGCCAAAAGTTTTCACCAATGATGCCAACTCATATTTTGCGCACACTTGCAAAATTTCAAGTCAATTGGATAAAAAACAGGGTTAAAGCAGGGGCCTGTTTCAAAAGCCTCCATTCTGGGTAAAATCAGCATAAGATGTATCTTTTTCAAATATATTAGATTCTCTAAATAGTATTTTTCGTAAGCTCAAAACAGTGTTGCGCCTCTTTGGTCACTATAGACTATACTAAAAATCAGGGCGCATACCCATAGATTTATAAAATCCCGAAGGGCTAGATAGAGTGCTTTTGCTGAAAAGTGTGCCGAGGTTAGCTAGGAAATCCTACCTAAGTCACGTGACATTACAATAGAATTTCAGCGCTTGACCAATCAGAAGCTTCGCCGGTTTTCGAAAACAATAGCAACAATATTTTTTCCCATATTCAAATTTTTTTACCTTCGCAACATCTAGACTAAAGAAACATTAATCTTTTCCAATTTCAATCTTAAAGCAGTTAAATTAGAATTGAATTGTCAACACGATGGTCAAACACAAGCAAATATGTCGAAAGAAGAATCATCTCCAATGCTGTTTATCTTCTTAGCCTCTCTCTGGTGGAGCAGTGTACTCTGTCTCGTTCAAGAAACAAAGAAAGGTCTGTGATTATTTGGGACCTCGAACTCCCCTTGTTAGGGAGGTCAAATATTTTGTGACGTGCATATTCTGTAACACCTGGAATTCTAATCACTTTTAGATTCGAACCTATCCCTAGAATTTTACAAGATTTCAAAAAATTGTATATACCTTGGAACTCCTGTTATTTTTGACGGCTTAAAGTCTGCTGCGTCTATTCACAATCCCCCAGGGACATACCTCCTCAACCTGGGGAGAAGTAGCACTAGGGTTGCGAGCTGACGGGGCGGGGGTGCCAATTTTGACGAAATTTTGATCTTTCTGGGGGTAAAAAGTTGAAATTTTCCTATTTCTCCGACCCTTAGTGGGACTGAAATTTGATTTTCTGATTTTTCCGACCTTTAGCGGGACTTTGCAAATCCAAAAAAGGTACCCTTAAGGGCGGCACATACCATACCCTTCATTTGCCAAAGTCACCCCCCCCCCCCCGGGCTCATTAACAGGAAAACCAACCTAAAGATTATCAAAGGTCATCCAATTTTTTTCCATCGACTTTTTCATTGGTCAAGAGAGTCGGTCGAACTTAGTCCATGGCCAGATAGAACACTTCTGTCGAAATCTAGAACAAGAAAAACATCCGAAATGCCGAAGGAGAGCTGTAAATCACCACCCTCCTAATAAGTTCTTCACTTTACGAAACCCCAGATCCCAATTACAAAGAGATTCTAATAGATTTTATCGGAGTTTTTGATTTTTCTAAAAAAGCGATGCATTGTGGGATTGTTTCGAGTGTATTACAATAAAAATATCTCTTAGGAATTCCTCGAGGAATCAAAAACTCCGATAAGGCTGGATAAGGTCTATTGCAGGAGAATATTTCTTAAATTTTCATCTTGACGGGAAAATGAGAAAAATGGAAATCGTCAAATTAACGAGAGCCCACTGTACTCTAGGCTCAAAAAAAAGCAAATTTCTTTTTTTTACAATTTCAGAATTTCAAACCATCATTCGCTTACAAGAAGACTACTTGTTACCAAGCAACCCATGTCGATCATGGAATGTCTATTTCAACGCAACAAGATTGACCGGTTCATCATACGAATTGCTTTCTTTTGAAAATGGTCTGCTACAGAAACGCTTGAACTCATGTTACTTTGAAAACAAAACTATGGGACTAGGAACGAACGAAGGAGCTTGCATCTGTCCGTTTTGTAATAACGCATTTAAGAAAAAATATAATTTCCAGTTGGTTTCGTTTAATGGCTCCAAGGAGATTTCAAAATCACAGAAAGTGCAAGTGTTCAAAAGTAAGTTACCGGCACTGTTAAAATTCTAGACATCTGCATATAATTATGCAACTATAAACACTGAGCGGCGCGGTCAGCTCTGTGATGAGACTGGTTCATGGGAGCGCTTTTCTGAAAAATATAAGATATCCTTGCACTGAAGTGATAAAGTAATTCAGTAGAACTACTTGAAATGCTGAAAATACTTACACTTACTGCACACATGACGCCAAGGAAAATTTCTCTCATACATAGAGAGATAAAGATACCGTGCGCCGAGAACAAATCTTCCTTGTAAATTTTACCAGTTCTCTAAGAAGCCGATCGCGCCGCTAAGGCTTTCTAAGTTGTAAAGAAAACAATCTACATTAGCTGAAAAACTGAACAAAATTATCTGATTAAGATTAGGGCGATATTTATTCGTAATAAAATCTCTTTCTAATAAGGGAAATATAAAAACCGTCAACTGTCAAAATGGGGAGGATTTTATACGATTCTCCAGCTGAGGGGACTCATGTTTGAGCTCAAATTACAAAAAGATTCGAATAATAGAGGTTCGGATTAGAGAGAGTTGACTTTCTCATCTATTATTTAAGAAAGTTAGCTGTACACTGAGAAGAATAAGGGCAACGGAACATTTAGTGAGATGGGGGTTTGAACTGGGAGCCCCCTTTTTTGTGGCACAGACACTTTAAACCACTTGGCCATCGCTTATTTCTACCTTATTATACGAATATTACTATGCCAGACAAGTATTCAACGGTCTTAGAAACTAACGCAAGAAGATAACACGAATTTTATTGCTTTTTCAAGGACAATACGGCTGGTTTTAATTAAGGGGGTTTTTATTAACACGAAATTTTTCAATTCGTGTTAATAAAATGACTAGTAATATTAGTGTATGTTACAATTTCTGCTTGCCTTTCAGATCGTTACATGTACAATAAGCAAAATAAGGACAAACCACGACACATCACCATTACGTCATTCGGACACACAAACAAACTCTTTTTCAAATGGATTGAGCTCGTTCCTCCTTCAAAATGTCCAGATGATTACAGAGGATTTGAATATAATGCACATCATATGTATAAGTGTGAGGGCGATACCAAATTGCACATCTTTGAACAAAAGGTAAGTGGTTAGAGTTACAACACTTTCGATCGGAATATATCTAAAGACGCAGGCTAAACTTTGACAACGCGGTCGGGTCTTTAGAGACTGGTAATGAATTTAAAATGCAAATTTGTTCTCGGCGCACGGCATTTTTAGACCACCTCTAAAACAAACCTAGCCTATCTCTATCCCAACACGCGATTTTTTTATCACTCTGTTGAACGGTGTCGAGGAAAAAGCCGTAGTCGTCTGGTACAGACAAAAACAAACCAAGCAAATTCCCGCTAAAACTGTTTGTCTCTACTTTTCCCATTATCAGAATTATGAAAGGCAAAAAGTAGTTGAGCTCCAGCTTTTGGACTATGTGAGAGGTGTTTCCGTGAGTCTCTGCGATGGAGTGGAACACCATTTTCACTGTGTAACAAAGACTCTTTAGGATCTCCAGAATTAAAAGCCTTTTTCACCTATTGAAAACGTTCGTTATTGATTTTCAGTCTTCGTTGATTTTTTGCTCCATCCTTCTTTCATCGTTGGCTAAAAAAATTCTCAGCGAGCCACTACGCACAGGCATACAATTTTAAAAGTTCAACTACCATGATTATTAAGATGTGTATTTATTTTTTAGAGTATAACTAGATCAAAGTACCTCACAAGCATACCAGAGTATCACGTAAGTGAACCTCGGTGAACTTAAAGTTTACAAACTCCACGAATAACAAATGTATGTGTGTCCCGAAAAAAGTGTGCAAAGTTTTATAATCCTCTCGTATACTTAATATTTGGTTCTTTGAAGTAATGATTTGATACTTAATATTTGGTTCTTTGAAGTACTGATTCGATTCTTAAATTCCTTAACATGCGACCATTTCCAGCCTTAACATTGTTCTTAAATTGTTCTTATTTTTCAGGGGTTTTGAGTATTATTGCTCTTATAGAATCCTCCTCGTAAAAAAGAGTATAGCGTACTTGAGTTGTGCAGCCTCTTTTTTGCAACTTTTACTCTTCACAATTTCTTTAACTTTTTCCAGCGATGGGTTGTTTCAACTGCAGAAGTCACCAGAACAAATCATCCAATTAAATCATGCAATACAAGCTTTTGGGATGATGATAAGAAAATTGAAGTTAAAGACCGTAAGAACATCTTTGTGGGTCAAGAGATGCTGGGGTGTGTAAATAGGATCTCCAAACCCTCACCCTTAGAGAAGCAAAAATTTTAGTTTTCGTATCCTTAATAATAGACACAAAAAGCAGAGACTCTTAGAGAGACTATTTTGACTTTTTATAGAGAGACTTGGATGGCTTACTTTCCTTAGATGTCTACTTTTATATTGTCACCGCAAAAATTGTGATCAAATTTTTAAGTTTGTGACTTTGCATAGGGCGCGTCAAAAAAAAAGAAGTTCCAAAATGGGTGTTTATGCAAAGAATGATCATCAGCACGATGAGTTATTTTTTCTCATTTGGCGCGCCTTCAAAGAGAGCAATTAATCGTTAATTGCATCCTGTAGAGAGCAATTAATCGTTAATCACACTCTTCAATGCCGCACCAATGTTTACAAAATTGATTAAATTAATAAAAATTAATAGCAAAAAAATCACTCTTGCAATTATATTCGAATTGCACTCGTTATCATGTGATTACATGTACTAATTTTTTTATAACCACGAACAATTTAGAAGCGCTCTAAATTATGTTTTGGAAGGGTAGAGTTTTAACTGTGAGTTTTAACGCTAGACTTAAGACTTGGCACCTTAGGATCTGAGGATCCAAAAGTTTAAAAATGGTCCGGTAGGGCTTGAAATATAGCCTAGAAACCAATAAATCCCTCCCAGATCGAAATATTCGATGAAACCAAGTTGAAGGGCCGAAATTGACATTCTCGCTCGAACTTCAATTTTCGAAAAATGGTAAAATATTATTATGGCACTGATTGTAGACATAATACATCTTTCTTTTTTAGTATCGACATATCTACCCAATATCAAATGCTCAATTAACAGGACGTTTGTTACTGTCCTTTGGCATATAGTAAGTTTTGAAAATGTTTCATTGGTTCGTTACTGATAACGTCGCAACGTCAAAAATCTGAACATTTCAAGGAAGCTTAAGATTATGGCAGGAAAGTAGTTCTAAGGGCTAAATTTATTACACCTGGCGCAATACGTGGGTTCAAGGTTTTATTTCTGACAAAAGTGTTTCTGTTTCATATCAGACACATATTTCATATCAGGCCGGTGTCTCCCTATTGATATATTGTGCTGGATAAACAAAAAAATGTTTTTCTTTTCCTCTTTCTGGCCAATCTCGTTCCACATCCGTGTCAATTCAATGTGAAAAAGCTTGCGAATTAGAATCGACGAATAAGATCTCTCTTTAATATTAAAAACAAAACCTTTCAACTCTGGAGCGACGGATTTCTGAATGTAGATTTAGAGCTGTATGGTGTGAAAGTCAATTGAGATGTTTTTTTTTTGCATTAGATAGGTTAGTTTAGCACATTATAGCGAGCAAGTAGGATATAGATTAAGGAGGGTTAAGGAACCTATTATAGTTAAAAGTAAAGCCGGTTATCGTTTTTTCATAGGAAGATGCTCCTCAAGCAAACACAATCGAAGAGAAGGTTCAACGCTATTCACTGTTCAACGTGAAAATATTCGCACAAGACAAATTAAACCACTCGAGGAATGTTTTCGATGGTTATCTATCAACAAGACAGCGTCGTTATGAACATCATATGAAGAGGAATGGAACCAAATCTTACATTTTATACTTCCACATGTGCGTGAAGAGAGCCACGTGTACGCATGCGTCAAAATCTTGTGTTATGAAGGTGCCGAAAGATACAAAACCTAAATTAAAGGGAAATGATAGCGCTGTCCTTGAATGTAAGGATTATTTTTTACCATAACAGTCGGTGGTTGCAACTCGAAGGCTCCTTTTTCGATAGCTGACTATCCAAAGGTAGGGGATGGGCGAATCTCTTTCACAATGAATTACCCCACTTACCTTTGATTAAATCCTCGAAGTTGCGTACTGTCACCAAATGTTGCACCTTTGCATACGGTCGCTTTATAATTATAATTTTTGAAGGTTGGACTTTTTCTTCAAAGAGTTGCCTCGTGCAAATGCTTATGAAAGAAGGTCGTGAAAAACTAAATATGGGGGACTGGTCAACTTTAAACTGGAACACTTTCACGGGAACTTTGTAGGTATTTAGAATATCTTGTCTGTAAAGAAATATGATATATGTGGAGCTGGAAGTCGTCTTAATTTCTCTTTCAGTGGATGCGAAAGAAACATTATTGATCGTTGGAGGTTTGATATCTCTCATAGCTGTTGTTGTGGGCATAGTGTTTTGGAGAAAAAGACAAATGTTAAATGAATCATGCTGCTCTTGTCGCAAGAGGTAAAGCTTCATTGTTGTTTTAACATTTTTGTTTATTAACTGGTTGAAGTAAAAGCCGGTCAATACAAGAAAATGCGCTATTTTGATTGGTTCTCTAGCGGTCAATATATACGGTAAAGACCACTTCAGTGCTTTGGTCAAACTGACGATGATTTTGAAAAAGGAAATTTGTTTCATAGAAAAGTTTCGTCAGTTTGAACATGATTTTAAAAACTGACGTTGCAATGACTTCTCATAAGAAAGTGACGTCAGAATAAATGACAAATAACACTTTTTTAATCAAAATGATATACAACATGAGTCAAATATATTAACAAACATACTTTTGTATAAATTGTAAAAAAAGAGAACAATGAAACACCTGAAAAGACCAAAATGATGAAAAACTGAAAAGAAACCCTCGAAAAAGTAGCCTATGTAATCGTCTAACACACAACACTCAAACATGCAAGGACGTCAAAATTTCCGTCAGTTTGGAGTCCTTCAGTGCCGCTTGTTCTGGGGTAAACGAACGACTCGATCGTTCACCTCTCAGGCAAGCAACCACTGATCGGATCAAAACGAAGGAAATTTTGCGTCGTATGCCATTCACAACCTCACTTTTCGAGCATTTTTGTTTTGCCGAGATTTTATCAGCTAACCTGCTCATAAAAATTGAGCATTCTCGGGCTCAGAATAAATCAAAGAAAATATTGGGACAATTAGTGTACTTTGTTTCAGGGAACCAACGGATAGCAATCAACCCACAATACAGCAAGGACGACCCTGTGATGGACGCCCTCTTCCAGAACCACCTACTGATACACAAAATAACAACACAGTCAATCAAAAAGTCATTCTCAAAAAAGGCGAACTACCTCAAGGCTATAAAGACCCAAGCCAACAACATTATAATGAATTAGAGACAGTAATAGATGGTTTAGCTTCCGGTAGTACACCAGATATTGACAATATTCACGATTCAAACGAAACCACATTTTCGCCAGGAGATTATCAAGATAACTTAAGATTAGCAATTAGCAATATTAAAAATTCATGTGATCAACTTGCTGACAACGAACTTGAAACTTCAGTAGTAGAAGAAAAGGGAACTATAGCAACTGGTTACACACAGAATGCAGAAGCATCCAATACGTCAAAATCTTCTGAGAATCAACCAAGGCTGACAGAACCACCCTGTTGCACCAGAACTACAAATACTGGGGACTACCAAGAATTGATGAAACCATTTTCTCAATCAAACACTGGAGAAATATACAACAAATTAGTATTAGAGCAACAAGGTGAATCTAACAAAGAAAATAGCCAACATGGCCCATTACCAAGTATGTTCAGTAATAAACCTGTTCCTCAATGTAGGTCAAATGACTCTGTACAGCCACTTGATGACAAACTTTCTCCACAAGGAATATGGACTGGGGAGAACCAATCAAAACCTTCAAAGAAGAAAACAAAACAACAGACTCATCATTTTGATACTTCTTTAGTGGACTCGTGTGGTAAGTGGTTCCAATTTTCTCCAATGAATATGGAAATCTTCTATATGGGGCCGAATTTTTTTTACATAAGATATAGCGGTTTGAAGTACTAAGGGCAGAAACTTTCGCTTTTTCGCGATTTTGATCGTTTTTCGCGAAAATTTCTGCCAGGTAAGAAATCAAACCTGAAAAACGCGAAAAATAAACTTTCCTACTCAGTTTTGCACTGTCTGCTAAATTTTTGCGTGTTTTATGAGTTTATGTTCCCAAAAAAGGTAAATTGTATTAATATATTTTAAGCATCATCATTTCTCTTCATTTTTAGTTTAATGGACTTTACGGAATGCTGTTTAAGTCCACAACTGTGGAGAAGTTCTATTGCAAGGGTAAATGGATCATGTTTCCATGGAGATGAGCGGCCAAGTTTTTGATCGTAAATGACAAGAACAATATAGTTATAAATGACACGAGCAGGTCTCATGTTAAAACACATAAATTGAAAATAAAATATATACCTTATCGTAATGTTTATAAAATTAGAGTATAAAACTGTGTATAGTAAGTAGGATAAATTTTGAGAATATCTTAAGAACAATATACTTTTTAGTGGAAAAAATCTTAAGAACAATATACTTTTTAGTGGAAAAAAAAACAAGAACATTACTTTGTAGAGTTTCCCTCACCGTCGTTTGGGGCAAGATTCCAGGACCGAGATTTTCACTGGCTTTTCCGGGATTTTTCCGCTGTCTTTTCCAGAATAGCCAGTTGAAAATTGGAAAGGTTTTTTTTCTAGAGGTCCGGAAAATAGCTGTGTTGAGTTTAGAATTTGGTTATCGTACTTACGGCTTTTCTCTACACTTTTTTTTCTAAGAACAAGTAAAAATTTGGCTGTTCTTATTTTTTTTGGCACTTTTAGCCTCAAATTGTTCTTATCTTGTTCTTATTTATAGGGTGCAATTGAGGTATTTTAGGCCTTATACCCCATTTTTACTAAATTGCTTGAAATTGAGGAATTTCAGGCTCAGCATTGTTCTTGAATTATTCTACTTTCGGCGATTTTGAGCCTCAATGTTTTTATAAAATTGTTTTTATTTAAAAAAAGTGTATAACGTCTTTACTATCCAAGAGTCCGCTCGACAATCTGATGACGTAATTGACTTAAATCAACCAATCAATGATCAGAAAAAGGGATTTGATTCTTGAGCGGAATTTTGGATAATTAACCGTACTTTGATCGTTGAGCGGACTTTTCGATTGTTAACCGTAATTACGGCAACTATCCAAAGCTGCTGTTTTTTCAAATACTGTATCCGGTATTCTGGTCCATTTCTTCTAGAGAGTGGCAGTGGAATTTTAGTCCAGGAAAACGACAATAATGTTGTATCTAAGAAAAAACAATAAAATTGCTTACCAGCGTTTTCATTCCCAAAACAACAGCATAATTCCACATATACCATTTATATTACAATGTAATGACAAGTAGTACCACGTAAATGAGTCACCAACAATTACCGGTTTGTTTTAACTTTGCTTATTTATACTTTTTTATCTGTAACGACACAAAAATAAAGCAATGATTTTGAATATGCAGTTCTTAAATTTATGCGTATTCTATCGATAATAAAAGATCCCCGGCAGTCAATGAATCATTTATAGCAGGGTTCACTTTCCCATTTCCCATTAGAACATTACACTGACAAGCAAGCAGAAAATAGGTTTTGCAATTTGTTGCTCTCTAATTCGACGTTCTATTATTCGATAAGCTCCCGTTTTCAATCAATTTGAAAGTCATCGTCAAATTTCCTTAAGAAACTCCTATAAACGATGCTCTAATACTCGATAAGCTCCATTATTAGATGAAAATCCTATTACCCTTGAAAATCGAATTAGAGAGCGTAAACTGTGATAACAGGGCGATTTAGACTTCTCACACTTTGCGTTCTACAAAATAGCCTTGCATAAATCCTTAATAAATTTCAGGAAGTTATAAGTAAAAGCTGGGTCTTATAGTCGGTTAAACAATTTGGTGGCTAGGAGAGCCTTAAGTGCAATTTATTGTAGGTTTGAAGGCCAAGGGGCATCAACTGGTTCCCCTAGGGTGTAATTATTGCCCTCGAAGTCATTTTTTTCTGGCACAATTTTTAATCCTATTCTTACAACCAAACATATCCCCATTTTTATGGTTTTTAAAGTGAAAAACAAGTAAAACCTATATTTTAAAAAGCACACCATATTAGTATTCAATATATTACAAATTCAAATTATTAATATAATAACATTTACTTTCGATTTTAAAAAAACCCATATGATTGATTTAACAGAACAATATATATAACAAAATAATTATTATCAATCACAGGTCAATAAATTAAAAAAACGTAGCCCCTAAGTTGTTTTCCTTAACAAGAAAGCTGTGTCACTGATTAAATTGATCATGTTCAGATTTCAGCTTAATATGTACTTCTTCTAACTGGTCCAAAATTCGATTAAGACCTTATTTCACCTATTAAGTGCCCCTAGATAGTATCATATGAGAGCAGCCTGTTTCGTTGGTCCTTCCGGTAGGTGATAGATTTGTGTCAGAAAGCGTCTCTACGGATTCGAACGTTTGCTTCTCTAATGGCAGAAATTATGTAAACAAAACATGGACGCCCTCACTCAGGTATTATTGTGGACGCCCTGGTAAATCCGTACCAAATAAATTTCCCTATGTTACAAGGGACACAATAAAAATTCAAAAAGTTAAAGATTCAATTTTTCTTTGACCAAGAAGAAAACTATACGTTGGTAAAGCAGGCTTAATGTATTCGGAGAAATTTCAGACCGTGAAATTGATATCATAATGATGGATTTGCTGCATATTTTCCACATTCTTTCATTTCCAACCCATGCCGTAATGGTAAACTAACGGATTTGTATCAAAATGAACCAGTCATTCGAACCTGCATATTGACAACATGTTTAGCCACCAGGGTGCCAGTGTTGTCAGAAATCTAAGTATTCCAATTCTCAACAGAAAGCAGACAAATTGATTCACGAAGCATCAATCAATATTGTTCTTTATTTTTCTTCTTTTTCTTTTTCTCAAAAGCAGATGCTGGTAGCGCTTCCAGTTTTTGTGGGCGGCGTTGCAGCGCCATCGGGTCCTGAACCGAAGTGGCTGAAGGTGACGTTAACGGTTGCAATTTCGTCATTGATGACGGTATGTTAGAATTATTGTTTAAATTCAAGTTCAAACTGCTTGACGGCGACCCTGACAAGAGTTTCTCAGCACGTTTCGGTTTAAAATATTGGTTTGCGTAGTGTTCGTTTTGTGTGCTCCGAATATGTTGTCCATATCGGTCAACATCATCTCTGGAAGTGTAATCTGAACTTTCTGGTGATTTGTTGCTGCGGTTCATTCCATTATCAAGTCCAGCACCTGGTTTAGGTAAGGAAATTTTCTCGACCTGGACATCAGGGACTTTCCATCGGCCCAAGTCATCATCATATTCAGATAACACTTTCATTCGGTCGATATTAGAATAGTTACAATCACGTCTTATTAACGGTTGAACTTTTTGTAAAATCAAACTCTGTAGCTCCATATCACGCTCCAGTCGACGTATAGTGTCCAAATAATCTGTTCGTTCAGCTTGAAATTCACTTTGCAAATCCTGTATTTCCATATTACTGTTATCCAAAGCTTTCTCAAGCTGAGCGACATCTTCACCTTTCAATTTGATCTCTTCTTGTAAATTATCGTACACTTTGACCATGATTTTCTCACCCTCCCATTTCTTGATGTCGCTCATCATCTGTTTCTCGCGTTCGCTAGCGTACTCTTTACGTTTCTTGTGTTTCTTCTTGAGTTCAGTGTTGCTTTTTTTCTCACCTCCAACCAATTGTTTCTGTAACAAAAAATGGGAAAATTATTCTGCATCGTAAGTTTTTCTAATGTCGACAACCTTCATCTAATGCCGACAACCCCCATCTAATCCCGACAACCCCCATCTAATCCCGACAACCCTTATTCGGATATAGGAATAAAAGAAAAGTCTGAATCACGGATTGGAGCTAAAATTGCTTTACTTTGCAAAGTAGGGTTGAAATGAGGGTTGTCGGTGCATTAGACCAATTTACGATAATTATAAAATTATAAACAAATCCTTTAATATAATACAATAATAAGGACCGGTTAGTGAGGGCTTTATTGAGAAATATCGTCCGAGGTCAAGTAACTACCGAGCTAACGAGGTTTTTTTAGTTGAGGCATTTCGGGTACAAAAGAATCTAGAGTACACCTCATATTGATGTTAATGATTTTTGGCATATCTAAACAAACTCAAGGGTTTATGATAAATTCAAAGTTCGTATAAATCTGCACACGTAAAATTACGTAAAATTCTGTGTCTATCGGTATACAATCTGAAGACATTTGAAGCAAAACTTCCAATAAAATTCTGAGGTCGAAACTTCGATTTCTGAAAAGGCTCAAAAGCGAACGTGTTAAGACCAAATGAATAAAATCTGATGTTTTTTTACCTGGAGTATATCAAGCTTTTGCATGGCTTCAGTTTGTAGTTTAGCAGCGAGATCTTCGACGTTGCCATTGGATACAGGAGCAACAGTTGTACCATTGTCATCTTCCACAGATGTAGAAGACAGTTTCTTCTTCTATAGAATGAGATTGAATAAAATGTTACAGTCAAAGCCCTATAATTATTTCTTGGTTTCTTTTGATACCCAAATTATTTAACCTTTTTAGTTGATTTCCTACGATTCTTCAGCTCCTGCAAATATTACGAAAACTACGTGTAAATAAGATGATATACTGATTATAGTCATGATATGCACCACTGCAATGACTTCACGAAATCATGCAACTTTTGGCGTATTGGTTGGAAAATTCTAAAAGTTCTCAGAAGACTCTCCAGTGGTGCATATCATGAATACATCCGTTTGTTCGGCGGAGAAGGAGTTTTAAAAGTAAAGATAAGTTTATTAAACGTTTACTGAATATTCATTTCTGATCTATATGGTGAAGATAAAATCCAACCTCGAGGAAAAGGGACAGAGTCAATTGTATTTTATCAAAAAGTTTATTACCGCTTAAAGTATACCAATTAAACATACGGTTAAGGCTTTCAAGGGTTAATTACTTGGTGCCATTTTGTCCTTTGGTTATGAAGAAGGTGATTTTTAATATCATTACAAAGTTAAGTTTACTTTAATCCTTATAAAGATTAAGTGTTTAAAGGGTTAATTACTTTATGTCTTCTTTTATGTTGCGGTTGTGAGGAAGGTGTTTTACTGTTGCTTCGTTCTCCATCTTCATCATCTTCATCTTCTTCTAGTTCTTCCGCTATTTCTTCTGCTATTTCTTCTTCTTCTCGGTCGTTGAACTCCATACCATCACCTCTGGTGCGATCAAGTGGTAACATTTCCGGTGAAATCTGCAGAAATTGTGCAGCAGGTTATATTTTGTGTTTTTTAAAGTTTAAAGAATTATAATTAAGATGGTATGCACTACTAGCTATTATAAAGAGCTTTGGTCATCATAAGTTTAGTTTATTACGTAGCTTCCGCCATTATGGAAACAAATGTTCGAATCTGGAGAGGAGATCCTTGGGCAAATCGAAAGTTTGTATCCATTTTGGTGAAAATTACTTATTAATAGAACATGAAACAGCTCTTTATGTTTAAAGAATTATATCTCTGATGACATGTAATACTGGATGCTTATTCCCTCCTGATCTTCGCCGTTGTACAATTGATCGCTTTGCATTTTGAATGCTTTTAGTTGTTTTTAGTTAATGTTAGTTTCTTTAGAAATAACAATATTTATTGTTTAAAATATTCAACTCATGTCAGGGCAAAGAAAAAAGGGAAGGACAAGAAAGAAACCTCTCCGTTGAGATCACCATGGTTAGATTCTCCAGCAACGTTGACACTTGTTCCACTC